>NC_090940.1:454363321-454666352 GCF_040938575.1 Ambystoma mexicanum
GTATTTATTTCTCTATTATTTCCATTCATTATATAAACATTTCTTATAAGCAAAAAGCACAGAAATGGCAAACAGAAATGGCAAACACAATTGAGTGGTTGGAAAAAAAACGAGTCATGATAACATCTGTAATGATAAACAATGCATCTTTCAATATAAACAAATAGTAATTTATACAGAGATCAGTGAAATAATAATGTCTTCTTTTCTTGTGCTACAAACTTTACATGAAGAAACAACACCCCAATTTCATTATGGAGAATGGCAAAGACAGTGGGCCTCATTACGATTTTGGAGGTAGTCATGCCCTTAATAAGGGCATGGCTGCCTCCAAACTCGGGTCCGGGTCCAGGTTACCTGAATGGGGAAATACCGGGCCATTCCGACTTTGGAGGGCCCGGTATTTCCCCATTCAGGGAACCCGGACCCAGACCATAGCCATTCCCATTTGAGCCCGCATAGGGCTCAATGGGAATGGGGAGCATGCTAACAACGGGCTTGTTAATGACAGTAAAAACTGGTAAAAACAGACATCCAGAGCGGGTCCCGCAAGGGGTCCTCGTAATAGGGCGGTATGGGGTTAATGGCTCCGGCGCCTTTACCGGCGCTGTTAACTCCTTACCGCCCGCCTCGTAATGAAGCCCAATAAGGCAATCATGATCTTGTCTGCAAAATTGGATGAATTTAGTAATGACTTTAAGGAACTTTTAAATTATGTTAAAAATCATGTTATTAGAAATGTTGATTATCACTGTCCTTCTTGTTTGTACCTGTCCCCCTTGCATCCAGCAATCAACCCCATCACATTTCAAAAATATAAATGAAAGACACTTTGATGAAACTTCACTCCCTCCCTCCCCTCATGATCATTGTATAGAAATTCCAAATCCTCCCATTTATGTTTCCTATTCCGATAACCCATCCCTTTCATAAGTACATTTGTTATACTATAAATATCTTGTATATTGTAAAGCAAAAGTGATTCCAGGACTCAGCGCCATCAGATATATGCTCGTTTAATTGTGTTGCATTGTCACACATTCAAAAGCGAAAAAAGCCCATAAACGATAACATGTTTCGGCTATGCTAAGTCTTTTTCAAATCTGGGCCATAGTAGTATGAGACAAATCCACAAAGACTATTATCACTGTAGTAGTAACGGGGTAAGATCCCCAGAATACAATCTTCACTCTGCGA
This sequence comes from Ambystoma mexicanum, assembly GCF_040938575.1. Classification (NCBI taxonomy): domain Eukaryota; kingdom Metazoa; phylum Chordata; class Amphibia; order Caudata; family Ambystomatidae; genus Ambystoma; species Ambystoma mexicanum. The sequence continues at coordinate 454,364,519 of NC_090940.1, forward strand.
ACAGGTAGTCACAACAACGCTTTAGGAACAGGGGTTGCTCGAATAAATCTGTGACAAGGGCATATAAGAAAACAAAACCAATGAAGCAACAAGACACTTTGGGATATCGATCAAAGAGGAACTCTGATTCGAATACGGTAATACGTTTCATTACCCGATATTGCTTTGACCTCCGGAGAATACAGAAAATACTGATATGATATGATAAGGCATTTGTAACGCGCCTATACACAGGTGTTTCAAGGCGCGACGAGGCAGGGAGGGGGGAACAAGGGGAAGACAGACAACGATCCTACTAGGCCAGGTGTCATTCAGATCGCGCAAGTGCAGGGGGAGGGGGAGGGGAGAGGTGCATGGGGAAGGGGAGGGGGAAAGTGCAGTACAAGGTAAGTAGAATAAATAAATAAAAGGGCCAGCTGGTGGCAAGTGCAAGGTAAGTGCAGAACAAGTGCTGGGAAGGGGGTCTGTAGGGATACAGAGACAGTCCCGCAGTGCAAGTGGAGAGTGGCTGGGCCCAGGACCGAGGTCGGTGAGAGTGGCCCAGTTGCAGATTCAGTGCAGTTTCAGCGAAGAATTAGCAGGGGAGAGGGAGAGAGAAAGCAGAAGCAAAGAGGAAGGTTTTGAGGTGCTTCCGGAACCGGAGATGGTTCTCCTCAAGTTTCAGGGGGGCAGGAAGGCTGTTTCAGAGGGAGGCCCCTGCCGCGGAGAGAGATCTACCCCCAGCTCGTTGCTTCGAGAAGCGGCTGACCCTGAGGGAGTTGGAGACGGATGAGCAAAGGGCTCGGGAAGGAAGATATTTAGGAAGAGAGAGTTGAAGGTATTTAGGCCCCAGGCCCCAGAAGGCCTTGTGGACAATGCAGAGGGTTTTGAACTTTATCCTCGCAGCCACTGGGAGCCAGTGTAGAGATTTCAGTCCTGGAGAGATACGGTCCCTGGGCTTGAGGCCAAGGACAAGTCTCGCAGTTCTGTTCTGGATGAGTTGCAGAGGGCGGAGTGTGGAGAAAGGCAGATTAAGATAAAGGCTGTTACAGTAGTCCAGTTTTGAGAGAACCAGGATTCGGGAGACAGCGAGCTTCTGGGGGAAGGAGAGGAAGGGAAGAATACCTCTGAGGAGGTGCAGCTGGTAGTGTGACTTCTTAGAGACGTCAGATATATGAGGAGAGAAGGAGAGTGTGGAGTCGAAGATAACCCCAAGGTTTTTTGCCTTGCAGGTAGGAGCAGGAAGAGGGCCAAGAGAGGCCGGCCAGAGAGCTGCAGGGAAGGAGGGAGTGGGTGTGCCGATGAGCAGAATCTCAGTCTTACTGGCATTAAGGCAGAGGTCATTGGCGGCACACCATTCCTGGATAGCAGACAGACAGACAGTCAGAGATGAGGGAGGGAGAGGAGGAGGCCGAGGGTAGCCTGAAAATGAGCTGGGTATCGTCCGCATAGCACTGAAAGTTGGGGCAGAGAGCGGCTATGCGGTGGGCAAGGAGTGCCAGATACTGGTTGAACAGCCAGGGGGAGAGATTAGATCCCTGGGGGACACCACAGGTGGAGAAAAAGATGTCAGAGAGGAAGGACCCGAGTTGGACCTGGGAGGGTCGATTGGAGAGGAAAGAGGTCAGCCACGCCAGAGCCTGACCAGTGATACCCAGGTTATCACGGAGACAGTTGAGCAGGATGGCATGGTTGACAGTGTCAAAGGCAGAAGAGAGATCGAGCAGAATGAGAACACACGGAGTGTTGGAGTCGAGGTTCAAAAGCAGGTCCTCACGGATGTTCAGGAGAGCAGTTTCCGTGCTTCTGGCAGCTCTGAAGCCAGATTGATGGTCATGAAGACTGCCAACAGATTCAGCATGGAGGTTAAGCTGGGAGATGGCCAGTTTCTCCAGGAGCTTGCCCAGGAAGGGAGTGATGGAGATTGGGCGATAGTTAGCCGGGCAGGAGGGGTCAGAAGAGGGTTTCTTAAGAAGAGGGTGCACAAGGGAGTGCTTAAGGGGGGATGGGAAAACTCCAGAGGCGAAGGAGTGGTTGCAAAAGTCAGCCAGGGCAGGGGCCAGGGAGTCAATGTGGTCCTTGATAGTTTTGGAGGAACAGGGGTGAACCTGTTTAGACGAGACTATCATAGATCGGACTTGTCTGGAAACCTCGTCAGCAGAAAAAAGGGGAAAGGCAGAGAAGGAGGGAGGAGGGGTGGCTGCAGAAGGGCCCGAGGAAGAGCCGGACAGGGAGGGAGGGAGGTGGTAGGAGGAGAGTGAGGATAGGATGTCCTGAGTTTTGGAGATGAAGTGAGAGGCCAGTGCAGTGCAGAGGGCCTGGGAGGGGACAGGAGAGGTAGAGACTGCAGCAGGGTTGGCAAGCTCCTTGCAGATTTTAAATAGTTCGGCCGAGTTGTTAGATGCCGCAGAGATGCGGGCTTGGATAAGGGCTCTCTTCTTGGTGAGAACGAAGAGACGGTATTGCCTTTGGAGCAGGCGGCAGGCCAGTTTGTCAGAGGATGAACATGAAGCACGCCATTTCCTCTCTGCCACCCTGCACTTGCGTTTTAGGGTGACAAGATCCGAGTCATACCAGGAGTTACATTTGGCTTTGGGCTTCAGGCGGATTCTCATGACAGGGGCAAGGATATCAAGAGTATCAGATATAGCAGAGTGGAGCATGGAGAGGGCTGTGTCAGGGTGGGAGTCAGCCGAGGTGGGGGTGAGAAGGTGGCTGCGAAAGCCTCAACTGACACGCGCTTCATGGGTCGGATGACCGAGAAGGTGGGTGGCAGTGGTGAGGGTGGCTTTGCCTGTGGGGTAGGGAGGGTGAGGTGGGAGGATAGGAGAAAGTGATCACTCCAGGAGAGAGGAGTGGAGAGAGGGACGGAGAGGGGAAGGTCAGAAGAGATCAGAGCATCAAGAGTGTGCCCTGCAGAATGAGTAGGCCCAGACGGGAGAATAGAGAGTGAGAGAGAGTCGCAGAGGTCACGAAAAAGTCCCGTGGGGGGACAGGAGGCATCCAAGTGGATGTTGAAGTCACCAAGAAAGAGGAGTTGAGTGGTAGAGGACAGGAGTGAGGAGGAGAGGTCAGCCCACTCAGAGAGGAAGGAGGAGATTTGACCAGGTGGCCGATAGACAGTAGCCAGGGTAAGGGAATGGCTAGGAGAGAGAGAGAGACGGCAGACAAGGCATTCAAAAGAGGAGTAGGACTGCGTAGGAGTGACAGAGGCAGGAATCCACTCAGGGAAGATAAGGGCCACACCCCCACCAGCACGGTTGGGCCTGGGCACAGAGAGGATCTTGTAACCGTCAGGTAGGAGTGTGTCAAGGCTGGTGACAGAGCTGGCCGTGAACCAGGTCTCAGTGAGACCTAGGACGTCAAGGTCCAGTTCCTCAAGAAGGTGACAGATATCAGAAGAATGCTTGATTGCAGAGCGAGAGTTAAGAGTGGCAATGTGGAGAAGGTTGCCATCCTTGAAGGACTTCCGGGGAGGGGTACAGATCAGAGGTACGCCCTGCGGAGGTGTAGAAGAGGGAGGTGAAGAAGTAGCACGAGAGGGGGCAGGGAGGGAGCGTAGAGGCAAGGAAGCCGAGGACAGAGGAGGGGGGACAGCAGGAGAGGAAAGGAAGTTGATGAGGCGTGGGAAGCGTATATCAAAGAGATGAAGGTTGGCCTGAGGGCCTTGGACCAAGACGGTCCCATTAGTGTAGACATTAATGATGGCCTTAGAGGAGTGGAAGGAGGCCAAGAGGATATCCCAGCGGGTGCCACCATTAATGGGAGAAGAGGAGAAAGGAGAGAGCACAGAGACCATATGAAGGGTCCATAGGTCAGGCGAAGGTACGAAAAAGAGGATGTCAGTGAGAGTTTCCTTGGAGCAGGCACTAGTGTAGGTGTCAGCGATAGGGAGGCCTGGGTTGGAGACCAGGATGTCCTTTTTAAACTTTTTCCTACCAGATTTAGTGAGGAGAGCAGGATAGTCAATAGAGAAGCAGTTAGAGAAGATAGGCGAGATAGAGAGCACCATGGAGTAGGCGGGAGTGGGGAGGGGGAGACAGACGATACGAGAGCACAGAGAGCACACAGGCAGGAAGTAAGCGGCAAGGCCAAGTTTACCACATTTCAGAACGGTGAGTGCGCATTAGGTACAGAGGTCACCTAAGTGTGAGAATCCTGCGAGGGGAGAAAAACCCTAGTTACCGCAACTGTGGGACACAGTGAGGTGAAGACACCATGTGAATGAAGTGACCAGGAATAGAAGGGGTGGGCCGGGAGAAGGTGGAGATAGAAGTACAGGCACCAGGCGTCCCCTGCGGACACCTGCAGACACACAGGGAGCCGCAACCGTAGGAGCCGCCCTTTGCCTAAGGGGCCCTTAGCCGAGGGGGCTGCCGGGCAGGGGGCTGCCCAGGAAGGGGGGTGGATATAGGCAGAGGGAGGAGGGGAAGAGGAAAAGGGGGGGGGGGGGTGGGCGGGCAGGGAGGCGGGAAGGCAGAGGAGGACCAGGAAGTGGGAGGGGGGAAAGCAGGCACAACAACGCGCTCAGAGCGCCATACAAAATAAACACTTTTTTCTATTTTTTTTTTGCACAATTGAACTCACGGGGCCCGCAGGGCCAAGCAGGGCTTCCCTAAACCAGCTGATCCCTCAGGCTACCAGTGACTGCTCTCCCACGCTCGGATGAACAAAGGCAGAAACATTGGTACCTACTCAAATTGGATTGTGACTGCCTGTTCGCAGAGTGAAGATTCTGTTCTGGAGATCTTACCCCGTTACTACTACAGTGACAATAGTCTTTGTGGATTTGTCTCATACTACTATGGCCCAGATTTGAAAAAGGCTTAGCATAGCCGAAACATGTTATCGTTTATGGGCTTTTTTCGCTTTTGAATGTGTGACAATGCAACACAATTAAACGAGCATATATCTGATGGCGCTGGAATCACTTTTGCTTTACACTGTTTGTGGTGACGGTTAGGCTTTACTACCGTCTGGATACAGTGACCTGCGACATCTGTGTTTTTTCTACATGACCGGATATTCATGGCATTCTCTTTGAAATAGATTATCGATTTTTTACTCCTGGGTTTGTAAGGCGTCGCCCCCCAGAGCAACGTATATCAAAGCCATTGGTTTCAGTTACGGTATCTTGTATATTTTTCTTTTAAAACCCCAATGAATAGTTCGCGGACCATACGACTGTCAGAGTGTCCGTTTATGAAATGGAGTATCCGCGCACATTGCGCTGTGTCCAGAAATGTCTGTTCTCACATAACGCACTTTTAATTGGTCCGCAAACAGCGTCCCCGTTTGTGGACATCCATACACCATGCGGTTTCCCGCTCGATGCTGTCCGCGGACAGCCGTTCCCTCCACGGATATCTGGGGACGTCGTCATGTGACAACAGCCATGCAGCATGGCAGAGTGTCCGCAGACAGTGTCCGTCACCACGGACAGTTTGAAACTGCATTTTTGGCCAATCTCGGATGTTTTAAGTTGAAAGTTCACCCTTGGAGAGCTCCTAGACCCATTCTCAATTGATATGTCAAATTTTGATGACTTTCCAAGGGCTCTTTAGACTTGATAGTCCGCAGACAGTTGCAATGTCCACGGACGGTTCCTCTGAAGAGACCCACCCATTACCTTTAGTCATTCTCAATCTGGCTGTCTAGGAGGGAGCACCAAGAGAAGACCTGCTTTCCAGAATTTCTAAAACCTGCTCCAATGGCATCTGTCATGGCAATTCCTCCTGCCCAGCCTCCACAACCACCATATTGAGGCCCTGGACAGCGGAACAGGCGTGGCAATGCAGAAGAAGGTGAAGAGGAAGAGCAAAATGAGGTAGAGGAAGTGCCTATCTCCAGTGCCCGGAATGAATCATGGGTGTGGTGGATTTTTACCACCGTTGGGGGAGTACCAAAGGCTCGGGCAGCCAAGGTGAGATGCACGGAGTGCCATGTCATACTCAGTCATGGAACACCTGGACTGTAATCCTACGGGACCACCTCCATGCGATGACACACCAGATCCAGCCACCCCGGTGCTCTGAGAAAGGAATTTTGAGATTGAAGTGGTCATGCAAAGGGTCAAGCTAAACCCCATGCACATTCGAAAGTCTTGAATAGTTTAAAGTACATCAAAATTGGTTTGAGCCTGGTTGAGGGAGACTAATTGAGTGAAAGAAAGGTATCTGAGCCCGTCTGTGGGGGATCCGGGTTGAACCATGAGTCACCCAAGAAAGAATGATCTGAACATAGTTTGAAAGGGATCAGAGCCCGGACGAGGGAGATCCAGGGTGAACACCCACATTTGAATACTGGAAAAGGAAAATAAGGTTTTTGTGTTGTTTTTGTATACCAGGGCATCTGAGTCAAGAGACTTGCAAGAAGTAAAGAGGCTTGGACACAGAAGTTCCTGAACTGTGAAAATGGAACTGTATCCTCGTACCGCAGAAGCCAGAGTGTGTACTTTGCTCGAGTGAACCACCTTTTTCGCTGCTGAAAACGTGGGGAAGGGAGGACACCGACACGAATATCCTTACTTATAATCTTGTGAACACATTTCTTTTTCATGAATATCACCCTACATTATTTGTAAATTAATGGTAAGGATTGGCAATAGATTTCTTTAGTATCGGCCCTTTTCTATTTGACAAGACTCCACTAAGACTGCATTATTATTATTTGATGGTCGTAGCTTGATCTCATCTGTTAATTTCGGTTTAGATAGGTGTTTATCTCACCCTTGTGAAAGTTCAATAAACACCCTTGAACTGTGGTCACTTATGGCTGTCTTACTGTCGATACCATGCCTTCCTTACAATATATACAGTATTCCTGTCACTTACCCTGTAATAAGCTTCTCAATAAGCATATTCTCTTTTTTAACCACTATCAAATGCCATGTATTGCAGCATTCAGCACCTGCTCACATCAAGTGGCAGTTACTTTCAATGCTGTTTGTTTAAAAATGTTTCTTTTTAGGAAACTTTCCATGAAAGTAATAACATTCATATGTGCATTTATAGCAGCAGTGTGTATAACCTTTTTCTAAAAGATGTCAGGGATGGCACTCTATTAAGAGTGGCACAGGACACCCAGGAATGATTTGTAGCAGAAAATTTGGTTGTAGCTATAGGAAGACTGACCTTAAGGTTATTGTGGTTGGTAGATACTGGGGAAGTATTAAGACAACCGATGGTCAGTATTGGTCTTTTGTACCCAGGACTAGGTGGAATAACCTCAGGATACCTAATGCCGTGACCTGTCAAATGAGGGTTTCCAGTAGACTGGGGAGCTTGCCAAGCAGATCTTGAACATATCACTCTAGCAACAGCGTACTCTGGTTTAGAGACTCCCACACTGGGTGCTATGTCCTTGGCTGTAGCAGTGTTAGAATAAATGTCAGAAGACGCAGGAGTGTCTTTCTCTGTTTGGCCTAACAAGATCTGTAAGAATTCATTATCTTGTTGTAGCTCTTCAACAGATAAGGACTGCGGATCATAGTCGCAAATGTCATAATAATTGTACATGGAAGAAGGGTCAGCAAGCCAGTGAGTGTAGTACCGTGCTTGTAAATCTTTGTTAATTAAGACGGGACTGTCTTTAAGACTAATGTTCTTGTTTGCTGACTTTAGGGAACCTATGGATTTTTGCAAAGGTTTCTTAACCCGAAAGGAAAGCATCTTTGGTCTGTGTGTGCCTTTTCTGCCTATAGAACAAGAAATCTTTTGCTCTTGCATTCTGTCAGGGATGGCACTCTATTAAGAGTGGCACAGGACACCCAGGAAGGATTTGGGTGGTTGTGCCAAAGTAAAGAGGACAGAATAGTTCACACACAGCGGAAAGAAAGGAGAGCGAAGAGTAGGCAAGTGTAGTAAGGGAAAAGGTACAGGATAGATTCCCTCTTGGGGTGTATGCAGATATAGGAAAAGAATATTCCACAAACCTTAGGAAAACTCTAACCTTCTGCACAGTTTGCTATAACAGAGGCCCACACTGTTTGCTCATGGCTTGGAACAACAGCTATGGGTGTCTGTAACATAGAAACTAGACATGGGAAAGGGCAGAGGTTGCCTGACGGAAACCAATAGACAAGCTCTGTACAAGGGGTTTACAAACAGTACAAGAGAAGACACTAACAGATAAATCCAGGGAAAAGGAAGTTGAATAGAAAACTAGCAGAAGGAAATGAAGGGAAAGCCGTATAACAGGATTGGATAGGGAGAAAGAACTGAAGGTAGAAAACAAGTAAGAAAGCAAGGGAGCAGCAGTCAGGAAACAGAGGAACTGTAATAACTGAAAGTAAATAATGGAGGTAAACTGATGTGGATAACAGAGGACGGTAGGGTTCAAGGTAGAAAGCTCAGAAAAGCAGGGAAGCAATGGACCAGCCCAAAAGGAGCAGGGCTGTAAGGAAGGAAGCCCCGAGGGATAGGGCTTAGGGCAGCGGAGTGAAGCAGGCTGCACGGCAAGGAGCCCAGAAGGGCCGGGCAGCAAGGAGTGAGCCCAGAGGTGTAGGGCCGCAGAACTGTAGAAGGGTGCAGGAGGACTGTAGAAGGCTGCTAGACTGGAAGCCTAGCGGACGAAGACTGTAGGTTGAAGGAAATGGAGTGATCTGCTGTAAGGCAGGAGCCTGGGAGGCAATGGTGGAAGGTAGCAGCGGAGCGTGATCGGCTGCAAGGCAGGAGCCGGGAAGGCAATGGCGGAAGATAGCAGCAGAGAGTGATCGGCTGCTTGGCTGGAGCCTGGAAGGCAATGGCGGAAGGTAGCAGCGGAGCGTGATTGGATGCTTGGCTGGAGCCTGGAAGGCAAGGACGGAAGGTAGCAGCGGAGCGTGATCGGCTGCAAGGCTGGATCCTGGAAGGCAAGGACGGAAGGTAGCAGCGGAGCGTGATTGGCTGCAAGGCTGGATCCTGGAAGGCAAGGACGGAAGGTAGCAGCGGAGCGTGATTGGCTGCTATGCAGAGGAACCGCATACAAAGATACGTAGCTCGAAGCAAAAAGGTGCTGGAAGGACTCTTAATGCAAGAGACTGAGCCCCTGCAGGCAGCAGCTTTTATACTGCCTAGCCCAGCACAGAGGCAGGTTAATTGGTCGCACCTGGCTAAGCACACCTGCAGACAATCGGCCACCTCCCTCTCTGTTCCTGAGCGGGTGGAAGCAGAGCAAATCCCTAGAGTTTCTGGGGATTGTAGTTTCGATGATGACCAATAGGAATAGCCAGGAATAGATGGTTATAACCAAGTGCATTGTGGTTGTTGAAGTTTGTTGGAAGAAATAGAAAAGTACCAAAGTCTCGAAAATGAGAAATAAGGTCCATAATGATCGCCATTGTATGCGCCCATGGCGCAGGCATGACAAAAGAAAGGAAAAGCAGATTGAAAAGATGTGTACAACATTTTTAAATGTCACTTGGTGTGTGGAAGTTTAATATTTTGGCAGTACATGCATACTTGCCAACATGACCCATTCCAATCTATAAGTGCTTATCAAGTCTTGTTTTTTTCTTTGCATTCTGCGACTTGTAATTCCACTTCTTCCATTACACAACTTGGACCTCAAGTTCTAGAAAGCAACAAAACAAAAAAACAGGATTGGACTGGAAGATTTGAAAGTGTGACATTTATATGGAAGGAAAAATGGAAAATGATGCGTGTTTAAAAATGTTTCTTTTTAGGACCATTTTCATTAAAGTAAAAAAAATGCATATATACATTTTTATCAGCACTGTGTGTAACTTCTTTGTAAAAGAAAGACCAAACACATGCAAAACATGTATACAACATTTTAAAGTGCCACTTAGCGTGTGGTGTGAGAAACCTGAAGGTGTCTCACCTGGTAGTCTCCGGGGATCTGTCGTCCAGGTGGCCAGGACACAGCCATCGCTATTGGATCCAGTTACTGGGGGTGGACCAGTGTGAGAGGATCACCTGGATGAGGGTCTTCGGGCGTGGAAGTGGGACACTGAAGGGTGAGACGCGGTATCCTTTTTCTGTAACACCTTTTCATGAATCCTACCAGGTATGATATCTGGAAGCTGCTCGAGTAAACCGCCTTGCCCTTTGCTGAAAACGTGGGGAAGGGAGGCCAAAGGCCTGAACATCCTTACTTATCATTTTGTGAACACTTTTTCTTTTTTATGAACATTACCCCACGCTATTTGTAAAGTACCAGTAATGATTGGCAATAGGTTTTTTAGTATAGGCCCTTTTCTTTTGACAAGACTCAACTAGAACTGATGGTTGTAGCTTGCTCCCATCTGTAGATTTAGGTTTAGATAGGCGTTGTCCAACCCCCCTTCTGAAGTTCAATAAGCACACTTGTGTCTGTCCTACTTTGATAACATACCTTCCTTACAGTGGAAGTTTAATATCTTGGCAGTACATGCATACTTGCTAACATGACCCGTAGGTGCTTATACAGTCCCAGTTTTTTCTCGGCATTCTGGGACGTGTAGTCCAGGTTTTCTAATGGAAAAAGTGTAACTAAAACTCCAAGAATGCAAAGAAAAAAAGACTTGATAAGCACCTACATATTGGAATGGAACATGCTGGCAATTATGCATGTACTGCCAACATATTAAACTTCCACACAACAAGTGCCACTTATAAATATTCTACAAATCTTTTCCATCTGCTTTTCATTTCTTTTACAAAAGCATTGCACGCAGTGCTGCTATAAATGCACATATGCTTTCATGAAAATGCTCCTAAAAAAGAAACAGTAAAGTATTTTCGATTTTTCATTCCATATAAATGTCACACTTTCCAACCTCACTCATTGCATCCCTTATATTGCCACATTTTTCCACCTGATCACACGTGTGTATACTGCCAATGTATCTATATACAACACTTCACCTTACATATAAAGTACTCTTCTTTCCCAACCTCTACTAGAAGACACCAACACTGCTGCAACAACAATCCACCATTCAATTACCACTAGGCCACAGTTCTCCTATTCTTTTAAAACACTGCAACCCATTACAAATACATTGCACCACAAACACAGCACTTCTTTTATTAAAATCATTAGCAGAAAAATAACCTATGTATGCACTTTTTTTCATTAAAATCATCAGCAGAAAAATGACCTAGATATGCACTTTTTTCATACCCATTTTTTCCCCTGGTCCTTTTAATGTCCCAAACAGCACTACTCATACTCCAATTGTTCTAACAACATAGTTAACATACTTCAGTACACCACCCATAACACAACTTTATTAGCTATTTTTCCAACAACTCCTCCTACCTTCACAAATAACAACCTCTCTTACTAAAGGTCCTTCACCATTACCACGTATACCTACTTTCTTTTACAAATACAGGAAACAAGAAGATTGCAGAAGACAGCCATCGAAAAAAGAACATCCTTCACATCCTACAAAGTAAGTACATGAATATAGCATGTATATCTCTCTAATTGTAACAATGTACTTTCACTATATATTATTAGCCTAGAGTATTATTTTTGAAATAACATTCATTGCACTGTTACTCATTATATTGCAACATGCACACTCTTTCTATTCCCAACTAAACACCACCATTATAACTGTTTTCCTCAAAACATCATGTCCCTACTTATTCAATCACACCACCTACCCACTTACTCACTAACCCAAGCCCATCACACCTGTACAGACTCTTATCTTACAACCTTTTCAAACACACCTATCATCCCACTACACGATTACACAGCACTCCATTAATTCACTACAGTCACACCCACACACCCATGCATACTACATTCCACAACTTTTAAACCCAAACTTTCTTTTTTCCCCAACAGACAGAGCAGAATGCCTACTAAAAACCAATTCCTTAGAAAAAAGAAAAAATAGAGCAGATAAAAATAAAACCATGCCATATAGTCATACACCGCTAAAACAATTTATAGAAAACATTAAAACAAAACAGCTAGTAACCTCACTCAACAAAACAAAACCAGCCACCACTTACAAAGTAAGGCCCCTCTTGCAAAAGCTAAAAGTAAAAAAACATATACAAACAAAAGCAGACCTACTAATGAACCTAACACTATATCTAATGTTGGGAAGGATATGAGCCTATCCCACCCCCCTAGGTGCTTTAGAGTAAGGCGAATTCCATAAATACACGTGTGATGTACCAGGGGCACATATTAAGAGACCCTGCACAAACACAATACTATGCGAAATATAGATGCTTAGACTTAATGCGCGCATATAAACAGGTGCCATTTTGTAGTTATGGTAGAAACAGTGGGGCCTGCATGGCTGCGCGGAAGACACAGACCACAAACCTAACGAAGAAACCTGACTAGGCCCAAGCGCTGATGATAAAAAGTCACGCTGTTAGCCTCCATAGAAACTCTCCTTTGTTCCACAACTGTTGCTAATACATTTTATCCCAAGAACGAATGTGCCCTGCAAGGCCGCAAGACTGTACCAGGCACCTCATAGTGCATATTTATCACAGCCAGGCCAAAGCAGGCCTTAGACCCACACCCAGCCAACCATGAGTTAATGGCACCCACAACTGTCCCAGTCCATGAATCCTACATTCCACTATAGTAAGTAGCTATAAAAGATCTAAAAGAACACGACCATTCCACCTTCTATCATAATGACAAGATTCGAAATGCGAGATACAGGGTGGAAAAAATGATAGTCCAAAGCAAGGGTGGAAGTCTCGGGTGCGGATAGTGCGATACAGAATGAGCAAAGAATGTGTGGGTCAGCATGTTCCTAAGCCACCCCCGTGCCAGTCCCTGATCCTCCCAGGTGCATGCCATAATGATAGAGTAGCATTGTCTTACATAGTAACTAATTGCCTACTCAACCTTGTTTCCCTGGAGATGATGAGCCCAGCAGACCCCACATGATGGAAGATAGACAGATGGGGCTGGAGCCAATGGCCTGGCATCTCATATAGAGCAGGCTGACAATGTGTAAGGTCTTACCAACCAGCAATGCTGTTTTTTTCTGTATATGGGTACGTCACTGATGACAATGTGTTTCCTTATAACCTTCTGCTTGTACCATTTTTTGGCAGAACGTTCTTGAGCAGCAGAGTTCTTTGCTGGTATACCTATTTTTTGTGTGATTAAATCTCTTGCCCTTTTTTCCCTAGAGGCTTGTATTTTTTCTGCCGGGAGCATTTGTAGGCGTGCCTTCCTTTGCTGACCCCGATATGATCCCAGCGCCCCCCATACCTGCGGAGGTGTCCAGGCAGCCTCTCCAGTGGGGCCCCGGCCACCTACAGCGACTTGTCCCAAAACACATTTTTTCCAGTGGCGGTACAGAAGCCGTCTTTGCAGAATTTCGGTCTGCTCTTTGGAGCGGGGCGTTACTCCTAGGAGAAGTGCACGCCGGTGTTGTTGGAACCCTGTTATGGAAGAGTTCAGGTGAACACGTGCACGTGAGTATAGCCTTGCAAGGGATAACACGTAGGGGATAGATGTATGGGAGTGTGGGACGGTGTGAACATGCACATGTTGAAATTGTGGGTGTGGCATTCATGTGGATCGTTTTGTTTTTTGGTATTCATTTTTTGAGGAGAATATTAAGGAAAGGAAAATTGAATGGTAAAGAGCATCCCCTAGTGTGGGTAGAAGGTGGCGCCACTCATAATGTGTAATGGAGGAAAAAGGAAATCTATAGGAGCCCTGCATAATTAGAGAGCTTGGGAATAGTAGTTGCTATTTTATTGGTGTTTTTATTGTGTAAGGTGCAGGCCCCAGTAGGGGCATAGTGTGTATATTTGAGTGTGTGGAGTGTGTGAGCGGCAGTGTGGAGAGAAAGAAGGGGGTGAGAGCATTTCTTGAATTTTTTGACAGAACGGAGGGGGTGAAAAGTGATTGTGTCTTTTGACAAACTGTAACACTGTGTGCAGCGCGCTGGTACGAACATAAGGGCAGCAAGGGCACGACCGCCGTTGGCATGGGAGTAGAAACTCCAATGGATTATATGTCTAAGGCCCTACCGCTGTACAGAGACAGACTTGAGAACTACCATAAGCAGTGGGTGAAAAAAACAGGATGTTGGATGCCCCACAAATGGCCAGATCAGGGCTCCCACAATAAGGGTATGCTAGAGCATATGTCCATATTTCTAACAGCCAAATATAAGGGAAAACAGTTACAAAGAAGGATGGAGATATTAGACCTTTGGAAGATGTTCGAAGACAGAAAAGTGTAAGGGGGGAGGATCGACAGAACGGTAGCAAGGGCGATTGCCCAGGACAAGAGGGCGGGACAGTGTCAGAGCACGGAGGGATATACCCACTGACAGCCCGGGCCACTGTGGGTCATACTAACCCAACATATGTGTCCACAGCAGCGACAGCCTCACCTCCCCCATATGTGTCTCCTCCAGACTCCCCAGGACATGCTGATGTCAATAAGGGAGATTTAGAGATGGCAGTGGCCTCAGCAAGAGCAGAACTGAATAGACTGCAAACAGTGCAAAACAAAGTGAAAGCTGACAGATAGGTACAGAAGGCACCAGATGAATGAAATTCAGGAGATTTCCTATTCAGGGTAGATAATACACCCATAAAAAACATGCATGTGGAAAAGAGGGACAAGGAAGTGAACGGGCAGACAGCCGGACGGGCAGGCCTCATTATGTGCCATGGGCACAGATGGACAAAAACAATCTAATAAAAGCACTCCCGGCCCTTATGGTGGGAGCGGGGGAGTGCATCTATTCGTTTGAGAAGCAGACAGCAGGAGTGCCCCTTGCAGTTGGGGACATCAAAAGCCTATTGGTAGCTACTATCAGAGATCAGGCTGCCAATGTGTGGGTAAAAGCGGGATACCCGGGAGTATCTCTGGGAAACGATGCACATGATGGAGCATCCTTTAATAAGATTCGAGCGAAAATATGGGATGCGCTGCAGGGAGCATTTCCTGACATACCTGAATTACAGTCTATCATGCAATGTTCTATGGGCGATGATGAAGATGGATTTGGGTGGTATGACCGTAGCTGAAATGTTTGAGGGAGAAAAGACCAAAAGTTAATTTTTCTGAAAATAACTTTTGGTCTTCTCCTCCCTGAACATTTCAGACTTAGACTTTGCCCTTGCCCCACCCCCTTACTTACCTGTGGGCTGTTTGTGTGCCGCCGTCTACAACACCTCTCTGCGACGCTGGTTCCCTTCACTTGCATGTATTGGAACCGGCCCTGCAGGGTCCTCTTTTCTTTTTTTTTTATTATACGTTATTGAGTCAGGATTGCAGGGGTCACCCCCGCAACCCCTGCTCATATTACAGTGAAGGAGGGTGGCGGGGACACCCCCGCTACCTTTATTCACTGTAAAGTTTCATATGGCATTTTTGTTCTAATTTTTAGGTCAAACGAGATTTTCGTATAACCAAAATTCGGTTCAATATACCATATGTTTAGTTTTTTCTGTCTTTTTGGGTGATTCCGATGAAGACGCCGCTCAATTCAGTATGCAGTGATTTTACTGAATTAAAAATAATGAATACTATTTTTATCTCTGCATTTTTGCAGCAAAAAATACAGAAGTTTTTAAAATATATGTATGGGGTTGTGTAAAGGGTTAAAACAGGTGGGGGGGTTGGGGTGGGATTATAAACGGAGGAAAATGGAGGAGTTAGGGGAACCCCCCCAACTAAAAAAGAATCTGTATTTTTTAATGGTAAAATATTTTAGTTAAAACATTTTCATTATTTTTTTATTTGGTAAAATCAAACGCTCAATTAATTCAATTAGTTCCGGAGATGTGGAGAAAAGAAATGGGTAACACATGGGATCAGTAAATACCCAAAGGGCAGACAAGGGCAGTTTCTGCCTTAGTGGACTGTCAGAGGAGGGGTGAATGTGTTTCACCTGCTGCCTGCAAAGAAAACTCCACTCCAAGGCGAAGCTGTGGCGAAGGGCGGACAAGGGCAGTCTCTGCAGTCTGTGTGAGTCTGCATAGCTGCAGGTCTCCGCGGCTTGAGGGCTGTAGCTGCTTTTATCTGTCATCGTTTGTCATCTGTTAATTGTCATCAAAACTTCAGCTCTGCATCTCTGCACCGGACTGTGATTTCGCTTCGTGGATGTACCTAAGGCAGAATCTGAGGCGGATTAAGAGGTGAGGAGGGCCACGGTTGATTCAACTTACACCCCTCAGCCCCAGTCCCCCTGGAAATTCCGCCTGGCCCCGAGTACTTTTGGCATTAATTGGCCCAACCTCCCCCACCACCCTGACATTTTAACAATCTGGTGTGTTCTGGAGCGCCCTGGGCAGAGTGGCTGCCCGCACATAATGAAACTTTCTCCCCATCCATTTTTATGGAGATAATGATCTGCAGCTCCAGCTGCTGAAGGCAGGGGGCTCGCTCACCTGCGAAATCCGATCTATCACCTGCTTAGTGGCTAATAGCATTCAGCTCATTGCCACTAAGCTTTCTTGACAAGTGGTAATTTCACTACCGTTTTATTTTTAGTTGCAGCGCACTAGTGTCTATTTGGATGCCCCACATTGGCGTAATAAGCCTCTGGCCTGATTGCTGCCTCAGCCCCAGCCCTATATTAAGCCTTATTGTCTCTATACTGGGAACTTGGTGGCCAGTGCAGACTGAGGGACGGGGGGGGAGGGGAGACGGACTAAGGCAGCTCCTCAAGCTGCCGGGCGTGCCCTGTCCTCACTGCCTGTTTTTCCGCCTTTATTTCCCTAAACTTACTGTGTATTACTTCTGGTGGACCGAGGGACAGGGGGGGAGAGACGGACTAAGGCAGCTCCTCAAGCCATCGGGCATTCCCTGTCCCAGTCCCTGGATATAGCGTTCCATCCTGTTATAAGTCTGTGCCAGAAGAAATTCATTCTGTGTTCTTTTTTGGGGGGATGTTGGTGCAACCGATTCATTCGTGCCATTTTCTCTCTTAGTATTTGGTTTTGGCATTTAATGGGATTTGGTCTTTAGGGTGAGGGGCTGCTAGTGTATCTCTCCCCTCCTCCATTGTTGCCTCACGGCTCATATTTCTTTTTGTACCTTTGTACTGTGCCCATTTCCCACCGGCGCTCCTAGATTTTATATTTTTACTTCTCGACTTTTTTTATTCTTACTTTTAACCTATTGCATGTGTGTTTTTTAGCATGTTGGTTCCTGTGAGCATCTTTTGTGTTGTTTTTTGCTCAGCATTCGCACTTTAGTTAACTTGCCTACATTCTTCTTACCAATAGGGGCTCTCTGGCTGTAGCCCATTACGAAATATGTTTGGACATTTTTTGGCTAAGTAGGTGTTGCTTCTAACACTTACAAAATATGTCCAAACGCATGGCCAAAGCCCCTCCACTGATTCCCAATAAAACAAAAAAAAAGCAAACCCAGTTCTGTGGGTGATCAGGGTGGATCTGACCCAGGTGGCAATTTTTCTAAACCTAAGGTAAGGGTCCACAGATCTCGCCAGGACAATCAACCCTAAATGAATATTTGAAACAGATGGCAGGGAAACTTGAAGAGCGCATTTTACACACTGAAAGAGCCATCGAAGTTGCCAGCCTACAATCTAGTGCAACTGGGGAAAAAAGAATGCCTTCCTTACCTTATCCAAATTCTTCACTCCCCAGTCTCATTAAATAATAACTCCCCAGAAAGGGATCCATTGGGAGGTGGTAGTGTGGGGACCCCTAACAGAGCTTGCACACTTGATGTTAACAATAATTTTCCCCCCTGACACCCTGTTGGACAAAGGACCCAACCTCAATTCGGTGGTGTCTCTAGATGACTCCATGGAGTCAGCGTCTAGTAACTTTTACATTCCTGGACGCAGTGTTGGACAGAAAGCTTGCACCGATTTTTAATTAAATAGGCGCCCTTAAAACCTCTCTAAGTACAACCCTTTGCTTCATGGCATACCTAATAAGAGGTCTTAAAAAAGACATTTTGCAAATTAAAACTCTGGTTGTAGATCGAGTAGGGATAGTAGTGCCTGGGAGCATTCCCAAAAATTCTGCTCACCACCCATTACATATCCCTAATAAACCACACATGGGTGAGACCATAGTTCACAACACCACAGTTTCGGGTGTACCACTTATGCTCCCAATACGCCATAATGCTTCCCTCTTGGAGGGCACTCTGTGGAAGGGGACTAAGAGTGGTTTGGGGGTCTCAGCCGTGGGCTCACATAAGATGTTAAAGGATAAATGTCCCTGCAGTGCTCAAGAAGTCCTCAACCTCCCTCCAGAGGCTGCCCCATTGGTTGGAATAATCACAGGGCTCCCCCAACTTGATCCAAGTCAGGTGGAAACCACTCCCTCCCTTATTAACAAAACAGCACAATGGATTAATACTCATTTGCCAGGGATGAAGGTGAATCCTAGAGGTATCCTCATGGCCAGAAGGGTCTCATGGGTGGGGAAGCAACCGAAATGGGCAAAGGGGGACTGTGTGGTGGTGTCCATGACTGCTCCAGCTATGCTCAACTACGTAGTTTCCTCTATTAATCCCCGAGTGGCGCGCCCGTCTCCCCCCCATCAGCTAACAGTGCCTTTTTCCCCCTAGGAGCATTCAACCCTGCAAGCCCCCCCCCCCTGTCCAACCACTGGACCACCACCAAACCTCTGAACCCACGTATGCCTGTGGAGGGTACCGAGGGAGGGACCCTATTGGCTCCAACGATACCAGCAGCCACAGTGGATTTGAGAAACCGTTTCCAGGCCCTGGGGGAAATAGAAGAATTGGACTGACCAGCTGCTGTGGGGGAGGTGGTTCAGATTGCGGACAGACCAGGAAGGGGAGGGGAATCTGGTCAAAATCTCCCTTTAGAGAAACAGGTGTCCCCCCTCTTTGTTTTGTCTGTGCTGGAACATAGCCAGTGCTGAGTCTAAGCTTTCTCAGGGGGAGATAGCCGCTATCCTGAGGGAATATGATAACTTGGGCACTTTCCCCAATATGCTTTGATGGTTATGTTGCAGAGTGCGTCCCTGCGGTTAAGGGAAAACGAGGGAGATGTGTTGGTGTCCTGGAAATCCTGGTGAAGGCATCTCTAGCCTTAACCTTAATGGGGAGAGAAACAAAAAAACAGAATATACAATGTGTTACTGCACGCCGTGCTAGGGGCTGTCCCCTATTTCTGGTTAATGTCTACAATAGCCCACATACCACTAATTAGGGGTGGCCAGGTGCTCTGAGAGACCTGATTGAAGAATATGCCATTGCCAATGGTAGTCAGGCCTTATTACTAACAATGGGAGGTGATTTTAATGTGAAACTGGGGGCAGGAATTCCAACAGTGGACATAGATCCGGGTGAAGACCTTCTGCATGGGGTCGCTCCCCCACAACTGGTGGATGAAAGAATGTTCGCAAGTGGCCTGCAGCTCTGTGAGTGGTTTCTGGAGTGTGGCATTCGCTCACTGAATGATCGAGTGGGAGCGGATCGGCCTGGAAGGCCAACCTTTGTGGGCACTCAGGGATCATCTATGATTGATTACTTCTGTGCCCACATGAGGGGTTGGCATTTAATTAAGGAATTCGAGGTACTTAATAACCTACAGAGTGACCATCATGCACTCCGGCTGCTCATAGGAATAGACCTGCCAGTGGTCCCATTTGTCAATTTTCCCCAACTGGACCAGTGTGGCATCAATCCCCTGTGGAAGCAGAGAATTAAATGGGCCAGACTGGACCCTGTGGACACTCAATCGTCCGTTTGTAAATCTAATTTGGAGGAACTCTATTGTTTTGGCAAATGGATCTTCCCCAGGCTCCATAATTTTGGCATCCCAAACAATTTGGAATTCTATGTCTGCCACTTTTCAAAGGGAATTTAAAAAAGGGAAAAAGAACCTGGAAACATGGTTCGATGAAATAGCACAAAAAGATCTTAAAGGTATTTTACAGGAAAAAGACAGTACCCGACGTGAGATAATTACTGCCGGGGCGCACTATAAATGTGTCTTGGCAAAAAGGAAAGCCCAGTTGGAAGAGCAAGCCTGGGAAGACCTCATCCAGGCTGTGCAGTCAAAGGACTCAAAGACCTTGGGAATTTGTGGCTAAAGGACCCCTCCACAAAAGAGTAAAAACACACAAAGGGAATAATGTTACTGCACTGTCTTGGTCTAATCATTTTAGCACCCTGTAAAGGGCAAATCCCTCAACTTCCTGTAGTGGGCCCAGTGGTTCCCTTCTCCGATTAACCATAAACGAGGTAGAGATGGCCATTAACAAGCAACTCCCTAATCGAGCTCCTGGACCAGACGCCATCCCTGCGGATATTTTCTGTGATGAGGTGGACCTATGGGCCGTAATTTTGACTAAGTGCTTCAATGCATTTTTGGAGCTTGGTACCTACCCGGCAACATGGAGGCAGGCAATAATTTTTCCTATTTTTAAGAAAAGTGACCCTAGTAGCCCCCTTTCCTATAGACCCATCTCTCTGCTTGACAGGTCTTTCAAAATCTTCGGCTGTGCGGTTTTGGCACGGCTAGAACAATGGATCTCGGACTCTGGGGTTCTTACAGAGACTCAATATGGTTTTCGCCCGGGCCTAGGAACTAGGGACCAGGCTTTGAACCTCTATTTGGTGGGAGCTACGTCCATACATGTGAGGGGTGAGCCTTTGTACCTAGCATTCATTGACCTGATCACCGCGTTCGACAAAGTAGACAGGGCTATGCTCTGGGCGGTGCTCGGGTCCATGGGTTGCCCGGAGGATATGGTCAAGGTCCTCCAGATAATCCATGAACATACATCGGCTTGTCAGATTTGGGGAACAGGGACAGTGCACAGCCTTTTTTTAGACCTTTTTGGGTATCCGCCAGGGCTGTGTTGTGGCCCCGGTATTGTTTGCCCTTTACATAAATGGTGTCTACCAGGCATTGGTTAACTCCCATACCGACTATATCACGGTGGGTGACGTCCCCCTCCCAGTCTTAGGTTATGCCGATGATATGGTTTTAATTGCCTGATCCCCCAGAGCCTTACAATGCCTGGTGGATGTCTACACCCAATTTATGCCTTCCCATAAGCTGACTGTGAATTCACAAAAATCAGCAGTCATGGCATGTAAGAGTTCAGGTGTTAGACATCTCAAGATGCGTACGATATGGAGTAGAGGCAAACCTATCCCGAGGGTCACCAGCTTTGATTATCTGGGAATTTGTTTTACGGACAATTGGCGAGGGTTTGGCCATGTCGATAAGCAATGTATGAGGATGAGACAGGCGCTTGGGGGTTTGTCATGCTTTCAACATAACTCCGTGGGGCACCCAATCAAATTAATTCTCGAAGTATTCAGGGCTCAAACAAAAACTGCTACTAATTATGGGGTAGCACTGTGGGGTATGGAAAGGATTCCAAAAATCGAAAGTGTGGAGAACTCCTTTCTTAAAAAACTGCTTGGGCTACCAGAATCTCCTCCAAACTATGGGACACATTTAGAGTTGGGATGTCCACACATTGCCAATGAGTGGCTATTGGCTCCAGTCTCGCATTGGCTGGCACTATGGGCTAACCAGAAAGCCACTCTCTCACATAAGATCATACGAGCCCTGGTGAGTAGCCCAGCTGTAAAGAAAATCCCCTGGTTTATGTACATCCAGAAATGCATTAGACAGTTAAATTGTTCTAATCTTGTCTGCCCCTCAATCTTCACGACCCCCTGCGCGGTCAGGGCATACAACCAAATGTTTAATTCCAGCTTGGTGGCTAATGGGGAGTCCGCTGCCTTGGGCATTCTTGCAAATAGAAGGCATATTGTGTTAACATCTGCGGATGCTATTCAGCCGTACTTGCTCCACAGTGATAATCCTGCAGATCACTGGGCCTTGACCCAAGCCCGGTTTGATTGCTTATGGCTAGGGGCACGAACAAAAAGTTGGACTCATAATGTGCAACCTACAGCTTGCACCTGCTGTCAGTGGAGGACCTCCTACACTTTGTGTTGTTTTGCTCACATTACACAGACCTAAGATGAAAAACACTTCTGCTACTACTTAGGTCCGCTGGCTTGTCTCAGGCTGGGCCTGCTTTATGTTATCTGCTTTCAGCCGCTACGATGCCAGTGGCCTGGGGCATGGTGGACTACTTGAGAAGGGCCTGGTATCGGAGAACTAAATTCACTGCCCAAAATATGATCGAGCCCTGAAAAGGTTATTGAATCGTTTGGACGCTTCCTGTGGATTTTATCTTGATATACACACATGCACATTTTAATCTTTTTTACATTTTTTATATATGTATCGTTTGTAAGCTTAAACGTGAACTTTTTAAAAAAAATGTTGAATTGGATTTTGTATTACTATGCAGTTCAATTTTGTGTATGATTTATGGATAATTTGCTTCCGAATAAACTTTACAAAAAAATACCCTTTTTCTAGTTCATTATTAAACAGGGCCTGCCCAGAGGTACAGAAGGCACTAGACAAAATTGTGGGGGTTGAAGCAAAGGTGTGGCCTGAAATACTGAGCATAATAGTACACCATTGCAGAAGAATAAAGGAGCATGACAAGGAAACGACTCAGAGGCAACAAGCAGAGGAAGCAAAACTAGTACAAAATAAATTAGCTATGGTCGCTGTGGAAGCATCAATATCGACACCAGCACAGACCGGAGTGGCAGGATAACCCCTATTTTCGCGAACACCAGAATAGCTGCGGTGTGGTCAGAAGGAGGACAATTACCGTGTGGAGCAGGAACACACAGTACCACGGCCCGCAGTGGCAAGAACAGCAGTGAGGATGAGGTGGGTTCCGAGGATCATGGGGAGGGGGATTTGGAGGAATGGGACCATGGGGAGGAGGAATGGGGCCGTCACAATGTTGTAACTGTGGAAAATGGGGGCATTTCTCAAGAGAGTGTAGAAGCAGACAGGGGCTGTGGTACAGTTACAGACAACAAAACTATGGCACGCCTCCCCAAAGGCACCCCTCAAGGGCTAACTCCCATAATGACCTCCATACCCCACGAAATACATAAAACGTACATGCAGTTGCCCCTGCAGATACCAGGCCTTCACTCAGAGCAGCAACCACAGCATACGATGCAACAATATATGCCCCACAACACTGACCAGCAGACAGGTAACATGAACCTCTTTAACGGATCGCCCAATGGCACAGTTGCCCCTTTCCAAGGTGCAACCATGGTGGGGGGAAACCCCTTCTCATTTCCATGGACAAGTATATACCCTGATTAGGACAGCCCACAGAAATCACTTCTTTGTCCGATCCTGTCAAAGATTCTACACCCTGAGGAGGAAACCTTGGTGGGGGCAGAGATAGGAAACAAACAATTTTTGTGGTTGACTCGGGCGCTGAGAAATCATATATCAATGAAGGGGACTACCCATTATCTGGCAAAACTCTCGACACACAGGGATTCTCTGGGGCTATGTATACTAAAGACTTGGATGTAAAGGTGGGGGGGTGCACGCTCCCCTATTGTACTCTGAGAGTTCTCCTGTCAACCTGCTCGGCAGGGATCTGCTTAGCAAGTTGAACATGGAGATCTCATTTACTGATCACAGCATTATCTGCGCCACATCAAGGATGTGCGCAATGAGTGCGATGGTCATAATACATGCCATGGCATGCAAGGTGGTGGCCAGAGGAATACCTGTAGACCCAGACATGTTTATCTACGACATAACAGTACTAGTGGAGGCAGTATACCACAAATCGCTAAGGCCTGCTGGAGGGTACCAACTGATTTTATTTTCTGCCCTGTAGTGTCCCCAGAATTGGTGGCAGGTACAAACTCATCTCTGGATCTGCGAGGGTTAGTGGTATCTGCAAAAAGTGTGGTTGTCCTCGGAACAGTCAGGCAAGGATGCGAATGGCGTACTGTGCTGTGCATCGACCGCACTGTAACAGATGCAGAACTTTTCGAAAACAATGACAATGACAGAGAAATAATCTTGGAGATCTGCATCGCCTGTGAGATTATGGTGCAGTATAGAAGGATGCAGTGCCCCCTAATGGCCATTGTTGCCAAAACATAGGGGCACTGTTGCGCACGAGAGGGAATGGCCGCTCTCGTTTAAGCTCCAGTGACGTCCAGTGCCATGATGCCAATCTAACACATCTGCTCCGGTTCGCCCTGAAAATAGACCCAAGTGTGCAGCAAGTGACTCGGATCGTCCATTCGGAGTTTCAGAGTGAGAGCTATGGGGATGCCTGAACCGCGGAGCTAAACGATTCTCACCCGCGGCAGCCGAGGAAGACCAGGGACGCACCGTGGGCGGGGAGGAGGAGCCCGGCGCTAGGCCGCCTGAGCGGCAGTGGACGTATCTGAGGCCCGGCGGTGAAGGGCGCGAGTCACGGGCGCTCCAGGCGATGTCGAGCGCTCGCAGACCCCCCCAGCTAAATAATGGAGGAGCCTGGAGGAGGCATCCCGCGGATGCGGAGGGACCCGGTCCCTGTAAGGTAGGAGATCGCCACGCACGGCCCTCTCCCCCAGAGGTGCGACCTGCCTCTTGTGGCCGTCTGGCCCCCTCCATCCTCCATCCACCACAGACCATTAAGTAGGACCGGGAAGGGCCCCCGCTTCGTCGGCGGGGAGAGGTGGTGCATTTGGGAGGTGGCGCTGAGGCACTCCCCTCCCATACTCGGGGATTAGTTAAATCCGAGCGAGTTGACTGCTCGCTCCAGTCCGGCCTACGGGCCCACATCTGCAGGAGTCTGGCCCCTCGCTGCCCGACCTATCCCCCTGAGGCGATCTTTCTCTCCGCGCCCCTCGCGCCGTGATTGGCGGCCCAGCCCCAGTACAGTACGGGCATACACAGAATTATAACTAAATGGACATGGCCAGCAATTTACTTCAAGACAATTATAAACAGTGGCCCACGGGATCTTCAAGGCGTTAGACACCACTGCCACCAGTGTTATCAGCTGCCTGTGGAGGCACTGAGATTTCCCCTTCAGCAGAGTAGGGAGACCCACATCAGGACGGTAGGGTGCGCTGCAACCACAGACGGCAATTGTGCAGCTTAGGTGTGGAGGGTTGGCGGCTCAGTGGGCCTCACAATCTAAAAGAACACAGAAATGACCTCGCCCCCCCCACTGTCCAGGGCTTCACAACACAGCACAACTAGTCAGCACAACTAGTCAGGCAATGAGCTGGCTCAGAGAGTGGGAGTGCAAGAGGCATATTGCAGGGATATAACTGATATATATTCAAATCAAGCCAGCTAACTGAAAAAGGACGCACCCGGCAAAGTGTGCATCCGTCTCTAGAAGGCAAAGTAACCGTCAAAGGATTAAATAGAAGCACAAGGCAGTCAAGGGAAGTGGCAACTGACAAAGAAACGAAAAGTCAAATGGGACATTTATCAAAAGCAGAGTAAACTCAGTTAGGATGACGAGATAAGAGGGAAACATTTATAAGTCTTGCATAAATCATCACCCATTCCCCCCCTGGCGGACATAGGAGGCAGGCAGGAAAAGTTTGCGAGGCTAGTGCCGGGTGCACCAACTCTGTAAAAAACGATGCCCAAGGGCTTCGGCCCTAAGAAAGGAAGAGGACTATCGAAAAATGTACGACAACAATGAGCAAATCGACGGAACCCGAGATGTCTGAGGAGGTGCTCCCACGGGACCGAGCGGCTCACACCCGTGGCAATGATGGAACCACAAGCGGTTTTCTTGGCCATGCAACAGGGATTTTCTGCACTTAACGATAAACTAGATGGGATATCGGCCAACGTCACCTCTATTAAAGCGCAGCTAGACAAGACTACATCACGCATGAAACGGAAGCGGAAAACGAGAATATCAGGAACAGAGGACGCATTGGAGACCTTGAAGACCACAGTATCCACAATGGCGTTTGAACTGGGGACAGTGAAATCCAAGTGCGAAGACTTAGAAGCTAGATCCCGGAGAAATAATATTCGCATAGTCGGAGTTCCAGAGGAAGCATTGAAGGGGTCAATGGAAAAAGCAGTTGAAGATCTTCTAAGAAGTCTCCTGGGCGATCCCGGTTGGTCGGCGATGTTTCTCGTGGAACGGGCTCATAGGTCACTCGCCCCGAGACCGAAACCTGGAGCATATCCTAGACCTATTATCGCCCGCATGATAAACTACAGAGATAGGGACCTGATATTGAAAACTGCCAGAGAAAAGCAGGAATTGAGATGGGAAGCCAACACAATACGCATCTTCCCAGATTTCGCACTAGCCGTGCAGCAAGAAAGGAAACTCTTTACTGGAGTCAACAAACTATTGCGCGAGCGTCAGGTGCAATACGCCATGCTCTACCCGCCGAGATTAAAGATACAATATCAAAACAAGACTTATTTCTTCACGTTCCCTGAAGAGGTGGCACACTTCGTCGAGACGCATATTCCCGCTCCAGCTGGGCAACACAGGTCGGAGAAAAACCCATGAACTACCACAGTAACACTGAGCTGACATGGAAAAGATAACTAAGTGAATTTCGCAAGCTGAGGCCCCCCCTTCCAGGCGGCCCGCATGTGTGGCGATCAAGACTGATCATACATACCAAATTGCTAAGCTCACCCCACATATGTGAACACAAGCTAGAGTAACGACATGAACCGATCACAATGTAACAACTATGGACGGCATGGGCACTGGAGGTCGCTGCAGTTCCCCCTATAGCAGGTGCAAGTGCACGAAATGTTGATGGGAGGGGAGGGAGGGAGCTTAAAGACCATAGTTGAAGTTCGGGGAACTATGAGAGAGGTGGGAGGGATCAGACGGGGGTTGTTGGGATTTGGTTATGGAATGGGAAAAGTTAAATCAAAAAGCACAAAGGTACGGAGCACTAAGGTTCTTGAGCACACACTGGAAATAACCCATCATGCATATGACCACAGCCACGTAATAGATAATGGCTGAACAAGACACAGATAATATAAAAATTCTGAGCTGGAACGTATGAGGCCTAGGGTCCCGAGTTAAGAAAAGATGAATACTAGCATATATCAACAGGCAGAGCCCTAAAATAATTTTCCTGCAGGAAACACACATTGGACCTCACTATGAAGGGCAACTGGTGCCGAATTGGGGGACTCACCAATACTATACAAAGTACTCCAAACGGGCCATAGGTGTGGCGACTCTAATACATAAGACCCTCCCATTCTCCTGTATTACTTCTGAATGTAACCCTGAGGGTAGATATGTACTGCTCCATGGTACCCTCTATGATAAGGAGATGGTCCTCCTTAATGTATATGGTCCAAACATCGACGACCCAGAGTTTTACTCCACATTATTTGAAAAGCTGGCATCCTACCCCACGTCCTGTTTGATAATTGGAGGAGATTTTGACACTATCCTTGATACTAATCTAGACCGCACCTCGACACAACCAAGAGTATTGTCTAAGGCAGCGCAACAGATACTCACACATATGGCTGATCTGAATATAAAAGATGCGTGGAGAACATTAAATCCCTCCAAGAATAGATTTTTGGCTACTGGATAATGTAGCATTGGCATGGGTCGATGGTGCGCACATTTATCCCAGGACATACTCTGATCATTCACCAATACAGCTAATACTGCGTATTCCCGACACCACGATAAACAGACCACCATGGAAATTTAAACCTGCGGCCTTACAAGACCGGGTCTACAAAACTGCACTGACCAAACAAATACAGGAATACTTTGATATAAATGAGAACTCTGTTTCCAGTCAGGCAATATTGTGGCAAGCATTTAAAGTCTGCATACGGGGCAGTTCAATATCCACAGAAAGCGGAGTTCTCAAAGATATCCGGGGTAGACTAGCGCGTCTAGAAACACAAATATCCTCCCTACAATCCCTACACGCACACAACATATCATCCCAGCTGAACCCAGAGATTAAGCTCAAACTAGATGAATATAAAGAAGCGGCAGACCAAGAAATCCGATATTTTGATAAACCAGCGGCAGCACGTAGATATGGGGAAAGTGAACGTCCAGGCGGTTATTGGCCAGAACCGTAAGAGGGGAAAGAGGCCCTACTAACATACCATGTATAAAATTAGAGGACAGCTCAGTTACCACGGACAACAATAAAGTTAAAGAGGCGTTCTATGAATTCTATAAGAAACTGTACACCCCTCAATGCCATGTCACGGAAGAAGAAATAGACCAATATCTCTCCCAAATACCTACGACGTTAATAGCGGATGCCACTAGAGAGTCACTAGAAAGCCCGATAACAGAGGCAAAGATAACGGAGGCCATAAAAACTTTACCCAATGGGAAAGCCCCGGGGACAGATGGCTTTGGTGCAGAATTCTATAAGGAATTTAGTCACCTCTTGGTACCCAGGTTGCATGCCGTCTGGGTGGAAGCCTTAGACAAAGGGGAACTGCCCGAAACAACCAGAGAAGCGGTGATTACACTGTTGCTTAAACCGGGGAAACCCTCAGAGGAATGCGGCTCGTATAGACCGTTGTCATTAATAAATACGGATGCAAAGATATTTGCAAAAATACTAGCGACTCGACTGACAACGCTGATGCCCCATATGGTGCATGAAGATCAAGCTGGGTTTATTATGGGCAGGTCCACGGCCACAAACATAAGGAGGTGCCATAACACTTTAGCTAAAATAACCCCCGAAACCCAAGGTATAGCGGTATCTCTTGATATGCAAAAAGCATTTGACACAGTCTTCTGGCCCTTCCTATTCGGTGTAATAAAAAATTATGGGTTCGACCCCAATATTATAAAATGGATAAAAGTGTTGTATGCGCGCCCTTATGCCAAGATAAGAGTTAATGGCACCTTATCGGGTATATTACAGTTACTCGGAGGTACTAGACAAGGCTGCCCATTATCCCCCTGTTATTTGCTCTGGTGATAGAGCCCCTAGCCGATATCCTGAGGTCACGATATAGTTCATATGGGTTATGGATTGAGGGCAGATTACAAATTATTACACTCTACGCCGATGATATCTTGCTGTATCTACGAAATCCAGAACGCACGTTGGGCAAGGTACTTGCAGAAGTTAAAAAATTCGGCGAATACTCTGGCCTAAGGCTTAACCACAACAAGTCTGAGATTTTCCCGCTCTCAAAAAATACAGTAGCACCTCTAGACCTACATGGTCTCATCTGGAGCCCGATGCATATACTGTACCTGGGGGCATAGATTGCTAGAACAGCTCAACTATCCCGGGCCCTGAACTATAGCGCGCTGGCTGACCCTTTGTGTACTAAGATGAAACGCTGGAATGCTCTCCCCATCTCCATGATGGGAAGTATAGCCCTAGTCAAAATGATATTACCAAAATTATTCTACCTGTTTAGCACAGTCCCGGTATGGCCGGGTTGCGCCATGTTTACCAAAATGAACAGTGCGTGTTTATCATTTGTGTGGGGGGGACATCCTAGATTGAGTTGGAGGACATTAACTAATACATATGCAAGGGGAGGCCTGATGGCGCCTGACTTAGAACTTTACTACTTGACGGCACAGGCACATTATGCTGCCCAATGGGCCACAATCTTCAATAGCCGTGGGATCCCTCCCCCGAGCAAGAGGCAACCATAACCTTACATAAGATGACTAGACCTACCCCCAAGCACCACAACTCCATAGACCCTATGAAGGTAACAACCACGGCTTGGGCCAAAATAGCAGACATATATGGGACAGACAGGTTATACCACCCGAGTATGCCACTCTGGGGAGACCCCCAGACGCCGTTCAACCTGGACGGGGAGGTGGCCTTGCATTGGAGTTCCAGAGGTATTGCTCAGTGGGGACAGTTGTTCCCTGAAAAGCTCTTTGTGCAATGGGAGGACATTAAAGATATAGTGGGAGACACTAACAAAAATAAGCTTCAATACATACGTGTAAAAACTGTGATACAAAATGTATGTCCCGCCTTCCCTAATGAACCTGAGATAAACATGAGGCTTGGTTATAGGTTCACAGGGGGGTCACAGAAAATAACAGCCTCCGCACTGTATAAGGTTATAATGCAAACGCGCCCAATAGGAGAGTGCACGGCCAGGAGCAGATGGGAACAGGATCTGGGGCAAAAAATAGAAGACCACGAATGGTCCCAGATCTTTGAATTGACCAAGCAAATATCATGCAACGCCAGGTACAAATAATACACTATAAAATTACACCGGACACATTACACCCCGGTTAGGCTTAAATGAATCTATCCCGCCTTATCGGGAAAGTGCCCGAGGTGTGGTGCTGAGGATGCAAATATATACCACATGCTATGGGCGTGCACGAGGGTGAGAGATTACTGGACAGAGGTTTGTGCAGCTCTGGATGAGATGGCGGACCAACCTGTGGAGTGGTCGCCGAGATTGTATATGTTGGGTGCGACTGGAAAAATGAATCCGACCTGGCGGAAATTGCTAAATCTTGGCCTGCTAATAGCTAAAAAAGCGATTCTCATGAAGTGGAAAAATGTAAACTCGCCAACTAAGACAGATTGGGACAATGATATGCTTTGGACAAATGATACAGAGGAGCTATATATAGACTTGGTGTTGCCCTCTTCCAGACCCAGAAATATATGGGCAAGGTACAAACAATATCTAACAGACAAAGCAGAAGTTGAAAATTTGGAGGTAGAAGCGCAGTCATTTGTGTGCAATTTATTTCCTGAAATGTCTTTTTGTTTCTCAAATTTTGTATGTGCTTACCTTGTGCAACAATAAATAAAGTTTGTAAAAAAAAAAAATGGCCATTGTTGCACCACCTCCCTTCAATGAAGCAGACTTGGAATATGTGCTTGCACAAGTATGGACTACCAACCCACATGACGTAGGGCTTCTAAACGAAGTTACCCCAGTACACATTATACTAAAAGTTGGAGCAGTCTTACCCCAAGTGAAACAGTACCCACTATCAAGGGAGGCGAAGAGGGAATAAAAGACATGATACAGGTCCTACTTAACCAAGGGATAATAGTACCCTCCACCTCACCATGCAATACTGCGATCTACCCTGTCAAATTTGAAAATGATCCAGGATTTACGCCCTCTAAATGACGTAGTACAGAAAGAATTTCCTATAGTTCCAACCCTGGCCACTATTTTCTGTAGTATCCACAGGAAGCAACACACTTCAAGGTAGTAGACTTAAAGAATGCCTTCTTTTCAATACCTTTGCATCCTGATTCACAGTACCTCACCGCATTCACCCATGGTGGAAAGCACTATGAACACATACATGTACCCCAAGCGTACGGTGAAAGCCCAAGCATTTTTTGCAGGGTACTACACGTTGACCTAGGTAACATCCAAATGCCCAGCATGGTCATCCAGTACATGGATGACTTTCTCGTTGGCAATGACAGTGAGCAGGACTGCCGAAGGGACACAGCAGCATCCATGCGTGCCACACCCAGACCCGTGACCATGCAGGACATGCAAAAATTCCTAGTGTTGTGCTTACTGCAGAGCATGGATTCTAGATTATGCAGCATGAAGCCCCTTCTACAGGGTCTGAAGGAAGCACAGAAAGTGAATCGCAAACTAGAATGGACAATTGACATGGTACAAAATTTCAATGACTTAAAAGAAGTGATATCCACAGCCCCAGTCCTCACGACACCAGACTATACACAAGAATTCTACATATTTCACATTCAAACGGCACACTTATGACCACCATACTGACCCGGAAAAGCACAATGGGCCACACTCCACAGGCCTATTACATTGGTACGCTTGACTCAGTTATGCAAGGGCAATTCGCATTTGAGCAAGCACTTGTTGCAGCTGCCTTCGCGATTGAAAAGAACTCCACAATTATAATGGGATGCTCAGTAACTCTGTACGTGGAGCATTCCATATTCTGAATTTAGAAAGCTCAAAGTCTACCCTGACCACTCGGAGAGCATCAGCATATGAGATTATCCTCTCAAACCCAAACATTCATGTTGTGCGATGCAAAACAGTAAATCTTGCCACGTTCCTAACAGTAGTGTGTACAGACAAAGGGCCTCATTACGACCCTGGCGCTAAGTGGTTAACAGCGCCGTAAAAGGCTGCGGCGCCGTTAACCACTTAGCACCTTACTACGAGGTCCCTTTGCGGGACCCAACCTGAACGGCTGGTCTGGACCAGCCGTTAAAGTAGGGACCTGCAAAGGGACCTCGCAAGCAATTGCGGTACCGTAATTGCCGTCTTCCCCATTCCCATTGAGCCCTATGGGGCAAAAATGGGAATGGGGAAGGGCCATGGTGAAATGGGAAAATACTGCCCCACCAACCTTAGAATGGGGCGGTATTTCCCCATTTCACCATGGCAGACTCGTTACAACACCGGCACCAACCATGGTGCTAATAGCGCCATGGTTTAGCGCCGGTGTTGTAACGAGGGCCAAAGACTTGCAGCGACACAACTGTGCTACATATGAAGGGGAAGGGGATGACTTCCCCAAAGCAAAAGACAGCCCATTAAAGGAAGGGGAAGTACTCTTTGTTGACTGTTCAGTGACAATTGACCAGGACAAAGACATACAGGTGTGACAGTGGTGCGCCTGGAAGGAGGAGAATGAGACACTAGAAGAGACTACCCATGCACTATTCAGCACAAGTGGCAGAGTTTGTGGCTCTCATCGTGGCGCTACATGCATCACAAGGATGCCACGAGGCGATTTATTCTGACTCAGCATACGCCACTACAACAGTGCATGCTGGCTTGTCACTGTGGAAAAGAGGTTTCTGCAGAGCAGACGGTTCCCATTACAACATGCTGCACTATTAGATATCCTGATTTCCGCATTGGCACAACCCTCTGTGGTGGCAGTCTTTAAATGCACTGCCCACACCAATAACACTGATGAAATTTCATTAGGTAACACAGCGGCGGATGCTGCAGCTAAAATGGCAGCCTATCTCCCTGTCCCAGAAATTTAACAGTACATAACGGTACCAACACAGGATCAACAAAATACCATACACCGTACTGCCCATTACCCAGTTCATCAAGCTGCACGGCAAGGCACCAAACCAAGACAAAAAACTGTGGTCTAAGAGGGGATGTACACAATCCCTCACAGACCTACTATGTAGACAAGAATGCACTGGTAAAGCAGTTATGCCGGTAGAGCTCTTGGCAGTATCGTTCGGTCAGCTACACCACCCATCCCACAGCTCCAAACAGCACATCACAGCAGATATACAAGATTGGTTTGTACCAAACCTTCAAGAGCAACTGACGAACATGGTTATACACTGCATCACCTGCCAAACATTCCACACTGGTATGACACCCCAGAAATTACTGTGTATTGGGCGATTCCATGAGCTACACATAGACTATGCAGGCATGGGGGAAAGAGGCTATGGATGCCAAATGCGCTGCTAAATTTTTGGTGCACAATGTGTTCCCTCGATGGGGCATGTGCGATGCATTGAAGTCCAACAATGGCACCCATTTTTTCAATGCGCTCTTCAAGGAGATCACAGCGCTACTTGGCATTAAACACCGGATGTGCTCAATCTACCACCCCCAAGCAAACTTCGTTGTTGAGAGAATTAACGGCCTCCTTAAAAGCACACTCTCCAAGCTCTGCGCCACATTAAAGAAAAACTGGGTGCACTGCTTGCCCATGGCCCTCTTCAGCTTTCGCACACAACCAAGTAAAGACCACCAGCTGTCACTCCATGAAATAGTAACTGGCAGACGCATGCATACGCTCATCTCCCCAGTTAGAAGGGCATCAGATGCTCATAGGGCTGCAGTGGTATTAGGGGAAGAATTCAAAGATTATTTGACAAACCTAACGCGTGCAATTAAAAATGTCTCCCAAATGATTGCACCACCCTGGCTAGAGAACACAGCGAACACTGCAGAGCAACCAACTACAGATCCCCCGCTCACCTAACCGCTGCTGCCAGGCGAACTAATATACTTCAAAAGCTTTGTGCGCAAGTGAAACAACCCCAGATTCCATGGGCCCTATAAATGGGTGTTTTCCACCCCTCTCGCTGTAAAATTGAAAGAACTTCAGTATTGTATTAACCTCTGAGATGTCCGTACAGCATCCCCAAATACCTCAGAATTGCCCTAAACATACAACTCATTTACCTCAAAATGACTACCTCAGAAATAATAACCCAGATAGTAAATATTGTATAGCTGCTCCAACCTTGGCTGAGCTCTGCAACCTCTCTTTCTCCACTGGAGTTTTCCCCACTTCTCTCAAGCACTCTCTTGTGCACTCGCTGCTCGATAAACCCTTTGCTGACCCTTCTATACCGGCAAACTATTGTCCATACTCTAGCACTCCTTTCCTGGGCATACTCTTGGAGAAATTAGCTATCTCTCAGCTTACCCTCCTCACTGAATCTGTTGGTTGTCTCCATGACCATCAGTCTGATTTAAGAGCATCAAGAGGCATGGAAACGGCTCTTCTGAACATCTGTGAAAACCTGCTCTCAAATCTGGACTCTAACTCTCCTTCTGTCCTCATTCTTCTCAATCTCTCTTCTGCCTTCAACACGGTATACTACAACATCCTGATCTCCCGTCTCTGTGAAACCCTGGGCATCACAGATCTGGCCCTGGGGTGGCTTGCCTCCTTTCTCTCTGACCGTCATTCCCAGGTGGAACTTGGGTCCTTTCTCTCCTCTATCACTCTCTCTACTTGTGGTGTGCCCCAGGGATTTAAACTATCCATTTTGTTCTTCAATGTCTACATGTCCCCTCTGGCCCACAGGATGTCTACCTTCACCTCTAACTTTCAGTGTTATGTGGACGACACACAGCTCTCTTTCAGGCTACCCTCGGCCTCTTCCTCCTACCCGCTCATTCCCGACTGTCTGTGCGCACTTCAGTCTTGGTGTGCTGCTAATGATCTCTGCCTCAATGCCAGTAAGACAGATTGTCATCATTGGGACCCCTGCTCCCGCTTTCCCAATTTCGCACTGGCCGGCCTGCCTTGGCCCTCCGCCCCACCTGCTAGTTAGGCAACAAATCTGGGGGTCATTTTTTTCTCCTTCCCTTCTCACATCCCGGACATCTCCAAAAAGTCCCACTACCAGCTCCACCTCCTGAGAGGCATTTACCTTTTCTCACTCACCACCCCCTAAGTCTCACCTCAAGCCCTGGGACCACATCTCTCCAATACTGAAATCCCTCCACTGGCTCCCCATGGCTGCTAGGATCAAGTTAGTCGACAAGGCTTCCTGGGGCCGGGGCATGCACTATCGATAATGCTCTCTTTTTCTCTCCTGTCTCAACCCTCCCTCTCTTCCCTAAATCTCTTCAGTTTTTTGCTGACTGGTCGCCTGGTTCACCTCCAGAGCCTTACAGGTCCCATGCTCCCGCCAGTCTCTGTACTATGTTCAGCACTACTGCACTCTCAGCATACGATCCATGAGAGGGGTAACCTCTCTGCACTTAACCCAGGGCCCTGCAGGACCGGGCCGCTTGTCCACCCCCTACCCCGCACTTCTATCCGTACACTTACATGACCTGAATTTACTAGGCCGGTAAGTTCTGTCCTGTGCCCCTTTGTCTCCCCTCCCTGGTTTGGTTGTGCCTGAAACACTTCATGCACTTGCACTAGGAGAAATGCCATCAGGTCTAGTACGCTAGTTACGTTTTTGTTAGATTATTGGAAACCTCATGGCGTAAGAATGGCTACTGTATCCCCTTGCACCCTTACTGCCTTGAAGCGCTTTGAAGCACTTCATTTGTGCATAAGCGCTGTACAAATTTACAATTACAAAGCAGAAGCACTTTATAAAAAGAAAAATCTCTCTAGCTCTCTCTCTCCCCACCCGTTTTTGTTTCCCCTACAGGAGCAGAGAAAATAGAACCCTCAACTTCAAAAGATTCATTGTATAATAAAAAATTAACCAGGTATAATGTTAATTCAAAATGGTTATATTCTTAGACCTGTGGCTTACATTTTAGCGCCTTCCTATTTACCATTTTGATGTTTATGTTAGGAATTTATTCAGGTACATCTTTTATCTGGGAAAGCCATCGGAAAGAGGGGGGGGGCATAAAGGGAATTGTACTGCTAAGCAAAACCAGCAACACAGCCGCACATATGTATAACATTACCCATCAGAGCAATAACCGTGTTAACACACAGGCACATGTATCGGGACGGATGAGTGAGTTAAATATTAGAAAATTGATTTCCTACCATTTTTAAAAACATTTTTTGCAACACAAATACCAGTAGCAATGTTAGCAGTAGTACACTAACAAAAAGATCTATATCAACACATGATAGAATGAAAAGGCAATCGTGTAGGCCCAAATATGACGCATACCATGGCCTAGGCCTGGATGCTATTGAAGATATTAGAAACCCTGAGCTGTCCAATAGTTGGTATACTGACATGAGTGCAGTAGGAAGACAAACAACCAATGACCGCTTCTATGTATGCTCATTTATACCACACGCATCAGGAGTTTAGTACCACAGGAAGTTCCAATTACAATGCCTGGTTCATCTTGCGCTATGTAGAATTTAAAGGCACCTTCCAGGCGCACAGCGTACAACTAGAGCTTGTGGATCCAGACCCCCTGCAATGCAACGACAACCCAAGAAACCTCAACTGCCTACTGCAACCATATTTAGTAATTGACAGACTCAAGTACATGAGTAATAAATGGTAAGAATCAACGCTGAGTTGCCTGGCAGAAGGCCTTCTGGGGTACGAGGAAGGAGTACTGGCTTTAGTGGAAAGAACCTGTGCACAAATATGGACAGAACACATTACACAACTGAAATGGATTGTGCCAATGGAAAAGCCAATGACCGTGCACCGAGAAGAGGCTTATGAACTATGTTTCCACAGTGAGGGAACTGTCTTCATCAGCTCGACCAACCGTTGCAACAGAACATTGTTGATTCCAGACTTGAAAAGGGGCACAGCGACAGTGATGGACTATTACTGGGTCTGTGGCCAACAAGCATACTTGCACCTCCCACCATCATGGAGGGGCTATTGTTTGCTGGCCACGGTGCACTCCGTGCTACTAGTAGTCCCTGAAGAACACCTGAAAGCGGGCCTGATCCCAGATACTACCCCAACTGTTCCATCAACATTCGAAGAACAAAACCCGCTACAATCATCTGAGTTCTGCATCCTCCCCCGAAAGGGGCATTCCGAGGAACTAAAAAGAAGAAAGAGGTCGAACTACTTATCCAAAGACTTATCTGAACTGCTCGCCGAGATCCCAGATAAATACTGACTTTTCAATTCAGCAGAGGCATTCTTTGTTTCACTCGTTCTACCGGGTGTACAAGAAGCAACCGACGCCAAGAAGCTGCAAATTGTGCACTGGCAACTGGTCCAGCTGGCAAATGATATTGAACACGGATTCAACGTCATAAAGGTCGAACTAAGAGCACTAAGACTGATGACGATGCCGAATAGGTATGTGCTTGGCATGCTGACGACGAAGGAAGGAGGTGTTTGCCACAAGATTGAAGATTCTTAGTGCACATTCACACCCCCAGAAGATGCAGAGAATGGGTCACTATCTCATGTAATCACAGCAGTGCATGGATTGGGAGTTTGCATGAAGAAACAAGGAGGAATACAGGGGGAGACTGGTTTGACCTGGCCTTCCATTGGGCCCCTACTTGGTTAGGAATGATCGTGAAGATGCTGGTACCAGTCATCGTGTTCACCTTGGTCGTCTTCTGCACCTGTCAGGAGGGGCCTGAGGGTAGAGGCGTGCCCACTAAGCCAAAGGGAGAAAGGCACACAAGAAGCTGGATTACAAGGAGTCCTGTAGACAAGAAAGGATACTCATCAGAGGCTGTGAACAAAAAGGGATAGGGAATACAAAGACAAAAAACACGCTGGGTTCCCTCTTGGGGTGTACGCAGATTGGGGAAAGAGTGTTCTACGGACCTTGGGAAACTCCAGCCTTCTGCACAGATTGCTTTTACAGGGGCCCACTCTGAATGCTCATGGCTAGGAGCAACAGCAGTGGGTGTCTGTATCTGAACCCTCGGGCACAAACAAGGTAAAGGTACTCACAAGACTGAAGCCTGTACAGGTCCAGCAGGAACCGAACAATGTCTGCTTCCTGAAACAGGAACCAGTACAATGTAATGTAATGCAAGATAAGCAATCTAACAGCGCCACGATGCCCCAGGGCCGTTTGTGCGCTTTATAAATGCAAATAAATAAAAATTTAAAAAACAATGACACGAAGCACAACACTAAAACGCGACAAGGGAAGGGGCCGAGATTGCCTGCTGGAAATCCAGCAGCCAAACTCTGTACATAGGAATTACATAAAACACAAGTGAAGACTAGAACAGAAATATCCATGGAAAAAGGAAGTCAGAGAGAGCAAGGTTCAGGACAGAGAACCGGAAGAAAGGAAGGGCAGAAAACTGGTATCTAAATGCAGGGAACGGCGACCGGAAAACAGTACACTGGAATCAAGAACGGTAACTCAGGGCTGGAAAGACAAGAGAAAGCTAGCAGAGAAAGACCCAGTACTACTGATGTGGATAAAAAAAGGGAGAGGACTGAAGACTCAAGGAAGCTAAGGACAGGAATCCTAGGCAGAGGGTGCAGCACCGGGCATGGGACAAGATAATTGATGGTAGAAAGCAAAGTGGGTGTAGCCAGGGAACAGAGGGCTGCAATCAAGGAAGAGAGCAAGGAAGCTGTAGCCAGGAAACAGAGGTCTTCAAACAAGGAAGAGAGCAAGGGGGCTGTAGCCAGGGAATAGAGGGTTGCAAACAAGGAAGCAGGGCTGCAGTATGGAAAGCACAGAGGTACAGGCAAAAGGCAGGGGAGAGAGGGCTGAAAAGCAGGGCTGCAAGGCAGGAAGCGCAGAGCTCTGGAACAAGAGCAGGAACTGGAAACCACAGGACACAGCAAATATCCAAGGAACAGGGCAACAAAGGGCTGGTAGACAGCTCAATGCAAGAGACCTGTGCCCCTGCAGGCAGCTGCTTAAATACTGAGCTGCCCTGTGCTGAAGTAGGCTAATTAGCAGCACACCTGAATGTAATTGGCCTCCACCATCTCTAGTCCTGGGAAGGTGAAAGCTGCACGGCTCTCTAAGGCTTCTGGGGAGTGTAGTGCTAGAACTGCTGCATAGGAATAGCCAGAAAATGGGAACTGCCACAAGGTGCATTATGGGACATGTAGTTTGTAAAAGTAAATAAGAAAGTTCCAAAGCCATGCAAACGGAAAGTAAAGACAATAATATGAATAGGTGTTGTCCAGGGAGTATTACGGAAACAAATGAGTCCCAAATAATCCACGATGGGTGCCAATTGGTGCGTGAGTGGCACAATCGTGACAGCACCTGCCAAATGGGATTTAGGTGGTGTGCCTACTAGCGCAACGATGATGGTATCAATTGGTGTTTCAAAAGTACCTCTCAGTACAAAAGAAATTGAAATACAAACTGACCACCCTATCCCTCGATGGTCCCTATTTAATATGGAGATGAAGTAGACCGTTTATACCACACCATGATTGTCCTACCCCCTGAAAATTATAATGAAGTTAGCTGGGGATGGGGGATGTATTTATGACATGCACACCCAAAGAATATGCACAAGCAGGAGAAAGTTTGCGGTCAGTATGTAGAACCTGGATGCCAGTAAAGGGAGCCCCACTGTATGAGGCAGCAGCGAGAAGGGAAAATGAAGACATGTATGCTGAGGAATTCGTTAATGTAGAAGTAACGAAAGGGTGAAATGTTGGGAAGGAGATTAACCTACCAGGAGGCAGGGGGACGTATTAAGAGACCCTGCAGGAACACAATCCTATGTGAAATATAGATGCTTAGACTTACTGCGCGCATATAAACCGGTGCCATTTTGTAGTTATAGAAACAGTTGGGCCTGCATGGCTGTGTGGTAGACGCAGACCACAAACCTAACGATGAAACCTGAATAGGCCCAAGCCCTAATGATAAAGAGACCCAGGATGTTAGCCTCCATAGAAACTCTCCTTTGTTCCACAACTGTTGCTAATATATGTTATCCAATGAAAGAATGCGCCCTGCAAGGCCGCAACACAGTACCATGCACCTCACAGTGCACGTTTATTGCAGCCAGGCCAAAGCAGGCCTCCGACCCCCACCCAGCCAACCATGAGTTATGACACCCTCAACTTTCCCAGTTTAAGACCCCTACATTCCACGATAGTAAGTGACCTCACACCACCAACCATAAACCCACTGGCCATAAAAGATCTAAAAGAACACGACCATTCCACCTTATCTCATAATGACAAGATTTGTAATGCGAGGTACAGGATGGAATAAATAGAGTCCAAAGCGAGGGTGGAAGCCTTGGGTGCGGATAGTGCAATACAGAATTAGCAAAGAATGTGTGGGTCAGCGTGATCTTAAGCCTCCCCCTGTGCCAGTCCCCAATCCTACCAGGTGCATGCCATAATGATAGAGTATCATTGTGTTACATAGTAACTTATTGCCAACTCGACCTTGGTTCCCTGGAGATGAGCCCAGCAGACCCCACATGATGGAAGACGGATGGACGGGCTGGGGCCAATGGCCTGGCATCTCCTATAGAGCAGGGTGACCATGTGAAAGGTCTCACCAACCAGCCACGCAGGTTTTTACTACTTATGTCACTGATGACGATGTGTTTCCTTATAACCCTCTGCTTGTATAATTTTTTTGGCAGAATGTTATTGAGCAGCAGAGTTCTTTGCTGGCATACCTATTTTTTGTGTGATCAAAACCTGTTATTCTTGCAAGAAACTCTTGGCCTTTTTTCTCTAGTGGGTTGTATTTTTTCTAGCGTGAGCGTTTTTGGGCGTGCCTTCACTACCAATGTTAGCATAGCTACAGTAAAACATTGCAAAAAATTAATTTTACAAAAAGATTTCCACCGTAGAGTTCTTCACAATCTTATAAAGGCCGCTAAAAAGTCACAATCTACCCTTAAAAACGACTGCAGAAGACTTATCCTAGAAGCTCTAATAGACAGCGCA
Source organism: Ambystoma mexicanum (assembly GCF_040938575.1). Taxonomy (NCBI): domain Eukaryota; kingdom Metazoa; phylum Chordata; class Amphibia; order Caudata; family Ambystomatidae; genus Ambystoma; species Ambystoma mexicanum. Next base: position 454,405,352 of record NC_090940.1, read on the forward strand.
TTTCTAATTAAGAGAACGTTGTATATTGATTATAAACAGAATGAAACCACTAACTAAATTAAGGGGAGAGTACCAAATGGTCTCAGGCACTGTCTAAACTGATCGATTTAGTCTTTACAAAAATCATGCAGACTAATGCCAATGAGTTCGTGGAAACCACCCCCTCATTGGCCTCAACAATGGCGGAATGACAAAAAGGAAGCCGTCTCTCTTACCTTTTCTTCTTCTCTTCTCTCTTCTTTTCTTCTGCTGATCCCTGAAGGTTTTCGCCCTGGTCAGATCTGCTACTGTTTTCGTTGACAAAACTCAGTTTTAACTGTGTAAAGTTCAATAAATTAAAAAAAAAAAAAAAAAAAAAATTAATCAATAATTTAAAAAAATACTTCTAAACATGCGCAATGTCAATATGGATACCTTTTCAAACTTCTCTGAAGGTGAATGGATTCACACAAGCAGCACAGAACCATATTTCAATGAAGGGGCTTAAAAGCAAGAACAAATAACCCTGATTACCATAGACAGTAATGGTCGAAGGTAGGAAATGATAGGAGACACCATTATGTCAGGAGAAATCCATATAGAAAAAACTTCCCCAACAACCTTTCAACCAAATGTTCCTTTTGCCCAAACCGTCCAATGTACAAAATGTTGGCATCAGTTGCGGCTCCACTAGTTAGCCGTTACGTTTTCATCCACGTTTGGTTAGCTGTCTAGTGGTTGTTTCAAGATGGCTGCCACCAGTGACTTATGGGTTTCCTGGTGTGCAAGCCGATGCATCGCAACCCTGTCTTTCATCGGGTAAGAAGCTAGTTTTTGTTTCGTGCTCGCATTGCCTTCTTGCTCTCCCTTACCTTCACGGCTTCTGTTCACTCTCTCCTTACGGCGGTCGGCTCTTCCGACGCTCCGTAACTTTCTCTTTGCCTTGTGCTTCGTCTTAGTACGGCTGTCCTGGGGCCGCGCTCTAACTACTCCTCCCCAGCTTTTACTCTCTGCCATACCGCTCTGGTATCCATCTACTGGGCACAGTGGGTTTGGGACTCCCTTCCTTTCCCATTACCTTCCGGCTTCTGTCTCCTGGCTTCTTGGATTCATTCTCTCTTCACTTCTTCCGCACAACTGGTCCAAAGGAGATTCCCTGTCAACTCATAGGGTACTGGGATCATCACTTACCTCTGGAATATCATATGAGGGAAATTCATTCATCCAAGATTCACAGGAAGAACTTCAGTAGCAAAGAAGCATCCCTTTTGGAATTTGATGACTTTCAGGATTCTTTGAGCCACCAGGCTTTTTCCCTGACTGGGACTTGCTCATCGGGGTCCCTCTTGTCTGGAGTTCCGTTACCCAGTCAAGGTGGCCACTGGGGGAGCTCGCCCTTACCTCTTTGAAAAGAAAAAGCAATGGAAAGGAGAGGAATCTAAGAAATCCTGCAGAAAGAAAAAGACTGAGATGCAAGAAAGTTCTACGGAGGAGGCATGGGAGGAGGATACGGAGGAGGATTCTTCAGTGCATGATATGTACGCCAACAATCCTTCAAATCCTTACGACAATTCCTCAATCACTAAGTGAAACTAAAAGACAAAAGTCGAATGAAAACTTTACAAACCACAGACGCCTGCCGAGTGCGCAGCCACACTGGACTGCGAGGCCATTTATTGGCTTGCATTTCAGGAACTGATTGCAAAAGTACCTTTCACCACATCAAAATGTTAGCAATACACCATTCCGCTATACAAAATCTTGTGCATAGACTGTACCATGCAAAAAGTACTGCTCTAGAACGCCAACATTTAAATAACATTATCCTACATGGAACAGCCAAAGAACTCCTTCGAGAAATAGCACATCTGAAATAAATATTTTGGAACTGAAGTTGACTTAGCAAATTCAGTAACTTCAGAAAACATTAGCGAAAGCCTCACAAACTCCAATCTAACAAACGCATATAAAAAATAAATAGCTACGTTTCTAACTTTTCATAATAAGAGCACATAAATAGTAGATATGGCCGACAAAATAGAGGACAATGAGGAATCCCAATGGTTCCAATTAGTTTTATATCTAACAGAAAATAAATACAAAATAACTGACTCCTCAATAGCTTGCATGAACCACAATACAAAGCTTGGCAATAACCAAATGCCATCAAGTGCATTTGCTAACTATTTATAAATCTTCCCTCTTCCAAAAACTCTTGAACAACTTCACTTATATGAGAGCATTATAATCCAAACAGTACACCCATTTCAAGCTATAATACGCCATTGCCATGTTGCACTTCATCTGCAAAAAAACTACGCCTCCACTTGGAGGAAGTGGAACACTTATTTTGGAGAAAAGAATATCAATCCTGAATAGCACCACACATCCACATGCTTTATGGATAAAAGATGCTCCCAAATTTGGCCATGACAGTGATTCCACTGTTTGAGTTTATTGAAAAATACATTACCTGCAACATCCCTTCAGAAACCACACATAGTGACTTACGTACACAAATCTTACAATTCCCAAAATATAGGTGTGGCAAATACTGCTGACGTAGCTATAAAAACAAAGGTAAATACTATACCAAATGTCGCTTTGGCTTCCCTAGACCTGTTTACACAAAAGGACAAGTAAATAGCTTGATGTCTTCTGTTAGACACAGTGTAAAAGGCAAATCCCCTAAAAACTCATACAACATTTAAAGGGATGAACCATCCAAGTACATCAATGATTACAATGCAATCATTGCCCTCTTGGGAATACAAATATAGACGTAGAATATATTCCAGACGATTCCAGTGCAGTTGCAAGATAAGTCACATCCGATCTCACCAAAGCTGAGAAAACAGAGCTAAAAGACCCCTGGGATGACATATCATCTGAAAAAACACTGTCACAAAAATTGTACCTCTTCTGTATGAAAATGCGCTCCGATGGAGAATGCGGGTGCTATGAAGCTGCAGACCGTTTAACAGGTAGAGCCTTATATGGCAAATCTGACCCTTGGTCCAGCTTCATCCCGAAAAAGAGTACTCAAATACTAACAAGAGATGAAAATAATAGCCACAAATGATCCCAACAGCAAGGACATTTTAATAAACAATGTAATAGACATATACTACCCAAACAGAAGTACTGCTTTGGAAAATGTGTGCCTGAATGACATAGCCCAAAACTACTCCTACAAAGACAATGTCACACCTGATGAGACAACTGGCAAATATTCAGTCTAAACTTGGGAAGGAAGCCTAGTGAAACTTAACCAAACCCAGCCTAATTAATCTTATATAGTTATCATTTAAATCTCTGCAAAATAGAGAACTTTATTACATGGCCCTAATGCAACTTTTTAAACCTTGTAGAAAAGAAGAAGAATTAGTAGGTGACCATGACTTATTTGAAGCTGCATTGAAAGCAAATGAAAGCATAACAAACGTCAATATCAAACAATGCAAAGAAATGTTGGACAATGAACGCCAACAAGAGGAAGAAATTGAAGCTCTGCTAGATAAAGACACTCTTGAGGGCAGTCAACCTTCCATTACAGGAAGCCAAGAACCACTTGGAGAACCACTCATTCTAAATGAAGCAAATAAAGCCATGACGGAGGTAGAAAATAACATGCATCATTCTAAAAAATCAGAAGAAGACTTGCCAATGCTCAAATCGCAACTAAATGATGAGCAACTCACCATTTATCTAGACGTCACTGAGGAAATTGAACATGGTTTTAAACATGAAACTAAAACTTTTAGCTCTACAAATTATGAACCTCTGCTCCTGTATGTAAGTATAAAGCTGGTTCTGGTAAAACGTTCTTAATCAAAATAATCAGCACATTTCTACAATACTTAACAAACAACAACCTTTCATCTGTTGTAACAGCCTCACAGGTTTAGCTGCCTACAACATAGGAGGTATAACTTTACACTGACTACTGCTCCTCCCAGTAGAACACAAAAACAAATTAGAATACTACAAATTACCAGCAAAAGCTGCTACTGAAGTATGCAGAATTCTGAAACAAATGACAGTGCTTCTGATAGATGAAGTAAGCATGGTTTCTAACTTCATGTTGGCTTTCATTCATCTCAGAATGCAAGGAGCCCTAAAAACCAACTACAAAGAACTGTTTGGAGGAAAAGACATTGTTTTCGGAGACCTCCTACAGTTACCACCAGTAAAAGGTCAACCTATTTTCAAAACATTAGGACACAACCAATGCCATAACACACTCGCCAGCATTGGAAATGTAAATATCTGACAACATTGTCACTACAGAGAACTAACTCAAAATATGCATCAGTCTACAGATCTCACCTATGCTAACATTTTAAAAAGCATTAGAACTGGTCTGCTTACTAAAGATGCAAAATCCATCTTCGAATACTAGACTAATCCATGAACTATATGGGCAAAACACATCTGCTCCTGATGTCATGGAACGATTAACTACACAAAATATAAAATGCATGTCCTTAATGTCAACCCTTGGAAGCTGTAGTCAAATCAACGATACAATTTTGAAAAAAAAAATGTAACCCATACTGCATATCATATTACTAGAAGTGCACGGAATGCCACTCTCTCTGTCAACAAGCAACAGCACGACTATATAGCTTAGAAAAATGTATCTCCAACACAGCTGGATTAGAAAAAGTATTAACTCTGTGGCTAAACTGCAGAGTAATTCTAAAATGTAACCTTAATGTAGAACAAGGTTTAGTCAATGGAGCAATTGGTATAGTTGTTGGCTTCCAAAACATATCCACATGACGACAACTTTCAGTTTGTCAACATCCACTTTGACAAACTTTCAGAAGTAAAAAAAAATAGGCTGCACAATAGCATGTTTTCTTCTTTTCAAATACATGTACGTATTCAGAGAACAATTTTCTCTATATCTTGCATATGCTGTCACTGTTCACAAATTCTAAGGTCTAACCCTAGATCACGCATTGATTAACATTGGCAGCACAGTCTTTAAAGAATCAGGTTGGTAGGAGCTTATAGGCAAAGTGGATCCCCGCGCTGATCAGTTCTTTCTTGGTTGGCCAATTTTCTTCCTGCTGCCTGGTGTAGAGGTTCCAGTGGGACAGAGCTTCGGAAGTCCCAGCAATTGTGAAAGTGAAGGTTTGGGTTTGGAACCTCGGTTAGAATGGCGCTGGATGGGGCAGTTTTGCCAAGTGGTATGGTCGTACCCTGATAAATTCGCCAATAACTCATGAACACAGTTGGAAGATTGTTGTTGGTCAATTGTAATGGTGCGTTGGTCAAGACACAATGGCTGCCTAGTATAGGCAGACAGTATTGTGTTTAGTTGTATATACAGCATGTGCCATTAGCATTTCAAGAAATGCCAACACGTGTTTCGACCTAGGGTCTTTCTCAAGGCTGTGATTTGTGTGATGGGGACAAGTGCAGGTATAGTGAGTGAATACTGTGAGAGACATATTTGCGTGGTGGTGTTTTATACACATGTGATATTTGATTATTCACAGTCGCAGAGATTCATGTAGGATGTTTTAGACAGATTGTTCAGGACACATAGAATAGCAATTTATAGCATGTATACCGATTTGTTTACATGTTGAACCACAGGTTACCATGAGTCGTGAACATAGTGGGTGAGGTGACGAAAACACAATAATAACAGTGGCCATAAATATCATAGAACAGCATGTTGCAAGGGGGTTTGCACAAAGGAGGGGAGAAAGAAGGAAGGTAGTTGGTAATCAGTCCGCGTGAGGGCAATCTAGCACTCGGTAGTTTGATGCAGGTTCTTACCGTGAATGAGCAGGCCTGTTAGGTCCTGGGTGTGGACAGCTGGTGAGCTTCTGTATGGCAAGGAAAGGAGATGAGTTAGGGTCCGGTAACCTAATGGGTTTTGTGGATACGTTGCACAAGTGAGGGTGCGGGTGGCCTGCGTGAGCATCATCAGGATAGGCTGAGGGGCAGGTGCTGCAGTGCCCGGGTGGTGGGTTTGGTTTAATGATGGGGTTGCAATTAGGCAAGCGAGGTGTGGTGAGTGGGGCATCCCCGTATAGGTGGGCCTGCTGGGCCATTGTAAAGTCTAAGTCGGGGCTGTGTTATGGTGGTCCAACAGTTATCAGCTGGCCTATGTCTGAGCTAATTATGAGAGAAGGGTCACCGGGGGGGGGTCCATGTGGCAACAGACGTGGGTTGGTATTTCTAGGCACAAATGGCCCACATGGTGTACACGCAGTATAGCCATTAAGTAGGCAGTATGGGCATGGATCAGCTGAATTTGAGTGTGTTCTGCATATACTTATGTGACAGGTCGCCGGTGCGGTTAGGGTGCAGCTAAGTAAAGGGTTGGTGGGCGTGCTGTGGGCTGTCTGAATCTCGTTGCTGACAAGGGTCCCCAGTGTGCCCAGTCATATACGGTGAGTGAGCTGAGCCTGTGTCATGGATTGAATGATTTAATTAAGTGAGAACATGCAGGGAGGCCCGGGGGGGTCCAATGGGGTGTGTGACAACCTGGAAGGGACCTGGAAGTGCTCCCTGCCCGGGGCTGGACTAAGTGCAGCAGGGCGCGAGGTGTTAAAGTGGGGGATCTCGGCTGTATGCAATTAATGGGAGTAAGACTTATCTTAAGCCCGACGGAGCTGGTGACGACAGTGCATGCTCACGGCGATCGTCCGAATTGCGATCCCGTTGTGCCGCGCAGCCCTTACTATATAAAATGCGATTTCATTGGTTGTGGGCGGAAGCCAGGGGCAAGTTAATGCTGATTGGCTGGTTGTGGGCATAGGGCCCAAAAGTTTTAAAAGAACATGGATGGGTAGTGGCAGCAAGGAGGGTCCATTGTTAAGATGCCTTGACATGTGCAACCAGGTTGTGGTGAAATGGGTGGTGCTTATTGCAGGGGGCACCGTTCCTAGTGTGGTGGCCAAGGAGCCCCCACAAATTGATGGGGTGGTCAGGCTATCATGAGTGTAATGCCATATAGATACCACGAGTGGTCAATTGCGAAGCCCCCTAATTAGGGGGCATGGGTTGGCTGCCTGTCCGGAGAGCTGTTAGATTCAGTAGAGGATGTGTTCTGGATGACTCATGTAGAGCCCAGTCCGCTGGGGTGTCCACAGTATTGTGAATTGCTTGCACATATGGTCATGGTGAGATGTGCTAGACCCAGGCGTGGCCAGAGGCGGCTGCCTGTGATAAGACCTTGGTAAGGTTGATGTGATTAGAGGCTTGTGTTAGCCAGATTACAACACGGAGTCGTCCAGTTGCCCATCTGGGTGTGGGTTGTAAATAGCTGCTTGGGATGCACGTGTGGTCCAGGGTGCATTTGCCCCAAACTGCTGGGACTGGAGGAGGTTAACTCTTATGAGACATGTAAATAGGTGGGCTCAATTACTAGCAGGTGTGAACCTGATAGTGCAAGGGGTAGTCGGGTGCCCATCCAGACGTGCGTGTAGAGAACCGCCCGAGAGGGCCTAGTGGTGGGAATTGGGTACAGGCTCATATTGGGAGTCTCTGTCATGGGAGGACAGTGGTGTGGAAGGGGAAGGTGGGTGTGCTGATGCAGCAATCTGTGTTGAATTTGGGGTGGGGGGTATGTTCCATGGATCTTGGTTGGTTGTAATTCTTGTACAGAAACACGGGGATCTAGAACTAATCATAGGTTCATGGGAGCCGTCTGTGTATGTGGATGTACATAGGGGCCCTGGGTGGGGAGTGTGTGCGTGGCCAAGAGGGTCAAGGGAGAAGTACAAGGTTCATAGAAATACATTAAGCTCATGATCTGTATTAAGGCCCAGACTAACATTCCTGTATTGCATATAAGTTTTGCCTCACATTGTCGTAGTTTTAGTTCTCTGTCTCCTCCTCTTGGTTCCCCCTTGATGAGTTCCAATACTACAAAATGGATGTCCTCTTTGCGTTCCAACTGATGATTCTCCTGCCAGTGCTGAGCCAGTGGGTATCTGGAGTCCTGTGATTTCAGTAGTCCAAAGTGCTCTCTAATCCTTGTACGTAACTCCCTAATGGTGCTGCCAATGTATAGAAGTTTACATGTACAGATGATGACATAGATTACATATTTAGATTTACAATTGATAAAGTCAGTGATTTTGTGGTGTTGGCTTCCCCTGAACATAACTATTTAAGGCATGTGTACACATAGAGCAGTTTCCACATTTGTAGAAGCCTGTGGTTTTTGACGAGGATAGCCAGTTGTCTCTGTTGCATGTCTCTGGTGACATGTAGGACGGGCTGAGGAGTGTCCACAGCATTGGTGCTTTGCTGTAGGACATCTGTGGTCTCATGGAAATTGAAGGTCGAATATCTTCATCAATATTGAGCAAGTGCCAGTGTTTGCCCAGATTGTTTGGGATCCAGTGGCTATCTTCATGGTATCTGGAGACATACCTGATGGGGTTGTCCTTGGGCCCCGATTTAGTCCTCTAGCTCAGCAGGTTTTCACATGCAGTTTGTTTAGCCAATTTTGCTGCTGCGCCAATTATTGCTTTATTGTAACCTCTCTCTTCGAAGTGTTTTCAGAGGAGCTCACTGTCACTTTGTTCAAATTCCCCTTCTTCTGAAGTGTTAGATTCAGTCAAAAAGTCCCCCTCCTCCTCCTCACCTGATGTGCTGGGATCTGGCGAAGGCTCCTTCTTCTTTCTTTGTAGAGGAATCTCTCTTTTTTTTTTTTGTAGTTTTGGGTCTGCCACGAAAGGAAGCCACCTTGGCTGCCTAAAAGGCTGAATAGGGACTTTGTTTCCGGGGCAGCCACTTTAAAGGGGAAAAAGTTGTGAGGCATAAAAAAACCCTAAGAAGAGGGTGGTCCACAATATCCAAAGGAAGAGGCAGGTAGTCTGAGCGTGGATCCCCTGTGGTGGGTGCAGTAGGATGTCGCCAAATGAGTACCAAATGCAGAGAGTGAGGAAAGCTCTGTTCCGAGGGAACTCAGAAGAAGTAGGTAATGAAGACTGATCCGCAGAGGGACCTGCCAGGAGCCAACCCCCAGCTACTGCAGAGAGCTCAGTGTGCGTTCGGAAGGCAAGCGGAAGCAAAGCTAGACTAGAAGGATGAAGTCCGGTGCCCCCAGAAAACTCAGAGGAAAGCAGACGGATGCCGCAGCAGAGGAGGGAAAGGTAAGCAAAGATGGAGGACAGCAGAGGGACGCTGCAAAGGTAAGGAGCCAGAGACGGAGAGAGCGAGCAGCTGCCGGTAAGAGAGCCGGAGACAGTGTAGAAGGGAAAGAGGAAACAGAAGGGACGAAAGCTGATAGAAAAGAAAAGAGCACAGGCGGATCTCCGCCAAGAGGAAAACAAAGGGAGTGAGCGCAACAAAAGCTGAGAAGGATTCCTAACTAGTTGCAACGTGCCGACCCTCGGGAAACGCACTGAATTAAAGGTACCCGACGTCGGCAATGTTGCAAAAAGACTAGACCGCGCACCTAATAACATGGCAAAACATAGTGGCAACCTTAATGGAGTCTGGTTCTCCAGCGGCTCCAAATCCTCCAACCTCCCGGAACCGTTACACTCGCATTCAGATTCCAATGCGTGGGTGTTGTTGCAATTTCTCTGTGCTCTGATGAATTCGCCTTTTGGGATGTTGTCTATGACGGATTTGCTGTGACAGCTTGTGGCGAAGAGTACTGAGTTAACTTCAGTCAGTTTTCTGTAGGTAGTGGTTTTCAAGGTCTTGTGGTCCACTGTGATCTTGATGTCCAAAAAGTCTATTGTCTGGCTACTCTGTGTCCCCGTCAGTTCTATGCTGAACTGATTGGAATTCAGGTATTCATTGTAATTTGTAAGTTGTTGCTCAGTTCCTGTCCAAATCATCAGCACATCATCGATGTAGCAGTACCATTTATTTATCTTGTTCGTAAAATCAGTGTTTGCAAATGCATGAACCTGCTCATAATGGTTCATAAAGAGGTAAGCAAGTGATTGGGTATAGGTAGCCCCCATAGCGATCCCTTTTGTTTGCTTGGAGTACGTCTGGTTGAATAAGAAGACAGTGTTGGTCAAGGAGAATTCCAGAAATTCCTTGGCCACTCCAACATGCGAAAAAAATGATGCCAATTTCTTGGCAAAGGTGTAGTACACTGCCTTGAGTGCAAGTACCTGATCGATGGATGTGTAGAGGGCCTTGACGTCGTGGGTCACAAGTAAATATTTAGGTTCCCAAATGACTTCTTGGAGTATGAGAAGAGTGTGCATGCTGTCGCGAAGATAGGTTGGTATTTTGGTAACTTCTGGTGCTAACATTATTAATGTACCTGGCGAAGGGTTCTGTGACCCACCTAATAGCAATAGAGGATAGGTCTCCCCTCTGGTTTTTTGTCAAAGGCCTTGTGTATCTTGGGCAGAAAATATATGGTGGTATTTGTGGTATTCATACGGCATTACACTCATGATAGCCTGACCTCTGCATCAATTCATGGAGGCTCCGTGGCCACCGCACTAGGACTGGTGCGCCCTGCAATAAGCAGCACCCATTCCACCACAACTTGGTTGCACATGACAACACATCTTAACAAAAAAAGCCTCCTTGCTGCCACTACCATCCATGTTCTTTTAACTTCCGGGCCCTACGCCCATGACCAGCCAATCAGCATTAACTTGCCATTGGCCGCCGCCCACAACCAATGAAACCGCATTTTATATAGTAAGGGCTACGCGGCACAACAAGATCGCAATTCGGACGATCGCTGTGAGCATGCACCCTCTTCACTAGCCCCGCTCGGCTTTAGATAAGTCTTACTCCCATTATTTGCATATGGCCGAGATTCCCCACTTTAACACCTCGCGCCCTGCTGCACTTGGTCCGCCCCCGGACAGGGAGCACTTCCAGGTCCCTTCCAGGTTGTCACAAACCCCATTGCGTCCCCCTGGACCCACATGCATGCTCTCGCTTAATTAAATCATTCAATCCATGACACAGCCTCGGCCCGCGCACCGTATATGACTGCGCACACTGGGGACCCTTGTCAGAAATGAGATTCAGACAGCCCACAGCCCTCTACTTAGCTGCACCCTAACCGCACCAGTGACCTGTCACATACTTATATATGCTGAACGCACTCAAATTCAGCTGATCTATGCCCATGCTCCCTATTTAATGCCTATACTGTGTGTACACGCATGCAATGTGTGCCATTTGTGCCTAGAAATACCAACCCACGTCTGTTGCCACATGGACCCCCCGGTGGCCCTTATCCTGTAATCATCTCGGACATAGGCCAGCTGATAACTGTTGGGCCACCATAACACGGCCCTGACTTAGACTTAACAATGGCCCAGCTGGCCCACCAATACGGGATGCCCCACTGTTTTGCTTTATAGTGGTCCCTTGTGGAGATCCTGTACTTACGTTCTCCGTAATAATCATTGGACTCAGATAGGCACAGAATTTCACATAACGCATAGTTATAGAATAATTGTGCACTATAGGCCCTTTATTCACTCATAACATACAAATAGAAAGAATACACCCATAATGGATTATATATAAACAAAAGGAGAAAAAGACTTCACCGTTAAGATTGCCACAGGAGACACCTTCATCTCGGCCACGACAACACTGCTTAGTCCGACAGCAGAAATACAAAGAGATTGATCGTTCTAACAGGACCTGGAGGGAGCGTCCTCCCTTCCAGCGAGACTGCAACACCCGGGGTCCAACTTCTAACCTTGAATCTCCAAGAGGAAAACCCCTTGTCTCTTATGGGGGGTTACTTTTGATCCCCGCCCCTCATGGTTACCATGCTACCCTCGGCCGAAGAGCAGACAATAAGCATGAGGCATAAACAGAGTGGAATATTCAAGTTAGAAGCGGAAAAAACCCATCTTCCCTCCTTGCTGTCGTTCCCACTGCCCCTTATCACTGCACCTGCAGAGTGCTCCGACTCCCTTTCTAGGTCTGCCTTTGGCAGACAATACAATAACTATTCCCCCCAGCTCAGTCATCTGACATAAATATGTGACCTTGTAGCCGCAGCAGAAATACATGTTTGCAAGCAGAGCCCAGTAAAACGTAGGCTTTCATTACTGTTTTCTTGCGGTAAATGGAAGTAAATATCCAAGATGGCCTGCGCATCAGCGCCATATTTTCTGACTCATTTAGCTCACGCACTACACTCCAGCCCTTGGATATTCAACTACCATAACCCAAAGGGCGAAAAGGAGGTTCCCAGATCCTACGAAACAAATGCCATAAATTCAGAATACAAGAAATACAACAACAACAAACTAAAACAGCAAAAATGCTAAAAACCCAAACTAAAACTGAACGCAGCGCCTCAGGAATCCAGGAAAAAATCTTACCCCACTAGTCCCAGTTCTTATCCTGCGTCACTCTGGCAACAAGTGCCTTCAAATCTTTAATATGGTCTTCAATAGAACAGGAACGATCTTCCAGGTCAAAACACATTCCTTCTACAGCGCTGCACCCCAAATTATGCTTCAAAAAGAAATAATCAATGGCTGCTCTGTTTTCTAAAATGTCTATCATCCAACAACAACTCAGTTAAAGCTTGCGAAGTTTCATTAAGCCCCTTAACTACCAAACAAGCTAATTTAATCATAGTTTTATAACCCCCAGCTACTAGTCCCCAAATCCATACTAAAGAAATAGCCAATGCCAAAATCTCAGTTCGTACAATAAGTGTACATCAGAATTACAATCGAGTGATAGAGCGTTATAGGAGGCGGATCGCGTGGACCGCCGCATAGCAGGGTGTAGTGGGAATAGCATCAAGCAGAGGCGTGTCAGGGTACAAGGACCACCTGAAATATTAGCAGGAATATATGAATATGTTTGATTTCCACAAGAAAATAGCCAACCTGCAGGCAGTCTCACATGCATCAGGTGGCTAGCAGTAAAAATCGTAAAATTACACCACATGTTATTCGAAACATCCATACAAACAGATATTGGGCGAGCACACAAGCGGCACTCGAAATCAGTTATTTTCTCGTTATGGTTTAAGTCCAACTGTTGGCATTAGCTGGCTAAATTCGGATCACATGTCATTTGATAACAAACATCAGCAGGGGCAATGTTATGGATAATGATACTGGTCATATTTCTCCATTTCCGGTCAGTGTTTGCACACAATTTACAGTACTCATACACGGAAAAGGAACCTCGCACATCAGAGTTTTCAACTAAATGATCATTGTGCAAGACCCCAAACAAGGTTTGCAAAACCGGAACGGCCATCAGTCTTGCCACAAGGCATGTGGAAACCAATGTAGCGGAATCATGTACATCCGACTTGCAAAAATGTGCAGGTAAATCCATATGTCATCAGTCTGCCCGACCAGTGTGGGATAATTATTCTGCACTGAAGATATCGAGACGGCAGAAATGTGTAACTCATCACGCTTTCGTCCACGTTGTTTCCTCGCAACACTGCGATAGGCTGCAATGGATGCATCAGCAGGTCCAATAGTAACAGCGGGCGTATCGGTCTTGATCCAGATCCCCGAGTCCATCGGCAGAATGGAGACATTTGCCATGTCCTCCGTCATGTCCCAGGACCCTCCCAAATACACTCCATTGTCCATCACACCGGCACTCGGCATACACAAGATCTATAGATCAAAATTCAAAAAACAAGATATCAATGAAGTACCTCACTCACGCAAATAACATTTGTCAGCAGGTATATGCGGCCATTTCTGTTTTCCCAGTTCCATCACAAGAACCACCTGATCCTCCCCTGCTGCAATCAGATTCGCCGGAACGCCCGGACCACTAGGTTTGTCAACCTATACCTTTGCACCCGGTAGCATGGTATCTGATGAGCCAAAACCCATGTCCCCATGAATTGTTAACACAGTGGGCGGATCACCTTTCCTTACCATAGAAAATTTCACAGGCACTAATATCAATTGGGCCACTCGGTCTCCTTTATGAATTGGTAACATGTTATCACCACTGTTAACAAGGATGGCCTTTATCACTCCCCGATAATCTGCATCCACAATCCCACCTAACACTTGAATACCTTTCAAAGCCAGTCCGGATCTAGGGTCAATCAATCCCATATGTTCAGACGGAATTTGTACTGCAATACCCATATCAATTACCACAAAACCTCTAGGTTCAAGTCGGATTTCTTCTCTTGCATGTAAATCCACTCCTGCTGATTCGGGAGTGGCACAGTAGGGGCTAATGCACCAGGTGACACGTCCCAGTACAATAATGTTTCCGCAGCCCTATGGATTCTGAATTGCAAGTTTGTGTCAACATTAGTATTAATGGAGTCTCATTGTTCGAATGGGGTGGTCGTTAAGTATTTGAACAGCCTCCACCACACGTTCACTCCACCCTTTCAAGGTACCTTCCTCATTTTTGCGTAATTGTGCTTTTAACAATCCATTCATTCTTTCAATTCTACACAGCCAAACTTATTTCCCTTAGTCGGCAATTCCTCTCTACACAGAACTGTATCACACTCGCCAGAGCACTCATCATGTCTAAGTTAGACTATTGTAATATACTCATGCTAGGTACTACCAAAAAAACTTAAACCAAATTACTGCAAAACAAAGCCCTGAGAGCAGCCCTAGGTATACAAAAGGGACCATATCTCACAAGTTAGGAGAGAAGTTCACTGGCTCCCGATCCAAGCCAGAATCCTGCATAAAACTCTTACTACCACTCAAATGCATTACCCAAAGTGCCCCCCCTACCTCAATGAATGCCTCACTCGTAAAACCCCTATTAGGCTCCTCCGATCCAACGCTAGTACTCACCTACTTATCCCCCGTTTCAAGAACACGAAAACCGGTGTTTCCAACTTCATGGTTGCTGCCCCCAGACTATGGAATTCTCTCCCAACAAACATCAGTAATGAAACCTCAAACACCCAATTCAAGAAACTGCTAAAAACCTGACTATTCAATAAATTCTAAAGCCAATGTTTGTGGCCAGTACATCATCTATGGACTGCTGTATTTTCTGCTGTATGTACATCTATCTCTTCAAATGTAAACCTTTGACTTATGTTACCCATTTTGTTGCTTACATATGCTCCTACACATTGTGTCCACATATGTTCTGCCAAGATGACTTTGTTTCCTTATACTGTGTCTTCTATTGTCCTAAGTATGTTTTTACCCCTTTGTAACCAGCAAGCAACCCATCTCTCCAGTAACTTACTCTGTGATACCTCCGGGTTTGGGCGTATTAACAAATGCAATAAATGCATAAAAAAAAATAATTAACCCGGAAGCTTCCGGAGGATAAGGGACGTGAAAGATCCATTCAATTCCTTTTTCTTGACAATAGTCTGAAACCAATTTCCCTTTGAAATGAGACCCACTGTGACTCTGTATTTGCAAAGGAACACCGTAATGCAATGCCATTTGATCTAATAATTTAATCGTGTTAAATTGTGTAGCTCTTTTGCAAGGTAATACCATTAAGTAACCAGAATATGTATCTACAATGGTGCATGCATATTGACATCCCCTATTAATGGGCATCGGACCGATATAGTCGATCTGCCATATTTGTCCAGGCAATTTGCCTCTTCTCAATGTACCATGAACGATATGTGGGATAGATCGTTGTTTCTGATGCTGACACATAGGACACTGCAATATTATTGTTTTCACAATCTCTAATGGGATGCTAATTCCTCTATATTGTGCCCACCCGATAGTACCTTTCTCCCTGAGATGTCCACTTTTTTGATGGACCCACTTAGAAATCCCTTCCAGATCCTCCTCTTCATCTTTTGTGTCCATGATTGCAATTTTTGCATGTTCATCTGCAACAGAATTGAACTACCGCTCTAATGAATCTGTTGCACAATGTGCATCTGCGTGATGCACTGTCACAGTAATATGATTTAGCATGTCAGCAATATCTTGCCACACTTCTTTTCCCCATATTTCTTTGGCATGGATCTTCCAACCATTCCTTTGCTATGTAGGCAACCACATCACCAAGCCATTGGCAATGAACCATGAGTCAGTATAAATGTAACTACTCCCGGGCAGTTCTTGTTTTAAAGCCTGATACACTGCATGTAATTTGGCAAATTGACTACTCTTCCCTTTTCCTGAGGTGGTTAACACCTTTATCAGTTTGGGATTATAGGCTATTGCTTTCCAGTGCCTTTCAACTCCCAAATACTTGGCTGAGCCATCCGTGAACCAGGCATGTTCAACTAACTCATTCGACAGTTCTCCATAAGGGATGCCCCATTTTACAGGAGATTCACAGAATGTCCCTTCCTCACTTGACTCCAAGTCAGCTAATGGAACACCTGCCACTTGTTCGTGTAATTTGGCCACGCCACCTTCTCCTGTTTTGGCACGATCTTGAATGTATCATTTACATTTAATAATGCTCGCCTCCTGAGCATGTCCATTTCGATGTGTTTTAGGTGAACTCAGCACCCATTGCATAATAGATATTTTCAGTCGGATCAAGACATCATGACCCACAGTCATTTGTTCGGTGTCCACTAGTGCCCAATAACTAGCTAACAGTTGGTTTTCAAAGGGAATATATCTGTCACCAGCTTCAGGCAACTTTTGACTCCAAAACCCTAATGGCTCTCGTTTTCTATCCTGTTTTTGCCACAAACTCCAATTGGCATTTGCATCCTTGGCGGACACATTTAATTCCACCTCACCTTCTCTCAATGGCCATAAATCTAGCACTTTCTGAATGGTGTCCTTAGCTAATTGAAACGCTCGATCTTGTTCCTCAACCCATTCAAAATTGAATTTCTTGCATGTGACTTTGTACAGTGGTGGCAGGATTTGTCCAAGATGGGGCATGTGTTGTCTCCAAAATCACTGCATTTGTTTGTGGTGCCTGGGCAAGTCGCACAACACTGATGACTGCTCGAAATGCCAGTCGCTGACGGCCAAGGCCTTGCGGGAGCAGAAGCGAAAGCTCCAGGTAGGTAGGGGCTCTAAGCCTGTTACATCCTGAAAATCCAAATCTAAATCCAAGGGGGTCTCCACCGACGACTCGAGGGGCGACTCTCCGCATCAGAAAGAGTCCCGGGGATCTCGGTCCCGGAGTGGCTCCTGCCATTCTTCTTCCTCGTCCCGGCACTTTAGGAAGCGCGGTCACCGGTCGCCTTCCCTGTCCTCCTCGGAGGATGGTGCCTCAAGGAAGGTTGTATGCCCAACGAAGTCCTCAACTCCGGAGGAATGGGCTGCATTTAAAGAGAACATTTTGGCAATTTTTTCATTGCAGGGCACGGGTCCGGTCGCGCCTTCTCACAAAGCCGGCCAGGATCGGTCTCGTGCCGTGGCTCGCACGCCTTCAGGCTCGGGTCCACGACGCGACTCGCATCGGGAGCCTTCGAGGTCCTGTACGGACAATGATTCGAAGAGTCGCAAGAGAGGTGTCTCTAGGTCTCGGTCCTCGTCCCCAGCGAGACCGCAGCTACCTACTGAGGGCTCAATGCCGGCGTCGATTCGGTCGGCACTGTGTCCGTCCGACTTGGATGTCGACGTTTTACCATCGTACCAGCCCACGGCCCCGTCGGCATCTGTGTCGACGACAAAGCCTTCGGCGCTCACGACGTGGAGGTTGTCCACGCTCTCGGCATCGAAGCCTTCGGCGCTATCGGCGCCTTCGGGGATTTTATGCCGAAATTTGCCTTTGGAGTACCTGGATATTGTGGATCCTCCGAAGAAGGCTACGGCGAAGTCTGTGAGGCCTGTTTTGGACTCCAGGCCCTCTTCTGTCACCAGACCTGGGTTTCAACTCCCTCTGGCTGACATTTATGAAGAGGAGGAAAGGTCTGAGTTTGAGGACCCTGGTTAACTTGAGGAAGCTCCACATTTTTCTGGAGACAGTCAGTTGGAGGAGTTGAGGCAGACCCTCCATGATGCCAGTGGATTGGACACTTCCCCGGAAGTGGAATTTGGTAGACCTGAGCCTGGGGCTCATGCAGAGTCTTCATACAGGAGGCTCATGGCGCCGGTCTTGGAGTATCTGGGCTGGTCCAGTCCTGCTGAAGACTTTGTTCAGGATTATCTAACGGACATCTTAGATCAAGGTCCGACCTCTGACCCGGTTTTGCCATTTCATCTTACCTTACAGAAAAGGGTGGCAGCTGCTTGGCAGTCCCTGGAATCTCTTCCGGCCGTTAATAAGTCTTTGACCAAGAAATACTGTTCTTCTGTTAGCGACCCCAGTTATTTATCTACTCACCCCACTCCCGAGAGTTTGGTGGTTCATGCGGCTACGGCCACCTCGAAGCAGGCGGTGTTCCCGTCCATCCCTCTGGATGGGGACGACAAGCACTTCGACGGTTGGGCCCGGAAGGTATTTTCTGCTGGGAGCATGGCCTTGAAATCAGCCGACTCCACGTGTGCCTTGGCAAGGTTTTCACACACTCTGTGGAATTGTTTCTTTAGCGGCTGAGCATATTCCCAAGGGGGAAGAAAGGGATGGGTTCCTTGCTTTCGTGCAGGATGGCAAGGATGCCATGTGTGAATCCCTTCAGTCGGGTTTGGATACGGCCGACAGTGTTAGCCGGTCCATGGCTGCGAGCACCGTTATACGCAGATTTGTGTGGTTGCGGAAGTCGGGGTTTGATCCAGATGTGCAGGCCTGTCTTCTGAACATGCCCTTTGATGGCACACATTTGTTTGGCAGCAAGGCTGACGAGAGCCTTGAGAGGTTGCAGACCTCAAAAGCTGCGGCGAAATCTTTAAGCGCTGCGGTGCGTGAACCTCTGCCTTTTCGTCCTAAGGGACAGCAGTGGAGGGGAGGTTATTTTCGTTACTACTCCTCCTTTGGTAGAACGAGAGGGGCCACCAGTCAAAGGTGCCAGTGAAAAAGTACCCGTGGTGGTCGGGGAAATCGAGGTGCCAAAGCCGCTCAGGCAGCTGCCTCTTTGCCTTCAGGCACTGCCACAGCCGCTTCCAAACAGTCATGAGTCCATGTCCCATGGTTTGCCGGTTGCAGGCAGACTGTCTCAGCATCTCGAAGAATGTCGTGCCATTACTTCAGATGCGTGGATTCTGGATACCATAGCCCATGGCTACTGCCTTCCCTTCCTTCAGCGGCCTCACGACAATCCACCGGGGAAAGTCTCTTTGAAGCTTCCAGATACTCCTTGCGCAGGAAATCTTGAGCCTGCTGGAGAAAGGCGCTATATCACTGGTGCCTGTAGCAGAGCGGAACAAGGGATGCTATTCCCCTTATTTTCTGATCCCGAAGAAAGACGGGGGATTGAGACCCATCATGGGCTTGCGTTGGTTGAACAAACTTCTCAGGAAGGACAAGTTCAAGATGGTCATTCTTTCTCAAGTCCTCCAGGCACTTCAACTTCAGGATTGGTTGGTGTCTCTGGACCTCAAGGATGCTTACTTTCATGTGCTGATTCATCCCGCGCACAGAAAGTACCTGAGGTTTACGGCTGGCGACTCGCACTTTCAGTTTCGGGTCCTGCTGTTCGGATTGACCTCCTCCCGAGGGTCTTCACCAAGCTAATGGTGGTGGTGGCAGCGTACCTCAGGTGAGGGTGATTCACGTCTACCCCTACCTGGACGATTGGTTGATCCAAGCACGCTCTCCCGAGCAAGCGCTGGATCATCTCGGTCTCACCTGCCGCACCCTCCACAGGCTGAGCTTCTCCCTGAATTTCAAGAAGTCACATCTGACACCTTCCCAACAGCTCCAGTACATCGGGGCTGTGTTAGACACGTCCTTGGGGAAGTGTTCGCCTCCCAAGGTAAGGGCTCATCACATTGTGCAGATGGTGGACAAATTTCAACATCCCCAGAGTCTCCCGGCTTTCGAATTCTTAAGGTTGCTCGGCCTCATGGCATCCTGCATTTTTCTGGTGCCAGAGGCCAAGTTGCGCATGAGATCCCTGCAATGGGTCCTCAAGATGCAGTGGTCGCAGTTCTCCGGCAAGATGACGGATCCCGTTCAGATTACACTCTCGGTCTCCCAGGATCTTCTGTGGTGGGCCAACAAAGGCAACCTGATGAGGGGGGGAACAGTTTTGACAACCATGGCCGGAGGTGACTGTAGTGACGGACGCTTCCCTCACATGATGGGGCGCTCATGCCAATGACTTGACTGCCAGAGGTCGTTGGTCTCTGTCGGAGTCCAGACTCCACATCAATCTGTTAGAGCTGAGGGTCATCAGGCTAGCCCTGAAGGCTTTTCTGCCCTCTGTACGGGGGAAGAGTGTCCTGATCAGGATGGACAACACAGTGGCCATGCATTACCTCAACAAATAAAGGGGGGTAGGGTCACTTCCGTTGTGCAGAGAGGCAATGCAGCTCTGGTTCTGGGCCATCCAGCAGGAAATTTCGATCTCGGCAGTTCCTCTGGCCAGAGACAAAAATGCGGCGGCGGATGCTCTGAGCAGGCAGAGAACGATCTCTCACAAGTGGGAGTTGGCTCAGGAAGTCCTTCAGGAGATCTTTGACCTTTGGAGAACCCCACAAGTGGATCTCTTCGCCACCAGTTGCAACAGGAAGCTCAAGAGATTCTGCTCTAAGGAATTTCCTCCAAGAGGAGCCTTAGCAGACGCGTTCGTGGTGGATTGGTCATTCCCACTGCTGTAGGCGTTTCCTCCAGTCCCCGTCATTCCTCAAGTGTTGCGGAGGTTACAGAGGTTCGGTTCCCACATGATCCTCATTGCTCCGGATTGGGCCAGGAGACCGTGGTACCCGGACCTTCTATAAATGTCCACCTGCCCTCCATGCCGTCTTCCCTACCGAGAGGATCTGCTTGCGTGTGATGGGGGGGCTGCAACAAAATCCCTGTACCGTTGCCGGTGGCATAAGTTCTGCGACTGGTGCAGAGATCACAATGTTGATCCATTCATATGGTTTTGTCTTTCTTACTTTCTTTGGCACACAGGGTCCTTCAGGTGGGTACCATTAAGGGTTACCTGGTGGCGCTTCCTATCTTTAAGTGCTAGTCTGAAGAATGTTCTTACTTTAAGATTCCTTTGATTTCCCAGTTTCTTAAAGGACTGACTAATGTATTCCCGCCATCTCCTTTCCAGGTGCCGGTTTGGAATTTGAATTTGGTTTTGAAATTTCTCATGGGTGCTCAATTTGAACCTTTGCACTCTTGTCCTTTGAGATTACTGTCCTTCAAGACTGTGTGTTTGGTTGCGGTTACTTCCGCTTGCAGAGTGAGTGAATTGCAGGCACTGTCATCTAAGCCACCCTTTACTGTGTTTCACAAGGACAGGGTTGTACTGAGAGTACGTCCTTCTTTTCTACCTAAGGTAGTCTCTGAATATCATTTGAGTCAAACAGTGGTTCTTCCATCTTTCTACCCTCCTCCTCATACTGGTAAGGAAGAGGAACGACTCCATCGGTTGGATCCTAGGAGAGCTCTGAGCTTTTGCATTTCCAGGACGTTCAGAGTGGACGATCAACTCTTTGTAGGATATGCTGGACACCGATTGGCCCAGGCTGTTACCAAACAGACCTTGTCCAAGTGGATTACCGTTACCATTACGGAGTGTTACTGATTGGCGGGTAGGGACCCTCCTGAAGGGTTGAGAGCTCATTCCACTAGGGGTGTGGCTACTTCCACCGCTCTCCAGCAGGGTGTTCCTATTAGGAATATTTGTGATGCCGCTGCATGGGCTTCAATCCATACATTTGTTAAACATTATTCCCTGGATATAATCCATGGTCAGCATATGGCCTTTGGGAAGGCGGTTCTTTATTCCTCAATCTAATTGGGTACTCTAAATTCTTTTCCCTCCTCCATTTACTGGTACTGCTTTGGGAGTCTGTCAAAGATGTGGAATACGTTGGAAGACAATCCATTCGAAGAACAAGTTACTTACCAACTGGTAACGTTCTTTCGACTTGATGTTCCTCCAATGTATTCCACATCGCCCTCCCAGCCTGCCCCTCTGGAGAATTTCCTATGTGATTGCAGCTTCAGTTTCCGCAAGGCTAAGTGCAGTCAAGCAGGCATGAGACTGGTGCCACACGTTCTGGGGCAAAAAACTAAAACTTAGGATACCGGCGCCGTGCGTCCTATTTATAACATCCAGTGATGTCGCCCTCGATGGAGGCCTTGGAGGGACATCGACCCGACGTCATCAACGCAGGACGCCCTCTGCCAAAGTTGCCGAAGTGCACAACTGTGGACATTACATGTCAAAGATGTGGAATACATTGGAGGAAAATCCAGTCGAAAGAACTTTACCAGTTGGTAAGTAACTTGTTCTTTAGTAGCTATCGGGACCTGCACCAGGGGACATCTTCAGTCGACCCTCCATCACATGGCTACAAGTGAACACACTGACCCCAAACTGGTAGAGTTTTCCTCCCAATCCGAGGGTCAGTCCTTCCAAAATATCAAATCCAATAATGTATTGGGAAATCGGGACCACTAAGACTAAAGCTGTCTCTTTTTAAACTTCCAATTTTCATGTCAATGTTTGTTTGTACAGCAGGGGTCTCTTTGCCCCCCAATCCAGTTATGGTAAAATGTCGCCCCTTCAATCTCAAAGGATTCCCATGCATCAATGAGGCCTCCGTCCTGGTATCATTTAAAGCATTTACCACTTGTATATTGCCCAATTGCCAAATAATGTAACTTTTACATGAGGTCTTCTGTCTATTTTAATTTGGGCATTTGTTACCGGAGTTTGACCGTCATCCTATTCATATTTAGAGTGCAGGTTCCTGGATTCCATATCCACCATGGCACTCGCCATTTTCCACAAATCAGCATACATCGGCGGAGATTCCTTAGACGTATCTGAAGACATATGTCTGCCTTCTCATGGGGTGATACAAACGGATCCTCTCCTGTCTCTTGTTTATGTACTTCCTGCCATTTTACTTGTTTTTAAAGCTCTTTTCTGTCCAAACACCGTTTTTTGTATAGTTGATACATTTCTCGTGTCTCAATTCCATCGATATCCCCCGCGGTACCCCATCTTTCAGTAACGCTAGGTACATATCCTTTCTAGAAATGTGCGTATCGTGGCTATCAATCCTCTTCCCAGGAGTGCGCCTTTCACTGCGCCTCTCCCTCTCGTTCTCGGGGTCTTTCCTCTGCCTTTTCCCATTCTCCCAAATCCGCCAGTTGTCTAATAGCGTCTACCTCTTCATCCGTTGTTTTGTCTGTCATACCTACTAATAAAGTAATGATAACATTCTTATATGCCAGAGGGGCGGTATGGATGAAGAGTGTTTCTAGCTGAAACAGATAATGCTATCAGTCCCATATGTTCGGGATCATCTAAATGGATTGCCTTTTTCATGGCATGTTCTCTCACCCTTTGAATCGCCTCTTTCAGTGTGTACCATTTATTTTCCTCCATCGGCCAGTCTGATGCTATTGGATACTTGCGATTGCAGCCCTGGGCCACCATTTGTAATAGAGACATTTGAGACTCTCCTCCATCAGCCTCTCGCGGAGGAACCCACCGGTAGAATCTCCTGTATTTGGACTTCCTGCGTCAACGGTAAAAACCGAGCAGAGTCAGTTGCATCTACGTGAAGACCCGCTGCTCCACCGTCCAGTAACCTGACCATCCAAGTTAGCAAGGGTTCTCCCGCCCTTTGCTTCATCCGGCCAACTATTTCCCCAATTTCTTGCTGGGAATAATCCTCCAATGCGGTCATATCAACTACCACTCCTCTTGGATTGTTGGGATTATGACCCATTCTGCGTCGTATCACTGGGTTACCACTACCCCTTTATGATCGGGTTCCGAATTTGGGTTTAGTTTCAGGTTCCGAACCTAAATCAGTACTAGTGCTATCAAATACATCACCATCCCAGTGATCAGGGTCCCAATCCATCCTCGTGGTGGCTATCACTGTTGCCACCTTTCAGGAATTCACTCTCCCTCTTCTCTTATTGTATTTATCACGAGCCACTCTTACAGCAGCTCGTTCAGCCACCACCTGATATTTATCTTCTTTATCATGATATAATTTCATCTGGTGTTGTTGCATTAATGCTAATTGTTTCTTGGCTGCCAATTCTTTTTCTAATTTCAAAACATTCACCTGTAATTCAACATTCTGCTGGTGTAGTTTTCGGAAGGCATGTAACAAGATTCAGCCCCTCCTACCTAGGGCCGAACACTCCTTCCCCTTTTCCACCAGCACCTTTTGTAGACAACTCACTAAGTCGTCCGGACTAGCCTTTCCTATGCTGGTGTCCCATTCCTCACTCAAACCCGCCCCACAAGCCCAGGTCTGAGCAACTTTATCATACAGACTTTTGATCGAGACCAAATGGTTACCTCTGGACAGCCTCCGTCTGCAGAGCTTCCTTTTTTCCTAAATAAGGAGCTCATGTTACCAACTGGATATTACACGTAACCTATTGTCAGTACCTCACCACACACTATTCACTTTCTGAGATTGCCTAATTCAGTCCAGTATCAAATATATAAGCAGGGAACGTTGGCATTAATAACAGCACAAAGACCCTGCTCACAGCGCCAATTGTTATGCCAAATATCACATGTGTATAAACATCACCCCACAGATATGTCTCTCACGGTATTCACTCATTATTCCTGCACTTGTCCCCATCACACAAATCACAGCCTTGAGAAAGACCCTAGGTCGAAGCACGTGTTAGAAGCTAACCAGCTGCCCACACCCAGGACCTAACAGTCCTGCTCATTCATGCCTTGAGAAAGACCCTAGGTCGAAACACGTGTTGGCATTTCTTGAAATGCTAATGGCACATGCTGTATATACAACTAAACACAATGCTGTCTGCCTATACTAGGCAGCCATTGTGTCTTGACCAACGCACCATTAAAATTGACCAACAACAATCTTCCAACTGTGTTCATGAGTTATTGACAAATCTATCAGGGTACGACCATACCACTTGGCAAAACTGCCCCATCCAGCGCCATTAGAACCGAGGTTCCAAACCCAAACCCAAACCTTCAGTCTTTAAAGAAGGTTTGAGTTACGTAGCACTTTCACGTCTGTGTACACTCAATGGTCTATTCCTAGCTAACTTTAATGCAAACAAAGTCAACGTTGACATTCTTGCATCCAAGAATTTTTATTTTTTTATATTTTTATTTTATTGTACATTTGAATGGTGCCTATACACAGGTGTTTCCAGGTGCCACAAGCCAAGATGGGAGGTGGGGGAACATAGGAATCAAGAAAGTAGAACATCAAAAATAGTTAAATTGGCCTTGTGACAATCCTACCGTGCAAGTGCATGACAAGGTGGTAAGTGCAGGGTGAGGGAGTAGAGGGGGAAGTGCAGGAGTGGGGTACCCCCAAGGGTGGGGGTGGGCATGTGCTTGCCAGGCCAAAGGCGGCAAGTGCTAGGGGAAGAGGGGGAGGGAAGATGAGTGTGGTGGACAGGGTGGACCAAGTTGGACTAATCCGGGGATGGGAACCTGAGGGCATGTGCTGGCAAAGGATGCTGGTGGGACGGGTAGGGGTGGTCTGGTTCCTCGATGACTCTGAAGGGACCAGGCCCCAGTCACAGTGGCAGATGGAGAGTTAGCTAGGGAGGGGGAAAGGGAAGGAAGAGGAGAAAAGGAAAGTCTAGAGATTTTTCCAGAACTTAAGAAGATCCCGCTCAAGTCTGATGGGGGAGGGAGGCCATTCCAGAGTTAGGAGCCAGCCCAGGAAAGTGATCTACCTCCCACTCTCTGCTTGGAGGAGCGTTTGACCTGCAGAGGGTTGGAGCCAGAAGACTGAAGGACTCTGGCTGGGAGGTATTTAGAGAGGGGAAGCTGGATGTAAAGAGGTCCCATGCCCCAAACAGCTTTGAAGATGATGCAAAGGTTCTTGCTGTCACCAGGAGCCAGTGGAGAGATTTCAGGGCAGGGGAGATGCGCTCCCTGGGCTTGAGGCCAAGGATAAGACTTACGATCCTATTCTGTATTAGTTGAAGGGGGAAGGGAGGAAGGAGGCAGGTTGAGGAAGAGGCTGTTACAGTAGTCAAGTCTAAAGAGAACCAGGGCTCTGGAGATGTGGAGCTTCTGGGGGAAGGTGAGAAAAGGTAGAATGCCCCTGAGAGGTGCAGCTGAATATTTGACTTATTGGCAAGGTCCATGATGTGTGGAGAGAAAGCGAGAGAGGAGTCAAAGATGATCCCAAGGCCTTTTTCCTCAAGTGGGCAGGGGAGAAGACCCAGGGAGTCTGGCCAGAGAGTGGAGTGGGGCAAGGAGCAGGTTTCCCAATGAGAAGGATCTCTGTCTTACTGGCATTAAGGCAGAGATCATTGGCAGTGCACCATGCCTGAATAGCAGTCAGGCAGTTAGGTATGAGGGAGGAGGAGATAGAGGAAGGCAGCTTGAAAGAGAGCTGAGTCATCTGTGGTACACTGAAAATGAGGGGAGAAAGTAGAGATCAGTGGGGCCCGGTAGATGTAAAAGATAGAAAACAACAGGCTACGTGGCCTGTACACCCCCATTTAGATATGTACCCTGTGCCTCAAAAAAGAAAACCTTTCAAAAAGAAAACTAATACAAACAGAACCTTTAACAGATCTCCTAACAATACTGCTAAAGAAACAAAGAACAACTGCTGCTCTATCAAACAAAACGGTCTAGTCCGAAATCAACTGCACGTCCATCAGAAGACAGAGACAAATGTTTCTTCTCAAATAACAACTGCGGGCCCATCAAAGGATACAGAGGGACAACTCGCTGGTCTATTTAAATTCAGCAACACAACTGGAGTAAATTGCTATGCAAATGTAGCAATCAATCTTCTCTTCCAATTGCCATCAATTGTTCACAACATTTACTTAAACAGCCGGGACCAGTTGTGTTTGCAAATGCTCGTCCTTCATAGAAATGCCACAAATAATCATGACAGCATTTACAGTGTCTCAGGAATAAGGCAAGAATTGGACTACTGTACAGGAATGGTAAAATTCACCATAAACACACAGGAAGATCCACAAGAATTCCAAATGTACTTACTGCAAGTACTGGAAACCAAAAACATCCCTATAAATGAAATCTTCCAGATTCCATGCACGTGGAAACATACATGCACTCTCTGCATCCATGTGTCACAAAAGCACATCCCAATGAACAATTTGTGTACGTATCCATACCAAATTCTGAATCCATTGCATTTCACCAGCTTCTGCAGAATGCAAATCATAGCATATTATGCCATTTTTGTAATTCAGAAAATCGTTCCAACATAGAGATAAACTCACATGGCGAATATGTGATACTAATGCTTCTAAGCTACAATGCAGATGGTACCAGAAACAACTGTAAGCTTACTGGCAAGAAAGCCTTCACAACAGTAGGCATAATCTACCAGACTGGTGCTACAACCACTACTTCAGGCCACTATACGGCATATATCAACAAAAGAAGTGGTTGGTTTGAATGTAACAACACCTCCATTACTCCCAAACATAGATTACCAGAAAATCTACGGCAATAATTCTTGTAAAATCCAATATAATTAAAATACGCCAACATTACCACCAAATCTAACAAATGCCTACGTAATATTCCTTCACTCCAAATGTACTCATTGTAAAATAAACAGTTAGAATACGCCAACTGGTATCTAACTACATCTAAAATACTACAATAGTACTTTTAAAACACAAGACAGAATATGCCAACAGGTATCTAACTACATCTAAAATACCCATCATTGGAGTACACTTCAATTATGCCATCACAGTTATTGTTACTGCAAAACCTGTACGGTCCAATATAGTTGGAATACGCCACCAGTTATTTAACTACTTAAAACATTCCCTTAATTACAACATACTTCAAATAAACATACTATCACACTTACACTCACATAATTATAATATATATTTTTAATCCTCTATGGATGTTTTTCCCCAATGATCTAATGATTATTTCATGTCAATACAACGGTATTACCCAAATTGGTCGTTTCGGATTGAACGAATGGTACAATTGGCCGAATTCGGCCAGTACCATTCGGTCATTTTGAAACAATCAATTTGGGTAATTGAGGCACAATGAGGATTACCCATAGAAACAACATAGGGAGATAAAGTGAGGACTACCATCTAACACCTTTGAATTGTCCCACTAATAGAGTCAGGCAAGGTCGGGCACATGTCTGCAACTGTACATACCTAACTCCAATTGAGACTCACTTGTAGTTTGTTTGTTTATTTATAGTATGGCGCGCCTGACCCAAGGGTATCTGGGCGCCTTTACATGGTAGGTTACAAGAATACTTTCAACTTTGGTTACAACAATGCATAGAATGGTATGAAAATCATGATGCAAGAGAGTACAAAAGAAATACTGTAACACATATGCGGGGATATATCTACATGACTACAAAATGAGTAAGATACAAGGGTAATATAAACTCAGCAAAACCGTTACCTTAAGTGGAATAAAAGTAATAGTACCGAAGGAGTGCCGAGGAAATACAGTGAAACACATATGCAAAAATGTATATACATATATATATGTATGTAACATCATGTTTGATTGACAGCTAGGCTGAGTGAATGGGGGTGTGCTGCATAAAAGCAGGGCTTTGGGGACTGGAACTTCAGAAGTCGCCACAGGACCTGAGAATCCGACGAGGGAGAAGCTGAGCCGACCTACCACGACGACACCACCGGTGGAGCCCTGCGGAACCGACTCACCACTTCCCGACGACAGAGAAGATCTCGCGGCTGGAGAGGCTTCTTCCCCTGACTGGTGGGCACAACCAGTTTACCTTCTTCTCTTCGCACCCCAGACCGTCTTTTGGTCGAATTGCCCGTGCCAAGCACCCCGGCAACCGGATAGCCACTTACCACTGGACCGCGAATAAAAGGACCGCTCCTTTTACCTGAGAACTCCGCGGCTGGTTTCTTCCCTGGCAGTGCAACGGACTCCTGTCTTCCTCCCCGACGAGATCCTCTTTTCCCCCGGACAAAGCACCGACTTGCATCCGCTGTCAGGAACAACTGCCCCCGCTGGAGTATTCTCACCACTTTAAGGTACCGTGTCCGCCAGGCCTCCCTTTCTAAAGATTGCTACAAGGTAATAATAATAATAATAACCCCTTAACCTTCTGGACTGGGCTGGCTGCCTTGACCCTCTAACTGGTCCCTTTCTTTTGGACCAACTGTTTTTGAACTTTTGCAAGACTCTTGTGCACTTCAACCGTGTGACCTTGGACACATTTCGTTCTGATCCTCTTAAAGTGGATCCGGCCTAGTGAACTCTAACTTCACGGTTTTGTTCTTATGAAAGTGTTGGGATCTGCTTCATATTATACTCTGCTTTTCTCTCCCTTTTTAAAACGAATTATTAGAGTGCCATCTGCGTTAAGCGCTCACCGCTGTCTGAAAATAAGTGGTGCTTTACTTAAGACTTGTCTAATATTCTTCTAAGGGAGTGTATATCTTTTAGTGACCGTGTTTTTGAATTGCTTACTATTAGTGCCTGTGTGTTTTTCTAGATGTGCTTTTAAATAAATAATTATATCTCTTTTACACCAAGCTCTGGTCAGTGTTTACTTGTTCTACTATGTTCTTTTGCCCTATTGTGAATACTCTGTATACTGCCTAACTCTTCTTGAGGGAAGTCTGACTGCTCAGCCACAGCTACCAAGTGAATCTGTGTGGTACAGACTGCTACCAAGTGGGTTTACTGCCAAACACCTGTAGTCCTAAATCTTTTGCAGTGGTCCCAGAGGGAACTGCACAGGTTTCTGCCTAACAACGGCGCACCATGAACATACTGCCATAGTTACTACGGCAGCTCCTGCTCACTTGGGACAGGTGGTCATGCCAGAGGCCATATCCGGGACGAGTCAACAGCCTTTAATTGCTTCTCATAATGATTGTTTGCTGAAGGACCCTACCCCTGTGTGGGAGGATAAGCTTACTTCTGCATGCCCTCTTGCGGGCCCTGTAAGTGAGGAAATAGACATGAGAGAAGCAAATGATGTGACACATTGTGAGGAAATAGACCCGAAAGAAGCAAATGATGTGACACATTTGTTGCAAGAAAGTACTAGCTGTTCTACCAGTAGTGCCACAGTGTTGGTGCTGACCTGCCCAGTCACGGGTATGGCTCAGATTTCTGTGGAAGTAAGGGATGATCAGTGCCTGGCTCCCATGCACAGGATAAAGGTCACAAAGTGGTCCTTAAATAACACTGATTTATTGTGGGCTACGCAAAATAAAATAGGGAACATTGGCACTAACACGGTTTTGTTTGAATCCAGTGAAGACACAATAAGGAACACTGGCCCAAAAACCTTTCTGTTTAAATCCGGCGAAAATAGAAAAGCACAGCTCATCTCCTCTACATTTGGTCAGTAATCTGGTCTGTCCCGAGGTAGGACTTCGGCCCAGAGGCACCTGTTAGTGCTGAAGGAGGTGTAACCAATGTTGCCAGTATTGAAGACACTGGAGACCCGAAATTGACTGCAGGTTGCTCACAAACTGGCAGCTGTGCACTTACAAATCAACCTGGCGGCCTGCTGGTCTTGCTGCAAGCAACCTGCTACTAAACCAGCACTTTTTTTTACAGGAAATCCCCTGCAAGGCCTACTTCAAAAGGCTTGCAGGATATCCACAACATGAAGGAAGTGAATGAGATATCTGACGGTGTACTGCTCGAGAGTTTGGTAAGCATGGAGGCGGAGCATCTGACTACGTCTCAGCCTCCCGGAGTATTCATGAAGGCAATGCAAAGAAGACACTATCACCAATGTTGGAGGAAGTCACACCTAGAATTGCTACGGAATGACGAGAACTCCCAGGGTTGAGCCCTCCTGAGGAGTTTAGGGCCGTGAAGGGCAATCAGGGCTCAATCAATCATCCTTCATTTGGCCAACAAGCTGTTATAATCCCTTTAACAGTTTGCTCCTCTGCCCGGAAAAACAGTAAGCGCCCGCATGTGTGCTCAAGTATTGGCGATGTGAGGAGGGCCCTGGATGAAGAAACAGATATGCAACAGCCCAAGTAGGGCAGCATGGGCCCGGCTAGGTCGCCTGGAGCCAAGGATGACCTGAGCCCACCAATGTGCTCTGAGAAATCCTCAAGTCTAGATAGCAATATGACAGTGGCTTTATCTATCACCATGGCCCCTTTAATAAAACTATACAAGACAGTGAGTGACCAACTATAAACGATAATACCACGGTACTCGCCATGCTGCATTCTAAGATCATTTTTGTTGAAGGTTTTATTACATCCATTGAAGTAAACCTAGATACACATTTGACTCAAACAGCAAATATTCCTTACTGAATATTGGACCCAATTATCCAAGCAAAAGACAAGCAACGGCTGGAAAGACTATCAACATCTCTGTCTAAATTGCAGGAACTGCAGGTGATTGGGAACACAGAAGGTCAAAGAATTCTACTCCCCGACCACCCATCACTTGGGTTGGTCTCTAGAAATGGAGGGGACAAAAATGTGACCTCATGTGCCTCTAGTGTCACGCCCGATTGCACCTTGGGGGAAGGTCTGTTGAGTAGTGATTTGGACTTGAGGGTCCTAGAATTAAATCAGGATGACACATCAACCAATCCAAGGGGTGAAATCGTCCAGGACATTAATGAGGATATGACAGTGGTTGAGGATGCATCATGTCCAGCCACTGAACAGACTTCTCCAGTAACACATAATGTCCCCCCAAAAGAGCCTACGACCTATGACGTGTTTGCTAGGTCAATAGTGGGAAAAAAACAACGTGGGGGCAGGGAAGTATCTGTGGTTGAGAACTCAAAACTGCCTGTTGTAAAGACGTTGGCGTTAAGAAAGACTTCAAAGCCAAAGGTGCAACCATTCAGGAAGATGAAGAATATAAAATGTTCAGCTAAATCTAGATTTAATATCAGCAAATAATTTTGTCAAAACTTTGACACTTCCTGGCAAGCCTGCTATTAGTGGTACACATGGGACTCGAAGTT
Organism: Ambystoma mexicanum; assembly: GCF_040938575.1. Lineage (NCBI taxonomy): Eukaryota > Metazoa > Chordata > Amphibia > Caudata > Ambystomatidae > Ambystoma > Ambystoma mexicanum. The sequence continues at coordinate 454,437,202 of NC_090940.1, forward strand.
CCCTAATACCTAAATCGTCAGAGAAGATGCCCCCCCCACACCCCATGCCCGGATGATGAGATTGAGTGCTCTCCACTGAGTAACCCAGACTCCAGTGTGGATTTAATGAATCTATCAACTTATTCTGTATCAGACAGTGAGGAAAAAGGTGGAGCGAGGCATCAAATTTAGGGCCATCACAGGTCCTGTAGTGGATGATGCAATGCAAACTCTATTGTTTAAGCCTTCAAAAGTTGTAAATAACGCAGAGGAGTGATCATCTGATTTGATCACTCAAGAAAAAAATTGGGCCTATGAGGTGTTGAATTCATCGCACAGCCCGCAAGGCTCTATTGATCACAGTTGCCACCCTGGCAAGAAGGACTTCTCATCTGCCAGAGTGGTGAGAACCCTTTGTGTATCCTTTAAAAATCAAGACAGGAAAGGAGATCAGGAGTTGCATAAACTTGACACTCCCATCTTTGAAACATTGGAGGAACATAGAAGTTCTCTCATTCAGAGTGATTTAAATCTAAAAGCTGCTGCCCCACCAAGAAACTCATGGGATAAACTACCCTGAGCAATAAGTAATAAACCAAATCCAAAATATCTTGAGATGTTCAGCTTGCTTCTGGAAAGACTGCTGGATATAAACAATGGCTTGATTTTGAATCGGGCAAATGTGTTAAGGCTGCTACACCACCTCCCCAACTTAAAAACAATCACCACTTATGACTTAAATATAGATTTTCCAGAAGAAGAGTGCTTTGATCGGGTGATTATACACTTGCCCTTAAAAACTGTCAAAACCAAACTGCTAGATGCATTGCCAGGACTCTTGAAGATGGGTTTTGATTTAAGGGAATTGACAACCAGGGAAGAGGGCTATGCTCAGCCTAGAAGGGGCAACGAAAGAGAGAATTTAAAGGCATGGTCTAGTAAAAATGTTTATTGTCCCTACGGGTTGGCCATGTTTTTTTAAGCCTAAGTGGCTCGATTTTAGAAAACTTTCCTATGGACCTTACCAGAGTTTTCGTCCATTAAACGCACGCGAAAACAAGCACCAGGGAGCTGCCATTTTGTGATAATCCTATCATTTCCCCCATCGCCCTGGCTGACCTGCTTTGCGGCACTAAATCATATCCCCCGCCCCTGAGCCTGTCATCAGCAGACTCGTACCGCCCATTTCCCAACGCCAAAGCACGTCTTTTGTGAACATTCGCTGCGCTTCAGCTAATGATGTGTCGCCATGGAAATGGCAGGACGCCTCTTTCCTCAATAAGTATAAACAGACCGTTTCACAACACACAGCAGCAGATTTTCGATTCCATTCCTCTCTCTGTGTTACTTTGAGTATTCTGTGACTCGTTTCTGTGCTCTGGTCAGCTACCTTCGCCGCTTGTAGCCCGTGTGAACACCTGTACCATCTCGGTAAATTATTTTACTTTGTTTACCACACATTGGCTACAATAATGCCCTACATGTACGAGCCTGAGTATACCGAGGAGGAACTACTGGAAAGGGAAGCACGCGAAAACGATGGGGATTCGGACGGCAGTTGGCAGGACGAATCAACAGGTGAAGAGCCTGGGCCTGGTCGCATGGACGGCGTCTCCACCTGGTGCACATGCAATCAGTGCGAGCTAATGCCGACCGAGGAGGAGAACTGCTGCTGCCGAGAAAACTCGGGATGCCTGGCCTCATTTCGGAAGGCGAGCCACAACCGCAATGCATCACCGAGCTGCCAGACTTCAGGGCAGCCTGCCTCACACGGGGCGTGTTGAGGATAATGATGGTGCTTATGCACGAACTTCGCGCAACTGTTCGTCCTCGTAATCTGAGTAACGAGTAAGTATACTCTGCTTGTCATGCCACTCCTATTTCATGTTATTCTACTATATCCAAAATTACATCTACATATCATTGTAACGCATGTAAGTCGTTCAATAGTGTGCATTGTCTAGATAGCATTTGTCCGTGTAGAATGCCATTAGTTACAAGAATTGTCATTTACAACAAACGTTTATTAAACTTATCTTGGTCATTTAAAAACAGTTTGTTTCATTCCTTTTCACAGGTGGTACAGGCTGGTGGCCTATCGTTCCTTTACATGGTGCCACCACGGGAGGCTTGGACACCGCGTTCGAAGAGTGATACCCGCCTGTGCCGTTCGTGCATTAGAGAAACGTTCCCGAGTGACAGCGGTCAGTACAGGGGATTTTCTCTCGCTGTGCTGCAACCTGACCTGTATAATCTTTAAAGTCTTGTATTTTTGTGTCATGAAAATAAGATACAAAATAAAACACCACATATATTTTAACGACGGTTGTTTCGATTTTTTAAAATAAATCAAGTGTATCTCCATTCAAGGATGGACGTCAGACATCTGTGCTCCGAATGGGTGAAGGTCCGGTCGCTGTGAAGCAGGGTGGTCACTATCTATCTAAGCTAACATAACATGGTTTATAGTCATAATGTAGAAAAAAAAATGTCGACTTACAAAAATGTAGAAAAAAAATGTAGAAAACAATAATGTCGAAAACCTATACATATAATGAAAAGAGTAAATTTTTAGAAAAAAAAATGTGGAAAAAAAAATGTCAATTAGCACTATCAATAAATAAATAAACAAGAAGAGTATCATTTACTAGGGGGGTCCCCTCGACCCCCCTCACCCAACACCCCCCGGCCAACCCCCACCACCCTCTCACCCCTCATACTCAACACATTTTAATTATATATATTTATTTTATTTTTTCGAAAAAATTCTAAAAAATGTAGAAAAAATTCGACATTATTGTTTTTCGACATTATTGTTTTCTAAAAAAAAAATTCGACATTTTGACTTTCTGCATTATTGCATTCTACATTAGGACTGACCACCACATAACATATTCTCGATAATGCATGCACTAAATAACACTTGTTCAAAGTCTTTCAGTAGGTTATGTCTCTATAAAAGTCACACATGTATCTATACTAACAATTACCATTGGATTATACAGGCCTAAGGGTCTTGACCTCTATAATACACCGGTTGAAGTGTGGGTGTGTGCTCACAAGAATCTCCGGTATGTGGCATTTGTTATTGATAAGCAACGATATACTATCAAAGGCGGTTCGCGCCAGTGGATGAGCGCTGGCATGGCAGGCTGTCAGGGGCGCGAAAGGCCAAGGTGCCAAACTGCATGTACACTTCAAAAGGTATCCCACGCCAAGGGGCCATCGCTCACATGGCCTCCTCAGACCCCGTGTCTCCAGCCGGGCCTCCCCTTGAAGCAGGCCGTCCCCCTGCAATCCACATAAGTGTGTCTCCATTCAGCAGTCTTCCTGTGCCTTATCTGCACGCCCCAGGCCCACCCATCCCACCCCCCTCTATCAAAGGCGGTTTGCACCCGGGGATGAGCGCTTGCATGGGGGGCTGTGACGGGCGCAAACGGCCAAGGTGCCAAACAGCATGTACACTTCAAAAGGTATCCCACGCCCAGGGGCCATCGCTCACATGGCCTCCTCAGACCCCGTGTCTCCAGCCAAGCCTCCCCTTCAAGCAGGCCGCCCCCCTAAGACCACGACATACATACGTTATTCATTCACAAACACACCCCTGTTTCTAATACTTTATAAACCAATTGATATGTCTCATGAGAACATCTTTGTGCTTTGCAAGTCAACTCCTGAACGTGTTACCTGGCAACCACTGAGATCTACGCTAATCTGCTCGTCGTCCTGCTATCCGTGAACTTCTGTGACCGCTTAGAGCAAACCCATCAGTGTGCTACCTGTGGCCACCCACCTATTCTCCTGCAACATACTGCTCTCCTTGCTGAATCCAACTGTTTGTTGGTCAAGGTAAGGCCATGTATCCTAGTCATATTTCGCAGATTTTTAAATTTCTATCTATTTGCGAGTAGAGTACACAATAGTGCTATGTTCATTGGTCTCATTGCTATTGACTTGAGTTTCCATTGCTATGCTATCAATAGATCTATTTATTTTCATCTGTGTCTACTGTCATCGAATTGCATCCTTCGGGGGTCCAGTCTATAATGTGAGCATGTTTCCTTCTCGTGCAAGACAGAACATCCAAGGGACGAGTCACATGTTCAGATTTTAGTCACATCATTTATACATTTCTGCAACTTATGCAAATACTAAGCCGCACATAATGAACTGGTATAGTTCCTGCGACCAAAATAAACCTTGCATTGATCATTGTATGATTCATTTACTTTTGTATCAAATCTTTATTCTTGAAGATTGTATAATAATGTCGATATTTACTTTTCAGATTTATCAACAATGCCTGCCTGTTCGATTAGCGGTTGTCCTTCGAAGACCCATGCGAAATCTGAAGGCACTACAATGCATGTATTCCCGAAAACTGTTGATCGAATAAGAGAATGGGTCAGACATTGCGGATATCCACTGGATGAGCTGGAAAGTAGAGTCCAACAAGTCTTACAGGACAAGAGGGGTGATCGATACCGCAACTGCAGCCGGCACTTTTCCTTGGACATGTACACAACATCTTGGGTAACAAAGAAGAATAAACGGCGAACGACACGGAAATTGCTCGAAAACGCTATTCCCATTCTATTCGTCCACATTCCGCCACCGGTGAGTCAAGTGTCCGGATTTAGCTTTAGGCCTTGCGGTAGTGTGTAGGTAGCCGAACGGATTAATTGATATTGTAGGTGTTCTATCCCTTGTAATAATTTCGATATTGATATGAGTGTATAGTTTTTTGAATAATGACATTTATCAATATATTCTTTTTCGATTTCATAACCCACAAACGCAATGTGTATATATATGGGAACAGGGAACTGTGCTGTATTGAGCATTTTTCAAGTATTCTGTCGCCTTACATGGCTATTTTTAATATTGGCATTTCATTATCAATCATTAATTTACCTTTACAACTTCTTGACTATCCCTTGAATCTGAAGCAAGAATATTCTACATCCTTGACGTGGTCGCAGTTATCAACCACTTATAGCGCGTATCAGGTAATCTTACTAGGCTAATCCGCTACAGACTTCTTTTATGCATGTCAAGTAATAGTTTTATTTTATCATGTAATTATTTTACCGAATGTTCGGTTAGTGCTTTCCAATTGATATATACCTTAGTTATCGTCCACTGGTGTTTGTTTTCAGTTATAATTAGTGTTATCCATACTAATGCAAGTACTGTCTTTCAGGGAGATGCTGAAGCGTCCGCCACATCTACAACATTTCTAGATGTTCTTCACCAGCAGGAGGTATGGATACTGACAGCTCCATCGAGCGTCATCATCAGAGCTGGAATTCTTGTCGTTTGATTGTTCTACACAATGTTTCATTCGTGGTTAGCCGTTGATATGTACCTGTGCTGTCGACCCCAGGTGTGTGTTATGTTTTCACTATTGTAATCCTCACTAATGCAAGTACTATGTTTCAGGCAGTTGATGGAGCGTCAACCCCTGCACTTGATGCAGAGACTGACATTCAAGTAATTCCAGGGGAAGTGGAAGCGGGACCATGCGTATAAGAATCGGCGCAACAGCTTTCGGAAGTGCGCACTACATTTGCAACATCCATAGATATTCTTCAGCAGCACGAGGTATGGATACTGACAGCTCCATCATGCGTGATCATATAACGTGATTCCATTTGCTATACTTTCTTCCCTATTAACGCAAGTGCTGTGTTTCAGGGAGACAACGAAGCTTCCACTACAATCACAACATCCAATTTAGATGATGCAGATGTAAATAAATCGGAGAAATAAGTCGATGAAATGTGATCATATTTAGATTTTCCTTGATTCTTTTGGACAATGCATCATTTGTGGTTATCTCTTTATATGTACCTGTGCGTTCGACCCCAAGTGTGTGTTATGTTTCCAATATTGAAAACCATAATAATCCAAGTACTGTGTTTCAGGGAGACGACGGAGCTTCCACCACAATCACAACACCTCATTTAGATGATGCAGATGTAAAGGAATCAGAGAAATAAGTCGATGAAATGTGATCATATTTAGATTTTCCTTGATTCTTTTGGACAATGCATCATTTGTGGTTATCTCTTTATATGTACCTGTGCCGTCGACCCCAAGTGTGTGTTATGTTTCCAATATTGAAAAGCATACTAATGCAAGTACTGTGTTTCAGGGAGATGCGGATGCCTCCTCTCCAATACAACCATTCATGGAAGTCCATGCAGAGCTAGAGGTTATGGATACTGACCGCTCCATCGAAATAGATCATCACTGGTCGAATACTTGTTGTTTGATTGTTGCACACAATGTTTAAATCGTGTTTGGCTATTGAGATGTACCCGTGTGTTCGTCCTCACGTGTGTTTTATGCTAACAATATTTTGATACATAGTAATGAAAGTACTATGTTTCAGGGAGACGATGGAGCCTCATTCCGTGCTGTCTATGCGGATACAGAAAATATAGTTGTTGCAGCGCAAGAGGAAGGGAGGACATGCGGAAACGAATCGGAGCTACAGCGTGCAGATGTTGAAGGTCGAGTCAAAAAAGTTGCAAAGAAAAAAAAAACAAAAAAGGTTAGTTACAAACAGTTCATAACTTTAAAAAAATGTTTGTGCTGGGGACTATTTTATGTTTTTTTTCCAGTCAATTGGACTACACTTTATCTTGTGTTTAAACTGAACATCCCTTTTCCAATCTCTCCTCCAGTTACCCGTGGGTGTCAGAACTATACATACACAGACAGTGAAGCGAATGAGAGATGTTGCTTGCCAGACCATGTACACTATGGAGGAACTATTAATTGAGGCGAGGCGTGTTCAGGCTCGAGATGCTCATGTCCAATGGCCAGAACATGAATTAACTGTGTTTGGAGACTACAGCAAAGTTGCATTGGACCATAGCTACAGTGCGACCGCATCACCACAAGAAGATGTTATTGAATGTATTGAAGATAGCTCTGAAGTAGTTGCAGATCAATTCACATAATCTACACCTGCCAAAAATTTGCCACCAAAAAACCTGTCGACATTGTTGTGTTCTCCCATCAATGTTGAAGTAATAGATGTCGAAATGACAGATAATGAACCAGCCACAGCATCCATAGACGCATCAGAACTTGATATCAGCGATATTACTTTCCAATGTGTTGAAATCTCCACAACGTCACAGGCCGAAACAACGTTGACGCAGGATGACAGTCAAATGAAAGAGAGCAAATACATTGTATTCGACAGTTGTTTGATGGAAATTATAAGTATGCTGAAATGTGTGCATTCCATTAGAGGGAAAGTATGTGGGAAGCCATTGATTAATGTCACTCGTCAAATAAAAGGCAGTAACGTCAAAATAAATGCCGCCTGTAGATTAAATCATAGGTTCTCATGGTCTGCACAACCGATGCTGGGGAAACTGGCAGCAGGCAATCTACTGTGTGCAGCTGCATCACTTTTTAGTGGCTCCAGTTTTAGAAAGTTAGAGGCTTTCTTTCAGTTTGTGGGACTCCATTTCATTTCTAAAGCGCTGTACTACATATACCAACGTGATTATCTGTTTCCGGCCATTAGTGATGCTTGGAAAATTGAACAATTGTCTCTAGCAAGTACATTCGAAGGCAAACGATTCAGGCTAGCCGGCGATGGACAGTGCGACAGCCCTGGATTTTCTGCCAAGTACTGCACCTACCACTTTGAGGACATGGATAGTAAGAAAATTGTGAGTTTGGTGGTCGTGCAGGTAACACAATGTACATCGTCAGTGGCCATGGAGAAACTAGGATTTATAAAATCAGTGGAATATCTACAATCAAGGAGAATGCACATCAACCTCATAGCCACGGACAGACACGTTTCAATTTCCAAGACAATGAGAGAGCAGTTCCCACATATTAAACATCAATTTGACGTATGGCATCTTGCTAAATCAATCAATAAGAAAATCTCGGCTGCAGGGGAAAAAAAAGGTTTTGAAACTATTTTGCAGTGGTCCCATTCTATCACCAACCATCTTTGGTGGAGCTCAAAAACTTGTGAAGGGTCAGTGGAAATACTGCTTGAAAAATGGCGGTCACTGATGCACCACTGTACCAACGTTCACCGCTGGACAGCAAATCAACATTTCCACCAATGTGAACATGGCCCTTTGTCCCCAGAGGAGGCACGGAAGAAGAAGTGGTTGATTCCATCTTCACCGACACACAAAGCCATTGAGAAGTTTGTTTTCGACAAAACTCTATCAAGAGATTTGAGAGGACTGACAGAATTCTGTCACACAGGAGATTTGGAGGTGTTCCACAATATGTGCCTAAAGTACAGGCCAAAGTGCTTGCATTTTAGCTTTCGGGGCATGAAACATCGCACTCTACTAGCGGTCTTGGCCCATAACAGCAATGTCGGACGTGAACAATCTAGGACTAGGGGTAAAGTAAGGATGCCTCGCTACACTAAGGTGTTTTCAAAACGAAGTAAGCAATGGGTGACCAAACCAGTCTATGATGAAATGCAGTTCGACTTTGTGAAAGGCCTTATTGTTGCTGTGTTAGGGAAGCACAGATATGGAATTTAGGACGTTTCTGTGCAGAGCAGTGATCCATTGCCACCAAACATTGCGACTGTGCCATGCCCACCCGAAGCACTGCTGGTTGTGAAGTACAAATCCCGGTTTAAATAATTGCAATATGATTGTCTTTTTGTAAATAAATATTATTGTACAGTGTACCTGTAACCCTAACCCCTACCTTCACCATCATGGGTGGCGAACAAGCTGGGTGTCATCTTTGAATTCTCTCTATTCACCTATGTATATATTTTTCTCATGTCTCATCTCATGTAAATGTAAATGCTGCGCACTGTTAACGGAGGGGAGGCTTGCGTATTGCAAATAATAAAACAAACAAACAATAAATCTCACTTTTACCTCAACTCCTGTGGTACTTTATACTTTCCCTGACCTTCCGCCAAAAATTAAATGTCTCAATTTGGGCTGCAAAGCTCGCAGACAACCGGGACAAAATTGGGGCACTTAGAACGCGCCAGCCAAGCGGGCCGTGGCATTTGGGAGAGAAGCCAGTTCGCATTTGCACATTGAGGCGCACTACATAGACGGATTCTAAACTTCAAGTTCTCACAGATGCCTATACTACGTGATGTTGCAAATAAAGAATGCAAAGGACAGCAGCTTTGATTTTCAGCTCGCGCCCAGATGAGGCCCACAAGTCGCACTGGAAGTATACGGGTCTATTGTTTTTTGACCTTGAGACGGGGACCATGCCGAAAGAACTACATTTGAAGGGGGTGCGCAATAACGTAAGAGACGATAAGGCAGAAAATTCAGAAACTAGACCGAGTTTCATTTTAGTTCAGTATACGAAAAATCGTTGTCAAGAGCACGGTCCGTTTTACAGACTGCATTACGAAGAGACACAATGGAAATTTCAAATATAATGTAAGTAAATCTTTACACGCTTTTATACCGGAATGAAGATTTAATGAATGGATGCATGAATAAATGAATGAATGAATGAAGAGCTAGGAAAAGCAAGGAAAACATGTTCGTAGTGGGCACATGGGCATGCAGGTCCACTGGTCACACCGATCTCGGTCCTTGGCCCAGCCACTTTTCCCTGCACTGCCTACCTGCACTACGGGACTGTCTCTGTATCCTTCAGCCCCTTCTCCCGGCATTTACCTTGCACTTGCCACCAGCTGGCCCTATTATTTAATTTGTATTAAACTAACCATGTACAGCTTTTTTATCCCCCCTCCCCCCTTCCCCATGCGCGATCAGAAAGACACCTTGCCTTGTAGGATCGTTGTCTGTCTGCCCTTGTTCCCCACCTGCCTCGTCGCGCCTAGAAACACTTGAGTATAGGCGCGTTACAAATGCCATATCATATATCATATTATTCCTCACGCATGTAGACTAACTGCCGTTTATCATTGTGTGTTGGCCTCGATTTATTTCGTTACTTTTCGCATTGATTTTAGAGCCGAACATACTCCATTGAACTATCCTTGCAAGCAAATAGTTTCTGATCGGCTGTAATAAATAAAATAAGTAATATTAATGAAGATCGGCTGGCGAGACTAATTATAATTTTTTGTTTTCATAACAGGTATTTGCTCCCCTTCTGCTACTGCCATCGGTATGAGACACCAGCAGATGGCTTTTACAGTAGACACCTGCAGCTTCGTGTGAACAACTGGAGCACACTGACAATTTTATGGGACGATCGCCAAGGGCCCACATGCCCTTACGCTGTACTAGTGGCTAGAAGCAACATATCAACCTTTACGATGGACTAGTGCCTAGTTGATGGAACAGCCTTGCGGTTCACCGTGCTTCCAAAGTGCTTCTTTTAACGAAAAGCAACACCCTGTGTACCATGGCGGATACAGATAAAAGAAAATAAATGGCTTTCGGAGTTCATATGGCAATTGCTGAATATTCTCTAAACATTTAATGTAAAATAAATGTACTTTACCAAATGTACCATGTTGCTGTTTGATTTTAAAGTACAGTTTCATATTCCGAATTGTGGCGCGCTGTGTTGTGAGATGGTCTGTGTTGGTTTCCGGGTTCTGTGTGGAGTCGCGTAGAAGACGACTGGGCGCGTTTGCCTACGCAGCACAGTAACGTCACAGAGAGAGGCGGGGAATATGAATGTTTGGATAATGTCAGGCTCAGGGGCGGGGGAATTGATTTAGTGCCGCAGAAGCAGGTCAGCCAGGGCGATGCGGCAAGTGATAGGATTATCAGAAAATGGCGGCGCCCTCGTGCTTGTTTTCGCGTGCGTTTAATGGACGAAAACTCGGGTAACGTCCATAGGAAAGTTTTCTAAAATCGAGCCACTTAGGCTTAAAAAAACATGGCCGACCCATAGGGACAATACAATTTTTTACTAGACCATGCCTTTAACTACAGAGAAAGAATCTGCAAAGTTGGAGGCAGATTCTTCTGAGGCAATCTATTGGGAAAGTGGTGTAAAGATGGGAGAGCCACTGCTCTCGATAATCTTGGAAAATAATGGAGCCCATCTTGAAACTGTGAAACCGGATCCCTGGGAAGAAGAAAACTGGACCTGGTTGGCAGGGGCATTGGCCTGCTGATCTACCTGAGCATAACAGGCCAAGAAATTAGAACTGAAGAACTTAGCGATTGGATGTTGGAACACGAGAGGTTTCAGTCATTTGCTTGGCAGTGGGGAAATTGATGTGGATGGTCTTGATATTATCTGCCTTCAAGAAACATGGATGAGGAGGGAGCCAATACTGGAAAGCTTTACTGTGTACTTTAATGTGGCTGTAAAAGAAATGAAAGAGAGGCCAATGGCAGGCCACTTTGTTGCAGTGAAGCACAATGCTAATTTGGAAGTCTGTGCTGCCGTTAACATTAACTCCTATATACAGATGATCACAATAGGGACGAGGGGATGTAATTCTACCCCCTCGAAAAAAAGTATTTTATTCAACTTATATTGGAACGAAAAGGCCCATGAGTGTGCCATTTCCGTGAAGTAATGATGGATCTTGTGGATGAGGCACTGGCAACATGGCCTGATCCCTTCATTATTGTCTGTGGGGATATAAACCTACACTGTTTTGATAAACAGAAATGCCTTATAGAAGATGCTTCCCCTTCATCTACAGAAGCGGAACTCGGAGGATTGCAGTGGCGAGAAGATCTGCTATTAAGGAACATCCACATGCTAAATGTACCAAGGGGGACATTCCTCCTGGGGCCACCTGGGCGAAAGGTCAGAAGGAAAAGAACTCTAGACTACTTTTTTGTCTCTGAAAACATGCTGGACCATTTCCAACAGTTATTGGCAATACCTACAAACTAGAGTGATCATCGTATGTTGAAACTAGTCTGTTCTCCCTAGTCTGTACAAACAGCAATGTATCATAGTCTCTCTAAAGGTAAATACGGGTTGTAATAGACTACTGGTAAACAAAGGAAGAATTTACCTTTTAACCAGGAGATAAGGAGAAGAAAGGTGTCAAGTTCCATCTAGCCTTCATAGATCTTGCTCAGGCATTCGACACCATTGACCAGAATAAACTATGGTCTAAGATGAAGAGTTGGAGCTGCCCGGACAATCTCTTAGAATCTATTAAAGATCTTTATTCTTAGACTTATTTACAAATATAATTGGATGGAAAGGACCTACTCTCCAACTCAATTCCAACAATGAAATGTCTTAAGCAAGGTTGCTCTTTGGCTCCCGTCCTTTTCAATTTGTTCATTTCTGACATCGAGAAGGCCCTAATGAACGTAAGAAGTTTTCCACCTAAACTGGCCGGCCTTCCTCTTGATGGGCATCTTTATGCGGACAACTTGGTTCTCATTGACCAGACCCAGGTCGGTCTACAAAGACAACTGGATGCATTACAAGCCTATGTTAGTGAAAATTGGCTGATGATAAATACCAAAAAATTCAGAATTTTAATCTTGGAATCAGGGAGAAGGAGAGGCCGGAGTAAAGGTTCTTGGTACCTAAATGGCGAAAAGCTTGCCCATTTGAGCTCAATGACCTATTTGGGTGTGTGTGTCAATAGTAGCATGGTGGATGCCCCCAGGCTAACAATATTAAGGAGCAAAAAGAAGATGTTGGCATCACACGCCAGGATTATTAAGGAACAGTACTGTGAATTCACTCTAAAGCCTCTAATTCAATTTTATAAAATGAAGGTTGTTCCACTCATTACCTTTTGTTGCTGAGTCTTCCTTTGTTCTCCCGGTTACCACATGGCCATGCTTGGAGGGTTTATTTTGGAAATGGGTCTTGAACCTGCCGCGAGGAATGCCTATCCAAGCAGTTCGAATGGAGTTAGGATTAAATTCCCTTTACTCTATGGTATTGTGGAAATCTCTGGCACTCTTCCAAAAATGTAGAACCCCCTATCCACGAGAGGGTTTGAGGTTTTACAAAAGGCCATCGTGGAAGGAACCGATGGCGTGTTACGAGAATGGGCGAATATCTGCCAGGACATTTTGAAGGGCCTTGATGCAACAGAAGATTTGCTTACTACCAACCCATGTAAAGTAAAAAGAAAAAAAGCTGTGGGACAGTGATTGGATCCAAACACAAGAAGAAAGATCAGCATGTACAGTTTATGGAAGTTCGTCCCCGTAAGCACGAGCTCTTAACTCATTGCCAAAGTACTTGTTCAGGTTTCCAAATATCTATTTTTGCAAACCAGTGTATGGTTTTTTTCCGCCTAAACGCCTTTCCAACCAGAGAAATTATGACCATATGGAGGTCTAAAGATGGTAAAAAGATGGACTGCATCTGTAGATTGTGTACATCTAAATCGGCAATTGAAGCACTGCAGCACCTGTTCCTCACTTGCCCGGCACTAATAGAATTAAGGACAAAGTGGCTGGCCGCCTTTATCCATGCCGTTCCATCATTGTCAATGGATCAACGGAGGTCATGGATGCATGCAGAATTAATGGAATGCATGCATATGGAATTGACGGATGGAATAGACAGAATTAAATTAATGATGGAATGGATGAAATTGATGAATGAAACAGACAGAATGGAAGAGATAGAACTGATCGAAGTGATGGAAAGCATAGATGGATACAGCAAACGGATGGAATCAGTGGATGAAGAAATCGAAGAAACAGATGGATGCATTGAATGAATTGATAAATTGAATGAATAAATGAAAAAAGGGAAGACATTGATTAATGCATCCATAGAATAGATGGTTGCCGGAATAAACTGCTGAAGACATAAAGAAACAAATGGATGCAGTGATGGAATGGATGGATGGATCGAGTGGACGGAACGGATGGAATGGATGAAATGTATCCAACCTTATCCCCATGTGCCCCCACGCATGTGTCTCGGTGTACCCTACTCCACATGCAGTTGTTGTACATCCCTATGTCCAACCCTATCGCTGTAATCCCACCCTACTCTGTGTGCTTGTGTCACTGCGCTCCATGCCCCTGATCCCCGTGATGTCGCTATGTATCCCAATGTATCACCCAACCCTCTCGTTACCATATGTGCCGACCGTGCCCATGTGGCACCGTTGTAACCTGCTTTCATATCCCCCACTCTCTGATATATTCGTATGCCCCCTCCTGTCACCATAAGACCAACCGTATGTCACTGTGTATCCATGTCCTGATGTGTACCCTGCCATCCCGTTCTCGTGCCTGGTCTCTGGCGCTTTTAGATGAACCACCACTCTTATAACATCACTACGCCTACTTTCTTCTATTCCCTTTCATCCATCCATCCGTCCGTCCATTCCCATCCATCCATTCCCTTCCATCCATCCATTCCTGCCCATCCATCCAATCCCCTTCCATCCAATCCCCTTCCATCCATCCAATCCCCTTCCATCCATCCATCCCCTTCCATTCATCCATCCCCTTCCATTCATCCATCCCCTTCCAGTCATCCATTCCCTTCCTTCCATCCATTCCCTTCCTTCCATCCATTCCATCCATCCATTCCATTCCCTTCCCTTCCATCCATTCCCTTTGATCCATTCCATTCCCATCCATTCCATTCCCTCAATCTATTCCCTTCCATCCATCTATTTCCTTCCATCCATCCATCCATCCATCCATTCCCTTCCATCCATCCATCCATCCATCCATTCCCTTCCCTTCCTTCCTTCCTTCCTTCCATCCAATTCCCTTCCATCCATCCCCTTCATCCATTGATTCCCTTAGTTCCATCGATTCCCTTCCTTCCATCCACCCATTTCCTTCCATCCATCCATTCCCTTCCATTCATCCATTCCCTTCCTTCCATCCATTCCATTCCCTTCCTTCCATCCATTCCATCCATCCATTCCCTTCCCTTCCGTCCATTCCCTTTGATCCATTCCATTCCCATCCATTCCATTCCATTCCCTCAATCTATTCCCTTCCATCCATCCATTTCCTTCCATCCATATCCATCCATCCATCCATCCATCCATCCATTCCCTTCCATCCATCCATCCATCCATCCATTCCATTCCCTTCCCTTCCTTCCATCCAATTCCCTTCCATCCATCCAATTCCCTTCCATCCATTGATTCCCTTAGTTCCATCGATTCCCTTCCTTCCATCGATTCCCTTCCATCCACCCATTTCCTTCCATTCATCCATTCCCTTACCTTCCATCCATTTCCTTTGATCCATTCCATTCCCTTCCATCCATTCCTTTCCCTTCCTTCCATCCATCTATTCCCTTCCATCCATCCATTCCCTTCCTTCCATCCATCCAATTCCCTTCCATCCATCCCCTTCCATTCATCCCTTTCATCCATCGATTCCCTTCCTTCCATCGATTCTTTTCCATCCATCCATTCCCTTCCATCCATCCATTCCATTCCCTTCCATCCATCCATTCCATTCCCATCCATTCCATTTTCTTCTATCTATCTATTCCCATCCATCCATTCCCTTCCATCCATCCATATTCCCTTCCATCCATCCATTCCCTTCCATCCATCCATCCATCCATACCCTTCCCTTCCATCCCTTCCATCCATTCCCTTCCTTCCATGCATTCCCTTCCATCTATCTACTCCTAGCCCTCTGTTCCCTTCCATCCCTCTGTTCCCTTCCATCCCTCTGTTCCCTTCCATCCCTCTGCTCCCTTCCATCCCTCTGCTCCCTTCCATCCCTCTGCTACCTTCCATCCCTCTATTTCCTTCCATCCCTCTATTTCCTTCCATCCCTCTATTTCCTTCCATCTATCTATTCCTTCCATCCGTTTATTCCCTTCCATTCATCCGTCCATTCCTTTCCATCCATTCATTCCCTTCCATCCATTCATTCCCTTTCATCCATCTACTCCCTTCCATCGATCTACTCTCTTCCATCCATCTGCTCCCTTCTATCCATCTGTTCTCCTCCATCCATTCCCCTCCATCCATCCATTCCCTCCCTCCATCCTTTTTCTCCTTCTATCCATTCCCCTCCATCTATCCCCCTCCATCCATCCATTCCCTTCCATCCATCCATTCCCTTCCATCCATCCATTCCCTTCCATCCATCCATTCCCTTGCATCCATCCCCTTCCATACATCCATCCGTTCCCTTCCATCCGTTCCCTTCCATCCATTCTTTTCCATTCAGTCCCTTCCACCCATCCCTTCCACCTAACCCTTCCCTCCATCCCTTCCCCATCTATTCCAACTATCCATTCTATGCCATCCATCGTTCTATTCATACATTCCATTTATCCTTTCTATCCAGCCATCCATTCCGTCCATCTGTTTTATTAGTTTCATCTATTCTCACCATTTCATCCATTCTACCCATTCCATACATACCTTCCATTCATTCCCCATTCATCCATGTCATTCATTCGAACCTTACCATTCATCTCACCTGCGTCCATCTTTTACATTTATTCCTTGCCATCTATTCCATCCGTTCATTCCATCCGTCATTCCATACTTCTATCGCTTCTGGCCATCCATACAATCTATTCCATCTATTCATTTTGTCAGTCCGTTACCTCCATCATTTCATCCATTCCCAGCATCCTTTCCATCAATCGAATCATGTGGGTAGGATCAGAAGTCATTGTTCAGTGTTCATAAACCTGAGCTTAATGAGTCAAGAAATTTTGCAAATGTAAAAGCGAATTAATATCGACTGGGAAGATATACATATGTATAGAAATGTAAAGTGAGTTACAGTTGCATTAATATATGACAGAACTGTTGGATTGGGAACAGGAAAGGTGGGTAGAACTGCCGCAAAAACCCATACATTCCTTTCCCAGGTTTCGTTACAGGTAAAATAAGACTAATGCAAGGTGCAATAATTCCTCGCTTAAGCAATGACTCAAGGACGGGTTTCATGCTATCTTCTACTTCCTTTGAAATTGGTTACTGGGAGATACATAGAAGAGATTTGGCTGGTTTCAGAGTACTGTTCCATGTTAGGTATGTTTTGATTGAATATACTGTTTTCCATTAAATAATGTGAATTCACAATGGCTGTACATTGAAATATAATGTGATTCATGTTCAACATAAAACCAACAGTTTTATTTTAAAAAAAACCCCCACAAAATTAGATAATGCAAAGGAGCTACTACATTGTGCTGCATGAAAAAAGGAATATCATAAGCTGTGCAACATGTACTTTAGTATTCTACAAGGAAATGATGGACAGAGCCCTCATTGCAAATCATATGAGGGGGTTAGTATAATTATGAAAAGAACATTATACTATTTAAATGTTATTTTAAATAAGGACAAGGTAAATAGCACATTTCTGTTACATGGGACACAATATATCGCATGTAGCTTTTATGCACTGTAAACCTAAGCTGTGAACATTGCTTCAAATAAACCATGTTTATGCCCAGCTTTTTAGAGATAAGGAATGCACAGACCAACTGCATTCACCTTGATCAGTTAATGAAAGATTTAAAGGCAAAGATGTGTTTACATTAAGAATAACAGCCTTGTTCCACCATACCAAGAAGATTCAATAAATGAGAACTTTACATTGAATTCAGCTGAATCCTTTAGAATTATTTGCCCAATTTGAAAAATAAAAATAGAACTGAATTCCATGGAACAGCACCCCATCACATTCATTTTATAAGGATGTACTACAATGTTTGTTATTTTTGGGAAGGAGATGAACCTATCCCACCCCCCCTAGCCGCTTTAGAGTAAGGTGAATCCCATAAATAGACTTGTGATGTGCCAGGGAGGAGGAGGTGTATTAAGAGACCCTGCCCAAACACAATACTATGCAAACTATAGATGCCTAGAATGAGTGTGTGCATATAAAGAGGCGCCATGTTGTAGTTATGGTACAAACATTTGTGCCTGCATGGCTGCGTGGTAGACACAGACCACAAACCTAATGAAGAAACCTGAATCGGCTCAAGCGCTGATGATAGAGACCCATGCCGTTAGTCTCCATAGAAATGTTCCTTTGTTCCACAACTGTTGCTAAATACATGTTATCCCATGAAGGAATATGCCCTGCAAGGCCACAAGACAGTACGAGGTACCTTACAGTGCACGTTTATCGCAGCCAAGCCAAAGCAACCCCCACCCAGCCCACCATCAGTTACAACACCCACAACTGTCCCAGTCCAAGACACCTGAATTCCACGATAGTAGGTGACCCCAGACCACCAACCATAAACTCACTGGCCATAAAAGATCTAAACGAACAGGACCATTCCACCTTTTTTCAAAAATGACAGGATTTCTAATATGAGGTACAGGGTGAAAAAAGTTATAGTCCAAAGCGAGGGTGGAGCCTTAAGTGTGGATAGTGCGATTCAGAATGAGTGAAGAATGTGTGGGTCTGCATGATCTTAAGCCTCCCTGTGTTCCAGACCCCGATCCTCCTAGGTGCACGCCATAATGATAGAGTAGAATTGTCTTACATAGTAACTAATTTCAAAATCGGCCTTGGTTCCCTGGAGATGAGCCCAGCAGACCCCACTTGATGGGAGACGGACGGGGTCTGGGGCTAATGGCCTGGCATCTCCTATGGAGTGGGCTGACCATGTATAGGGTCTCACCAACCATCCATGCAGGTTTTTACTGTATATGTTTTCGTCACTGATGACAATGTGTTTCCTTATAACATTCTGCTTGTACAACTTTTTCGGCAGAACATTCTTGAACAGTGGAGTTCTTTGCTGGCATACCTATTTTTTGTGTGATTAAAACTTGTTATCCTTACAAGAATCTCTTGCCCTTTTTTCCTAGCAGGATGTATTTCTTTTGGTGTGAACGTTTGTGGGCGTGCCTTCATTATTAATTAATGTGTATTTTTTAATAAGTGTTATGCAAAGCTCCATAAACACATGAACGATGTCTTCGGATTCAGGATATTCTTGTGAATCTGAATATATAATTCTTATTAACATCACAAGTTCATACTGGATATTGTAAGGGAAAAAAATATTCCAGTCCCATTTTGATTTTACATGTCTAAGCGAAGGGCTACCTCATAACAAAAACTTCCCCTGTGAAAAAGAGAATTCAGTGGGCCAGTTGAAGCAAAGAAGAGGATCATCATGGATTTAAGCAAGAGAAGGTGCCTATTAGAGGTTCTGTCCAATCCATAAAGACTATGGGGGCCATTCCGAGTTTGGAGGTAGCCATGGTGCTATTAGCACCATGGCTGCCTCCAAAGTCGGTCCAGGTCCGGGTAGTCGGAATGGGGACTTACCAGGTCATTCCGACCTTGGAGGACCCGGTAAGTCCCCATTCTGAATACCGTACCCCATTCCCATTTGAGCCCCCATAGGCTTCCTTACCGGTGCCGGTAACCCCTTACCTCCAACCTCGTAATGACCCCCTATGTCAAATGATGCTGCATGGGTGGAGTTTGCTAGCTATTTAAACTCAAGCACACAGGAAGAGGCACGACTTTTGGGAAAGCAGAAAAGTATGAGAGCCTGATCGACAGACAAAATGTAGATTGGGGTTCCACCTAGATGTAGCTGATGGAAAATGTCTTTAAGCAGGGCTCTGTATTCAGCCCCACTTGGACAAGAAGAGTGAGAGGAGAAAAAGAGCATAGTAGAAGAAATATTTTATCAAGCAGGGTGTCTGCAATGCACAATCCTACTAGGGATTACCAACATTCCAAAGAAAATATCAATCGAAATAACATATGCAATGTTTTTTCAAGTAGCATTGCACAGAAACAGAAGCATTCTGTGGTAAATAGACTCCCATTACCAATTAAAATTAATTTGATGATTCCTCTCCCATTTCAATTTTATAATCTCATGCTTATGTGACACTCCAAGGCATTAGGGTGTTTTGTCTCTTCAACAAAAAAGCTTTCACATGGTAATGATTTCCAGATATTTCAACAGGAAAACTGGAGGCATTTCCAAAAGCCTTGTTTATGATACTGGTGTAAACACAGTTTTGCCCAAATCACCTTATACTTGCAACACAACTTGCCAGTTTTAATGAAAATTATTTAGAAATGGCAGTGTCAAATGTCTGTAACTTATCTATTTCTTATTGAATACAATAGGTTGCTGGTACAATATGACACACACACACAATATAATTACTTCCCCCAATATTATTTAACTGTTTCTTCTCAGTTATGTGCCATTTAAACACAGAATTAAGTATTTAGTTTTGAATATCTTCAGATATTGGAAGATCCCAATTTTGTCTGGAATAGTCCAATACATTTAACTATATAGACAGAGAGATAGATAGATACAGTGTTGTCCATTAAGACAAGATGATACCTTATTTGGGCTAACAAAGTCCTTTATTTTCAAGCTTTTGTGATCTTCAGATTCCTTCATCAGGCATAGAAAGAATGAGGCTTTTGGAATAGTAGGACTGCTCAAAGATTCCCCCCTGGATTGTCTAATCTGTTTGTTCTGCTTCTGATTTGTTTCTTTCACAACAAGCCTTACACATCAGATGTTCCCACACACATTCCAGTCACAAACATTTAAGTGGGGCACAGAAAATTACATGCAAGCAGGCACATGAAAGAAACACTGCTGGCCTGCTTTCAAAGAGTCATGAAGGGATGGGGTAGCACCAGTCATGACCTTTGCAAACCTATTGAATGCTGGCATGATTTAGATGGTCAATTGCATGTCCACCTCCACTGAGCCTATTGCCCACCAATGTTTAAGCTTGGAATAGGAAATGCAGCCAGTAACTTGTTAGACAATTGTTTTTAGAACATTATTCAGGATGTTGATCACATTTTCAGTCCTAACTTTAAAAGTCTGACTAGACAAAAATAGAGCAAGCCATTTGTGACGTTGATCTCTTTGCGGGACTGGGGGTGGCACAGTCATCCACGTGTTGGGCTTGTGCTTCTAGAAGGCCAATAAGAAGAGGGGTCCATTAGTCATGTTTTGGTCCTTTGGCTTGTGAAGGCGGATGGGAAAAGGAAAAAAACTCTCTGGCATGGAATAGGAGGACTCACCAGACTCTCGAAAGCTTGAGGATTAGGACTTTTAAAGGGCTGGGACGGCTTCAGAAGGAGTGAGTCCGGGCAACAGAACATTGAATTATAGAAGCATATGGGTTGCCGAGGATGTGTCAGGTGTCAGTCACGTGTCGGTAAATATCCATAGAAAATGTTATAGGAAAAAACAGGTTTTTTTTTTTACGTCTGGTCTCTATTGGTACAAAGAATGGGAATGTGTTATTTGGGATAGATAGTGACTTGTGCCTTGATGTCTCTTCTAACCCAATACATAAATGCCTGTATTCTATTACTTGTTGCCTAATATATAAACTGTAACTAAGCATTAACCATTCTGCATCTACCGAATGCCCAGTTATTCTGTAACCAAGAAACCGTTAAGCTTTCCTGTAACTAAGTAACCCTTACTACTTTTATGTAAGTATGCTTGTAACACTCTTGTAACTTTTAAGTATTCTTATAAACTACGCCGTGATACCACAGCGTGTGGGCGTATAACCAAATACAATAAATAAATAAAAATAAACAATTTTCAAATCGATTGAAATTCTGCCTGCATTTGTATTCATGTGTTTTTCATGCTTTTTCTGTTCTAGCGTTACATTTCACCAGTGCAATCTTAAAATCATTGAGGGCGTGATTTGGTTAAAAAAGTGCTTTCTGATTGGCATGCCCTTACTTCATCACCTAATGTTTTGTCTGCGTAGATACCGCTTATGTAGTTGCTGGCCGGTTTCTCCAATATAGTTGCCAGCAGAGGGCATTTCATACATATAATCAGATACACCAAAATTGCTGTATGAACATGTGAAACTTCTTGTAATGTTGTAATCCTGCCCCTTGTGGGGGTATATTTGATTGTATCCGAGCTGTACGTGTGTGGACAGGTAAGGCATATTTTGTCATTGCATGGCTTTGTTATATTTCTTGTGCGATATGAATGTTGATTGCTTCTTATCATTTCTTTGAGATTGGCTTGCTATTTATGTAGACATGTTGCGTCTTCTCTTCTGTTGACAAGCTGTCCGTGTTTCATTTCTTGATTTCTTATTTTAAATAAAAGTGAATATTCACATTAAAACAGCCTGTTTCTTTTCCCACATATTATGAGGGGATTTTTGTGGTGGGGTTATTTGATATGGGATATTTCTCTGTAAAACAAATCATTAGAAAGTCGATATATTCATAGTTGAAGCTAATTACCTTGTTTGTATTTGTAGACCATAATTGTGGAAGAACACTATACAGCAATCCCTGTATCAAAAATGGAGTGACCTTCCAAGGCTTATTTGGCGATTTTTGCAACACAGCCAAAAACTCTAGTCCCCTATGTATCAGAACATCCAAATAAAAACCATAATGAGAATAGTGCAACCCATTTTACACAATTCAATATTAATAAGTTTACTATTGTAGAACAGCTCAACAAAAAAGTGTTCAGAGAATAGGACCCAATGTGACATTCATAGGTTGTGTAACTGGATGAGATATGGTCGACCTCCAGTATCCATTGCATATACCACTCTGTCTGAACTGTGAACATGTTGAGAAAGCATAGCCTGTTTTAATTGTAAGCTTTCATTAAGTGGTAAATGGATTAATACTTGACGCAGATGGCACAATAATTATTCCAAGCCTGAGGGATGGTTCAATGTTTTTTATTGAAGTGTTAATGGGCCATATGGCCGTCCTTCTCCCCCCTCTCGTCTTAAAGAATCTCCTCGCTTACCCAGGCATCATTATCCCCCCAGTTAGTAGATACCAATTCTATGTTAAGACTCGGAGGCTCTGATTATGTTCAGTTCTACTCTTTACTTCTCGAGCAGCCATCAAACAAAATTGAATGAACACCAAACTAACAACGAACTACATATCCCAAGATAACATGAGTGAATCTGTAGTTTGTGCTTCATAGGTTTGTTTGTCCTCGCAATCCTTTCAGACCAATCATTTTCCATAGTCTCTCATAAACACTCTAAACGTCCTCAATTCCTCCACTTTCTTTGCTGCTCGAGCAGCTTTGCTAAGTGACATTTCTATTCTTTGATTGTGTGATGGTGACTAGGATTAATGAATATATTTAGACTGTGAACATCAGATGCGCCTGCGGCACTGTTAATTATTGGCAGAGCTTATCTGCATTAGGGAACGCGACGCAGTAAAAAGCTGTGGCATTCTGAGCCTCGGTAGGAGGCTGTGCTACCTCAGTGGGTCCGGCGCCATTGCAAACTTCCATGGGTACAAAGAAAGGAGAATTAGATACGAGCTGTGAGGATTAAGCAACGTTGAAGGACATTGTCTACCTGTTTGAAGGAGCGGAGTGCTCGCACATAAATCATACGTTCCTCAGATCACAGAGCCCTGTTATTGTCAGCCAACCCGAACCGGAGGCGAGAGCCGGCCCTCTCCACAAAGGCCCAACTCACAAAGGCTCCCTGTCCCTTGCCTGTCCTCAGCCTTCCTCGCCGTTCGCCTGTACTCTCTGCTCGAGTCTCCTGCTGCCTTCCCCTTCGACCACCACCAGCTGCCTGTATCCAAGGCACTGATTGGAAGATATCGACCTGCTGTCTACTAATCCACAAGACTTTCTACGCTATTACATTATCCGACTTGCAGGTACTTCACTTCGTACCTACCGAACTATTAACCCTGCCAGAATGCCCTGCTCGACTATTGTCGATATATATTGTTATATATCCTTCTCCTGTATATACCACTGTGCTTAACGGAGCTCATAGGGCTCGCCCACTTAGCCTGACTGTGTAAGTAACACCACTGTCGCTTATCCGCTAACCGGTAACATATTGCCATCCTATCCATTTCGTTACCGCACGATCCCGCGCTGCAACCGACTGCCGTCACACGGACTAGCCGTGCTTGCTTATTGCGTCTACTGCGGCTAAATTGCCGAACCTCTGTGACCAACTTTGCAGGTATTGCGCCATCTCTGCTATTTACCCTCACCTTGCCTGAGCCTTGTACATGACCTGCCCATATGGCCCCTGTACAACCCTCCGTCATGCGTCCCTCAGCATGCCGTCCAAATAATTAACGCGTATGCCATTCCACGCACGCTTTATGCCATTGCGCAGCGCCTCCTGACTGATGCTCATGCCTCTGCTCAGACAGATGCTCATGCCTGCCCGCAAAACTCTCTTTAGCATCGTCACACTGTTGCTTGCAAACTTACGTATATGTGGACGATCCTTTACATGTGTAAACCATCTGCTCTGCTGCCTTGCCACACTGTTGACTGATGAATCTACGTGTATGCAGTTGATGCACATATGTATAAAGCTTTACCGTCCATTCCTGTATGCCATCAGCTCATGAACCCTGCTTTACTGCCAAGCTACACGTATTTGTTACCTAGCCCCTGCTCTGCATACCTGCTATACAGCTGCCTCTGCCCTGTATTGGGATAACTCTAATAGTTTGGCTTCCACAGTCAAATCGATGCTACCTACCCTGACCCACTGCAGAACAACTTGTATACTGGGCGTATTGTACCAGCACCTCCAGACAAATTTGAATTTACCTACCGAGACACACCTCTTATTACTAATATGCAAGGCCACCGCACCCCACTTATCCTCAGGTTTTGTATCACCGTTCAACTGCTTATTAGGGTAGTAGCCTACCTTAGCATCTCCTGCCTAGTCGAGGAGAAATCACTCCTTCATTCCCCCTTTAACATGCTACCAAATCTTATCAATCCTATCCAGCCTGACCACCAACATACAGGAGCCTATACGATGATCCCATGTACCACATCCACTAGAAACTCTAAACTACGTAGTAGACTGCCTAAAATCTATGAGCCATTGACCAGATCGCTTCCCCCCTATAATAAGAAAACTCATGGATTTCAGACTAAGACAACCACTATTGCCAAACAACCATTCACCCTATCCAGTTGCAGGACCCCGGACACTCAGCCCTCTATACCCATACCAAAGTCAATAGCCCCGACACATCCAAAGTAGATAATCAACCACTCAAAGGAGCGCTCCTGAACGTTAGGTCACTGGTGGCTCACGCCATTGACATAGCCGACCTAATCTCAGAAGATAGTTTGGATTTCATTGCTATAACAGAATCATGGTTACACAAGGCCGCAGGACCGGCACTCATGTTAGCTATCCCAGAAGTATATACCATCATCAGACAAGACAGAACGGGCGCCCGAGGGGGTGGGATAGTCATCACAGCCAGCGACAGCCTATCTCTCAGACTTGCAGACCCACACGACCTACAATCTTGTGAATCCCTCTCTATCAAATTACCATTGTAGAATTCCCAATCACTTACCATGCATATAATCTACAGACCTCCTGACCCTATTGGCACCTTCGAAGAGGATCTACACAACCTCATTGCTGGTAACCTCAAACATACCTCGCAAGTATTGGTGCTTGGTGACTTCAACCTAGGCCTAAATGATCCATCAGATAAACAGGCTGTTCAAATAGCGAATTCCCTTAATGCACTAGGACTAACGCAAAAGGTGATCGCCCCTACCCATATTAAGGGTAGAACCCTGGATTGTGTTGCCGACCACAATTGTACTGCCACTATCACCTCCATCTCTCCACTATCTTGGACCGACCACTTCCTCGTGTCCTTGTCTCTCTCGACCACCAAACAGAAACTCATAGCACCCCAAGTAGCCCCTCCTTGTCTAACCACGTTAAAAAAGAATATAACAGTGGACAGTGTAATCCCAAATATTTTGCCTACCCTGAATGGCCTGCCAGACAACCTTGACCCTAGTACCTTAGTACGAGAATATAATAATATTATGCTCTCTACCTTGGACAAAGTTGCCCCCCTCAAACTAAGAGCCAGTAAAGCTAAATTACATCTGAACAAATGGTTTACCCCACAGTTAAAGGACATGAGACTCTTAAAGCGAAAATGCGAAACTGACTGGCGCGCCTGCCCCTCCCACGAGAACAAAAAAAAGTTAGCGACCACTGCTTCACTCTATAAAAAAGAAATATGCCAGGCTAAAAGAAATTCCTACAATGAACGAATAATTACATCTAACACTAGCATGAGAGAACTATTTACAATCCTCAAAGAACTAGAGTCCCCTATCTCTCCTCCCGATATTTGCATCAAAGATAAGAACTGGTGCTCAGAAATACAACAAGCACTAACTAACAAAATTAATACTCTTCAAACTAAAATAAAAAATAAGAAAAATTCTCTGAATTTACCTCAATTCGATAACCACCACTCCCATCCAAATGTAAATACCCCTAACCTAAACACCACATTCAGCTTCACTAAAACTACAATCCTGGAAGTGGAAAAATCTATCCTCTCTCTCAAACCATCCAACTGTAAAGGAGACATCTGCCCAGCCCACATCATAAAAGAGGCTGCCAGAGACCTCTCACCCTTTATATCCAAATTGATCAATGCTTCCTTTGCCTCCGGAACGGTCCCAGATAACCTTAAACAATCTTGGGTGCTCCCGCTTCTGAAGAAGCAAACATTAGACCCACTCATTGCCACCAACTACCGTCCCATTACAACAGTACCATTTTTACTTAAGATCTTAGATAAAATTGCTTATCTACAAATCCAGAAACACCTCGAAAAACATAAACTTCTTGGAGTCCGACAGTCGGGCTTCCGGCCACTGCATGGGACGGAGATTGCTTTGATCGACTTGAAAACTCAGATCGATGAGCTAAGAGATCAAGGGAAAACAGCATTATTGCTGCTACTTGATCTCTCAGCTGCATTTGACTTGGTTGACCACAAGGTCCTCTGTAGGCACCTAGTTACAGCAGCCCACTTCTCTACAGGCGCTGTTAAGTGGATAGAATCATTTTTGAGTGATAGAACGAGCAGAGTATTTTCACCCTCTGCAGCTGTCGACCCTACCCCCATTATGTGTGGGGTCCCTCAGGGCTCTTGCGTGTCCCGACTCTATATAATATATTTACCAAGCCACTGTTCAATGATCTGGACCTTCTAGGTGTCACCTACACTAACTATGCAGATGACACTCAGATTCTCCTTCCTCTTTCCGGGGATCATGGTAGGGACCTGGCCTTGGTACATAGAATCTATCTCATCATTCAGGCATGGATGGCCACACACGGACTATGCCTGAATGATGACAATACAGAGCTGATAATCCTCGGCTCTCCCTCCAATATCTCCAAACTAGGGCTTGATTAGGCCTCCTTCATTATCGATGGCAATAATACCATTGTCTCTAAAGAGGTAAAAACCTTGGGCTTCTACCTCGATGCAACCATGTCCTTCACCAAACAACTAAATTCCCTGGCGTCCACCACAGCCTACACCTGTAAGCTGATTAGAGCAGGCAGACCTTTCCTCTCCAACGACAACTGCCTTATACTGGCCAGAGCACTAATTCTTTCAAGGCTAGACTACTGCAACGCCCTATACAGTAGTGCTAACAAAACTATTATCCACAGACTCCAAATATTACAAAATAACGCCATTAGAGCCGCTCTAGGCATCAATAAAAGAGTGCATATATCTGCCATCAGACGACAACACAAATGGCTATCCACCCATAACAAAATAATACTAAAAATCGCCTCCCTGACTCACAAGGCACTGCACAATGTGGCACTGAGTTACTTAATTGACAGAATTTCTAGAAGAACCGCTAGCAGACCATCTAGATCCATCAACATAAACTGTCTGGTAGTACTTAGATTTAAAACCTCTAAGATTGGCGGCAATAGCTTCCCTGTTAAGGCCGCCAAACTTTGGAACTCCCTACCATACCAGTTGAGACCTGACCTCCCCTATTCCGTATTTAGAAAAAACCTCATCACCCACCTCAACCTGGCTGATATCTAGCTAGATCCTGTGCTACGCTAGCCCGACTGTTGCTAGATTGTATATTTGATACTTGTTAACTGTATATATTTGTGTACATATGTAAGCACTAAGATTTAATTATCTTTGCCTTTTGTATGACTTAAGCCTGTATTTTGGATTACCTGCATAATTCGATGTGTCATTTACTGCCTGTACAATATGCAACACTTGTAAGCTTCGCATATCCTTCGGCGCCCTGCTACTTTCGGGTCTGGTGCGCCTTATAAATGTAATAAACAAACAAACAAACAAACGAAATTGCTGCACACCACCTAGTGGCCTCAGGAACGCACTGCAGCATTAATTACAACAGCTGCAGATCAAGAGTGACGGCCACAGTCCAAAGAAAAATTATATATATGTATATATATATATATATATATATATATATATATATATATATATATATATATATTCTGACGGGCCCAGTCCCAAGCAATACTGAAACATTTTTTTAGATCTGCCTAGCTACAAAATAAAAGGTAATTGACAGTGGCATCCCAAGCAAACTGCAGAAGGATAAGGCACATGACACAGCCTCTATCATGAATAGATACTCAGAGGAAGACTCAGAAGGGCCCCATGTGAGTGGCATGAGGATGAGTCAGGCAGTACAAAGAGTACTGAGTGCCAGCAGGGGCCCCAGGAGAGAAGAAGGTGGCATCATGGAAGACCTGGCGACTTTCTCTCAGGGAATGGAGGAACTGAAGAAAGCACACAGGGACAAAGGGGGAAGAAAAAAAAAACCTGTAGGGTTTGTAGCGCCCAGACCTCTCTGGGTACGCCACAAAAGAACAAAAGTGGCAAAAGAAAGACGAGGTCAAGAGCCAGATATGAATATAGTTCAGAGGACAACTCTGACGACGACTGCATGAGCAGCGAAGAGTCGGACGAGCACAGCTCGTCAAAATCTTAAACCTCCTCCTCCAGTGAAGGGCGAGAGCCCAGCAGCAAGAGAGGCAGACCTGAGAATGAAGAGCCTCGGGCGATGAGTTCGACTCGGATTCCTTAGTCCACCCAAGGTCATCAGAATGGGACCCCCAGAGAATATTGCAGCTTACCTGAAAAAGAGACTCAGGGCTCCACTGAGTAAAGAGGCCAGAAGCAAAATGAGGGTGGAATGCCCCAGACCCAGCATGCCAGACGGAGTGGCAGAGACACCTGAGATTGATGATCGGATGTTAACATTCCTGGGGAGATATGGCAGGGATGTCAAGAGCGGCATAGGCCATTTTTGGAGATCCTGCCAAGATAAATTGCTAGTAGAAGAGACCAAGCAAAAGAAGGAAGCTATCGACCCAGAAATAATTTCCGGTTGGGCCTAGAGGGCGATATGTCTTCTGGGTAATGCGAATAGCGCAATAACCATGCAGAGAAGGAGATCCATCTTAATGAAGATGAACTCGAAGCTGGGAGAGCTGGCCACATCAGAATTGGCGGCAGCAGCCAAAGACAAATTATTTGGGAGTCTTTCATAAAAGACATGGCAAAGTTTGCCAGCACTAATGCATCTATGGACAAGGCACAGGCATCCCTCAAGAAAATGTTCGGAAGAAAGTTTTTCGATAAGGGTGTCAGAGGCAAGGGCCGCTCGGCCGGCCGGTACCCTTATCACAGGTCCTCCGGGTATAGACCACACTGGAGAGAGCAGGTAGACCGACGGGCCAACCCGTACTTCCCTTCCAGGGGAAGAGGCAGAGGTTTGAGAGGCAGCAGCAGTGTGATGACCACTTCGTAACCTCTGCAAAACCCCTGGTGTAATGACAATAAGGGGAGCGTTTCCCGGAGGGAATCCTTTCTGACTCCTTGCTGCAGTCTAGTGTTTTCATCTCCAGCTCCGGAGGCTCCGCCCACTTCCGGAAGGACGGTACATCGGGACGGCGAACCCCAGGCTCGTCGCTTTGCTACTCTCTTAGGAGTACGCCCACGCTCCGTGAGTTCGCCTAAGGATTATTCTCTCTAGGTTGCTCCAGAATTCTTATTTCTAATTTCATATTCATGCCTTTCCTCTTTTCTCTTACGATACAGATCTGTTACTCTGTCTTCAGACCGAGGCCTCGTTCGGTTAATCATCTTCGTTCAATCTCCTATGAGAACGTCGCTGCCAGACGTCACAGTAAGCGTCAGACTCCGCCCCTTTTCTCGTAGGCATTATTCTACGCATAGGACGCGTTTCCCATTCTTCCTGTTTTCACCGCGCTCTTCCTATTCTTTGTCCCTCTGCAGAATCAGACTTTGGTTCCAACTTGTACTTGACGCATCGGTTCCTCTTTGGTTCAGAACGCTGAATCTGTTCGTACCCAAACGAATCTCGGTCCTAATCTGAGGTATAGGATTTCGGAGATATTTTCATTCAGCAGTGAGTTCGCTACGCTGGATCTGTCTAAACGCTTTCCATTTCTACTACTTTTCTTTCATTCTGTCTCAGATTTCGATGGGAATCATCCTTAACTTCACCATCAACGTTTAACTCTAAAGATTCACGGTCCGAGGGTAAGGAAGACAGGGAAAGGGGTGCTGTTAGGGGAGAGACTTACCATTTTTATAACATTCTCCTCTCTTTCGGATACTGTAGACATCCAGCCCATGTACCCATTCTATGGGTAAAGACAAGAGTTCCACTTCAGCCTGACAGCCTGTCCTGATCCCAAGGAGAAGACATTCAGGAGTCTACGAACACTAGCTGCTCTTCTCAGGGTTTCTTCCCTTCGGGGTTTCCCTGGGGCCTTCACTTAGCCCAAGCCTCGGGCCGGGGTCCGGAGAGGGTCTCAGGGGGATTTCCTTTTGCCACGATCACGAGTAGGAAGACATCCTTTCCTGTACCAGGCAGAGAGAAGACGGCTAGCAGGATACCGGTAGGTGCATGGTGGGCCATTTCGTACTCTGGGTGAAAAGCGGAAATTTAGCATAACAGATAGTAACGCCAAAGAATAGTACTATTTGAGGTGTAATAGGCTATCATCCAGAGTTAGGTTTGGCACACATTTTACTTGACGGTTTTTCTGACCGGTATAGCATGGATCAACAAATCCAACAGCTTATAGCTGCAGTTCAATCCCTCACTACAGAGGTACAGCACCTCCAACAAGAAAATGCCACCTTACGGCAAAATCAGCAAAACCAACAACAAGCCGCTCAGCAAGCTGCTCAACAAGCCGCAGCTAGCCGGATTCCGCATTGTTCAGAGGTCACGCCAGGACCTTTGCCCGGAGGACAATTTGATGGGAACCCCCACAAGGTGAAGGAGTTTGCTGACTCCTGTTCCATCCAGTTCACCTTTAAGAGAGCATATTTTCACACGGATAGGGACAGGGTTGGATATATGATTTCTCAAATGACCGGGCCAGCCCTGGCCTGGGCCACTCCCTTTGTTACCTCTAATAATCCAATTTTGGGTTCGCACACTGCCTTTTGTAATAGCATTAGATCAATGTTTGGGAGGCAGGAGATTAGGGCCACCTCACAAGAACATCTGTTAGACCTCAAACAGGGGAATCAGGACATTCTGTCCTATATTACTCGCTTTAAACAAATGGCCAGCGAAACTACTTGGGCGGATGAGGCACAGATGACAATATTTCGCAGAGGGTTGTCCGAAGAACTCAAGGACGAGATCTCGCGGATACCCAGATCTGCCACCCTTACTGAACTTATTTCTTTAGTTCTCCAAATTGATTACCGATTGAAAGAACGTCAGTACGAACGGCGGAAAGGGAAGACCTATCGACCTGTACCACATCCCCCTAGCACAAGTCGAGTTCCGTCGACGGATGAACCTATGCAGTTGGGGACGGCGGCCAGGGGTCCATTATCTCCTGAAGAAGGAGCCCGCAGGAGGACGCTTGGCCTCTGTATGTACTGCGGGGCGAATACTTATACAGTCCATGAATGTCCAATTGCTCCTCCTCGCAGGTCGGGAAACGCCAGCTCCCGGCCGTGAGAGGAACCACGGTACGGGAATCTGTGTCACCACAAGGTTCCTCATTGAAGACACATACTTCAGTCTGTTCTCCGCCTTCGGACAACGGTATGTTGATACTAAAGGTATCATTTACCATGGGAAAACGGATGTTCCAAAATGTCCCGGCATTGATAGACTGTGGGGCGGCAGGGAATTTCATGGATGAACATTGGGCTACGGAACATGACTGTTAGGGAGAATTCTCTCTTTAGGCTGAATTTCCTAACCTAGTGAGTCCCCCAGCAGCTTTGCTGGATTTCTGGAGTTTGTTTTTTTCCTCCTGCCAAGAGTGAGACTCTTTTTCTCCCACTCTTGGACATGATTTATGGTATTCCTTTGACTAGTAATGTGTTTTATGGGCTAGGGGGTCCTTTACTCCATAGGGTCTCGTGTGTTTTTCCTATGTGTGTTACACAGCACCCTCCATGCAGTAACACAGGGGTGTCATAGTGACACCCCCCCATAGACTCCATACCCTGGGACTGACTACTGTCTCCCAGGGCATGTAAAGTCACCATTGGCTTTACTAGTCCCAAATTATTAACAGAAACCAGTACAAACCATCATATTGTGGACGTACTGGTCGGGGCAATTCGATTGCCCCGGGGTCTGTTAGTGGAGGGGGCACGTCTCCGTCCCCCCTGATCGAGTTTTGGCTGGTGGCAGTGGAAACTACTTTTTATATTCGACCGCAAATATTTTCCTATGGGATTTTCCCATTGTTCGAGGCTACCAACTTTAATTATTTAATTCTCATAGCCTCGAACATACCGCCGGTTTATTTAATTAATATTAATTCTCCGGCTGGTATTTTTTGCCAAGACTCGATTCTAAAATGGCGTTTGTGTTCTCTTCTGTGACTCCAACCCAAGTCGAGCCCTTTGTTCCACTTTTTGGCGGGCTTCTCCACAGAAGCCTCCAAAAGTGGTGCCACTCTGTCTGGGTACAACAGAGGGTGTGGGGGGGGGGGTTTAGGCACCCTGGACTGAGTTACCTTGGTAACTCAAGTCGCACTCTTGTGTGATTGGCCCAAGTGGTGAGCCGGCCGGATCACCACTTAGCATGTTTGATTGACAGCTAGGCTGAGTGAATGGGGGTGTGCTGCATAAAAGCAGGGCTTTGGGGACTGGAACTTCAGAAGTCGCCACAGGACCTGAGAATCCGACGAGGGAGAAGATGAGCCGACCTACCACGACGACACCACCGGTGGAGCCCTGCGGAACCGACTCACCACTTCCCGACGACAGAGAAGATCTCCCGGCTAGAGAGGCTTCTTCCCCTGACTGGTGGGCACAACCAGTTTACCTTTCCTTCTTCGCACCCCAGCCCGGTTTGTGGTCAAACTGCCCGTGCCAAGCACCCCGGCGGCCGGATAGCCACTCACCACTGAACCGCGAATCACCGGACCGCCCCTTGTACCTGAGAAACTCCGCAGCTGGTTTCTTCCCTGGCAGTGCAACAGACTCCTGTCTTCCTCCACAACGAGATCCTCTCTTCCCCCGGACGAAGCACTGACTTGCATCCGTTGCCAGGAACAACTGCCCCCGCTGGAGCGTTCTCACCACTTTAAGGTACCGTGTCCGCCAGGCCTCCCTTTCTAAAGATTGCTACAAGGTAATAATAACCCCTTAACCTTCTGGACTGGGCTGGTGCCTTGACACTCTAACTGGTCCCTTTCGTTGGTCCAACTCCTTTTTTTGAACCTTTACAAGACTTTCGTGCACTGCAACCGTGTGACCTTGGACACATTTCGTTTAGATCCTCTGAACGTGGGTCCGGCCTCTTGAACTCTAACTTCACGGTTTTACTTTGCCTTTCTCTCTTGTCATGTTCTGGTAAAAGTGTTGGGATCTGTTTCAACTTTGTCTCTGCTATTCTCTCCCTTTTTCAAACAAACTATTAGAGTGCCATCTACGTTAAGCGCTCACCGCTGTCTGAAAATAAGTGGAGCTTTACTTAAGACTTGTCTAATATTCTTTTAAGGGAGTGTATATCTCTTAGTGACCGTGTTTTTGAATTGCTTACTATTAGTGCCTGTGTGTTTTTCTAGATGTGGTTTTAAATAAATAATTATATCTCTTTTACACCAGGCCCTGGTCAGTGTGTACTTGTTCTACTGTGTTCTCTTGACCTACTGTAAATACTCTGTATACTGCCTAACTCTTCTTGAGGGAAGTCTGACTGCTCAGCCACAGCTACCAAGTGAATCTGAGTGGTACAGACTGCTACCAAGTAGGTTTACTGCTAAACACCTGTAGTGCTAAATCTTTTGCAGTGGTCCCAGAGGCAACTGCACAGGTTTCTGCCTAACAATGACATTTCCTGCATCTGTAAAGCGGAGACGATCCCTGTCGAGAGTGTGGACGGAAGTCCTTTAGTCTCTGGACCAATTAAGGAACAGACAGAGTTACTCAGTATGACCATCTCTTCTCATCAGGAATCTATTTCCTTGGATATTATTCGAGCTGCTCACCACCCCATAATTCTTAGGCTCCCCTGGCTAAGAAAACATCAGTTTATTAACTGGTCGGCAGGATCATTTTTTCTGGGTTCCGAATACTGTCTGGAGCACTGTCTGAGCGATCATCGGAATCTCCAACTCGAGAATGTTTCCTCTTGAGAAGAAGAGGCAGGGGTTGCAGCTCTCTGCCAGGTGGTGGGTCTTCCGGAAGAGTATCATCAATACGAGGAAGTCTTCTCCACTTCGGAATTTACACAACTACCTCCGCATCGGAGGGATGATTGTACAATTAATCTACTTCCAGATCTTCCCTTACCGTTTGGCCGAATGTATATTCTGTCTGATTCAGAAAAGGAAGTACTTCAGGAATATCTAAGGATAAATCTCAAGAATGGTCTGATAACCGAATCCACATCGCTGGCAGCAGCTTCTTTATTTTTCATCCCAAAGAAACACTCCACAGAATTAAGACCCTGTATAGATTATCGGGGGCTGAACAAGATCACGGTCCCCGATAAGTATCCTATGCCTCTCATCCCTGACATCTTGGAGGCGGTTAAAGGAGCGAAGGTGTTTACCAAGTTAAATCTTAAGGGAGCTTACCACCTCATCAGAGTTAAGGAAGGCGATGAGTGGAAGACCGCTTTCCGGACTCCGTTCGGTCATTACCAATATCGAGTGATGCCCTTTGGTTTATCAAATGCACCGGCAATATTTCAACGTTTTATGGATCATTTATTCGCAGATTTACTGTTACATACAGTTATCATATATTTAGATGACATCCTGATTTTTTCCTCATCCGTACCAGAACATTATCATCATGTGAAGGAAGTCTTGAGACGACTCCAACAGAATCATCTATGTTGTAATTTGGACAAATGTTCCTTTCATCAGTCCCAAGTAGTTTATTTGGGATTGTGATATGTTATATCTTCTAAAGGTATTACCATGGATCCCCAGAAGGTATCTGCTGTTAAAGACTGGCCAGTTCCAAAATCTGGAAAAGATATACAAAGATTTATTGGATTCGCTAACTTTTATAGAAAGTTTATTCCGAATTTCTCTTTTCTTACTCAACCACTGACCAATCTATTAAAGAAGGGTAAAATATTTGAATGGGGTCAACAGATTCAGGAAGCTTTTGAAAGACTTAAAGATCTATTTTCTTCAGCTCCCATTTTGATGAACCCTGATCAGCATCGTCCATTTATAGTGGAGACGGACGCTTCTCAATATGCATTGGGAGCAGTTTTGCTCCAGCAAGATTATCAATCTCAAGAACATCCCATAGCCTTCCTATCAAAGACTTTATCTCTGGCTGAATTGAACTATACTGTTTTAGAAAAGGAGCTTTTGGCTATCAAACGGGCCTTTGAAGAATGGCGACACCTCTTGCTGGGGGCGAGGTTTCCGGTAGAGGTACGCACTGATCACCAAAATCTTCAAATTCTTCAATACGCCAAAACTTGCAATAGCCGGCAGGCCCGATGGGCTCATATTTTTTCACCCTTCCAAATTAAATTCTCTTTCATCCCAGGGAGGATCAATCTTAAAGCAGATGCATTATCTCACAAAGAACCCATCCTAGCCGAACAATTTAGATCGGTAAGAATGTTTCCTCGACTAGCGTTGGGTTTACAACCCCACCAAAGTTTTCTAACTCGATTGCAACTACAATCTAAGTTTCTAGTGAAGTCTTCTCTATCACCAAGATGTAGATCTGCTCTCACTAAAATGGAAGGTTGCTTTTTCTTTGGTCCCAGAGCCTTCATACCCACAAAGAAACTTCAAAAAGAAGTCTTGGAGATGTGTCATGACTCCAGAGCCACAGGACATCGAGGGGTGGCAAATACACAGGAGTTGGTGTCTCTTTACGTTTGGTGGCCATCCTTGAAAAGAGACATAAGAAATTATGTGGCATTGTGTCCTGTGTGTCTTCAAACCAAATGTCCTCGTCGGTCCCCAGTGGGAAAGTTGGTGGAGATGCCTATTCTAACACACCCGTGGCAAATCATTTCAACAGATTTCGTGGTTGACTTACATTTTTGTATCTCAGATCTTTTCCCTTCATGGTCTCCCCAAAACGATTATCTCGGATCTAGGATCGCAATACACTTCCTGATATTGGGGTCGAGTATGTCAGATTCTAGGCATTTCTCAAGCCCTCAGTTCGGGGTACCACCCGCAGTCCAATGGACAAACTGAGAGACTGAACTAAATTGAAGGGTACCTGCGGAGCTATGTAGGAGCAGCACAGGACGATTGGAAAGAATTATTACCTGTAGCAGAATTTGCATATAATAATGCTTATCACTCTTCTCTTCGTTCTACTCCCTTCTTCTGTGCCTATGGATTTCATCCAAGTTATTTCCCTACTACAATGATATCATCTACAAATTTTCCTGATGTCGATCATTTAATAACGAAGATTAAGGAAGGGCACAAGACAGCAGCCTTTGCCTTAAGAGAATCCCAAGGTCGTAGGAAGGAATTTGCGGATTGCCATCGCACTCAGGCTCCAGAGATTCAATCAGGTGATCGAGTTTGGTTATCGTCCAGATTTCTGCCTCGACATCTGGTCCCTTCAAAATTGTCCCCCAAATATTTGGGTCCCTTTCGAGTCATCAAGCCAATTGGTTCACCAGCTTTTATACTCCAACTTCCTAATTCTTGGGCCCGGATACTTCCGGTATTCCACGTGTCTCAGTTGAAGCCAGATCTCAGAAATCATTTTCACCCTAAATTGGATGTACGTCCTCCTCCAGTGTTGATTGCATTGGATCCTGAGTATGAGGTGGCGGATCTATGTGACTCTCGATACCATCGAGGGCAGTTACAATACTTGGTAAATTGGAAGGGATACTCTCCAGCTGATCGTACATGGGAATCAGAATCAGCAATTCATGCCCCACATTTAGTTAGGAGATTCCATGCCCGACATCCCGACAAACCAGGGGGAAATACCTCTAAGAGGGGGCATACTGTGATGACCACTTCGTACCCTCTGCAAAACCCCTGGTGTAATGACAATAAGAGGAGCGTTTCCCGGAGGGAATCCTTTCTGACTCCTTGCTGCAGTCTAGTGTTTTCATGTCCAGCTCTGGTGGCTCCGCCCACTTCCGGAAGGACGGTATATCCGGACGGTGAACCCCAGGCTCGTCGCGTTGCTACTCTCTTAGAAGTACGCCCACGCTCCGTGAGTTCGCCTAAGGATTATTCTCTCTAGGTTGCTCCAGAATTTCTAATTTCATATTTATGCCTATCCTCTTTTCTCTTACCGATACAGATCTGTTACTCTGTCTTCAGACCGAGGCCTCGTTCGGCTCGGTTAATCATCTTTTTTTTTTTTCTCGTAGGCATTATTCTACGCATAGGACGCGTTTCCCATTCTTCCTGTTTTCACCGCGCTCTTCCTATTCTTTGTCTCTCTGCAGAATCAGACTTTGGTTCCAACTTGTACTCGACGCATCGGTTCCTCTTTGGTTCGGAACGCTCAATCTGTTCGTACCCAAACAAATCTCGGTCCCAATCTGAGGTATAGGATTTCGGAGATATTTTCATTCAGCAGTGAGTTCGCTACGCTGGATCTGTCTAAACGCTTTCCATTTCTCCTTTCTACTTTTCTTTCGTTCTGTCTCAGATTTCGATGGGAATCATCCTTAACTTCACCTTCAACATTTAACTCTAAAGATTCACGGTCCGAGGGTAAGGAAGACAGGAAAAGGGGGTGCTGTTAGGAGGGGAGAGATTTACCATTTTTATAACATTCTCCTCTCTCTTTCGGATACTGTAGACATCGAGCCCTGGTACCCATTCTATGGGTAAAGACAAGAGTTCCACTTCGGCCTGACAGCCTGTCCTGATCCCAAGGAGAAGACATTCAGGAGTCTGCGAACACCAGCACTTCTCAGGGTTTTTTCCCCCTCGGGGTTTCCCTGGGGCCTTCACTGAGCCCAAGCCTAGGGCTAGGGTCCGGAGAGGGTCTCGGGGGGGATTTCCTTTTGCCACGATCACGATTAGGAAGACAGCCTTTCCTTTACCGGGCAGAGAGAAGACGGCTAGCAAGATATCTGTAGGTGCATGGTGGGCCATTTCGTACTCTGGGTGAAAAGCGGAAATTTAGCATAACAAGCAGACCGCAACAACAAAATGCCACTGGTGAGAAGAGAAAGCGCGCTAGCAAAAGAGTTAGAAGCGGGGATACCTCCAGTGGGAGGGAGAGTGCCGCTGCACACGCAAAGTTGGGTAGAAATATCCTGAGATGCATGGGTTCTGTAAACGGTTCAGGGTATTCACTTGGAATTCTGGCAAGAACCAATACAAGAGCTCCCACCCAAACAGATCAGGTTCAGCAGGGAAGACAAAGCACTGCTAGACAGAGAAGAACAACAGTTAAAAATAAAAAAGGCAATCAGCCCGACCAGAGAAGAACAGAAAGGATTTGTAAGCAACTTGTTTCTAGTGAAAGGCAAACACAAAGTCAGGCCAGTGATCAACCTCAGAGCACTGAATTCATTCTTGATATACAGACACTTCAAGATGGAAGGAATTCATCTACTGAGGGACATTCTACAGAAAGGAGACTGGCGAGTAAGGACAGATCTCAGAAACGCTTACCTGACAATACCGATCCATCAGAGACAAAGGATACTATTACAGTTCCTCTGGAAGGGAGAGAAATTGGAATTTACAAGCTTACCAATCAGTCTAGCGTCAGCCCCTTGGTGCTTCACCAAACTGATGAAACCAGTAGTGGGGCACCTCAGAGAAAAGGGAATCAGATTAATTGTATACCTGGATGATGCGTAATCTGCCAGGACAAGGGAATGTTAGTAAAACATAAGGAATTCTGATCAACCAGTAGAAATTGGAATTAGATGCAGCCCAGTCAATGGAATTCTTGGGTTTCATTCTGGAGACAGTGCAAGGCACTCTCAGCTTACCCCTGGAGAAGGTGAACTCCATCAAAAGAGAGATAAAGAGCATGATGTCAAGGGAAATGATTTCCCTGAGAGAGATAGCCAGGCTGGTAGGCAACTGTCATCTTCGATTCAGGCCATTTATCCAGGCCCTTTGCATTACAGAGTGTTGCAACGGTTGAAGAGCATCTCAGGAAGGGTTTATCCTACGAGCAGAGGGTACCCATTCCTCAGGAAAAGACTACGGAGCTGGAATGGTGGTACCACCCCATGGAGCCATGGAATGGCAGGGCAATATTTGGCTCCTCCCCGGACCTGGTAATGGAATTGGACGCCAGCCGCTGGGTTTGGGGTGCCAGGTGCGGCAACCAGTCGGCCGGGGGGAGATGGTCAAGTGAGGAATTGGGCCTCCATATCAACTCTCAAACTATTAGCGGGATCCTTTGAAGTCCGTTGCTGGGCTCGGGAAGGAACGAGATGCGCCATCCTGCTCAAGATGGACAACGTCTCAGCAGTCAGGTACATAAACCAACTGGGAGGGAAGAGATCCAGGATGCTGGCGGAGATAGTCAAGGAATTTTGGCACTTATGTCTCCAGAGAGGAGTCAGCATAACGGCAGAACATCTGCTGGGAGAACAGAACCAGATGCAGACTGGAACTCGAGACACTTGAGAGACTCCAGCGATTGGCAGCTGGAGGAGTCAGTATTCCAGGAGATCATGTGTCGGATGGACCTGTTCACTTCGAGGCTGAATAGGAAGATCTCCAGATATTTCAGTTGGAGACCAGTCCCAAAAGCGGTAGCGAAGGATGCCTTTCTCCAGGTTTGGGGACCAGCGACGAAATACACATTCCCACCATTTGCCATGATAGCATGAACTGTGGCGCAGATCAGGAGATAGGGAGCAACAGTGATTTTAGTGACACCCGACTGGAGGGGTCAAGCTTGGCTCCCAGACCTAATGGAAATGTCTTGCGACTTTCCAATTCTATTGCCACACAGGCAGGACATTGTGCTGGGCCCGGCTGGAGAACATCACCCACTGGTTCAAGCGGGGAACCTGAATCTGATAGCATGGGCGATTTCAAGAGATCTTGAGCCAAGCCGGGTCTTTCAGGAACAGCTCAAGCAGCACGAGCCAAGGCATATAGAACAATTAATACTTACAGATCAGCAATATCTGTCGGTCACAAATATGTAGATGGAATACCGCTGGGGGAAACATCCCTTGATCTGTAGATTGCTGAAGGGAGTTAAATGCATGAGACCACTGACTCTGAAATATTCATGCCTCTGGGACGTGAGCGTGGTGTTGAGAATATTTGAGTCCTAGCGGGACAGCGAAAATCTATCCCGTAAAGCACTTTGGGCGAAACTGACTACATTATTGTGTTTCATCTTTTGTAAGAGTGTCGGAGGTCAGAGCTTTAGAGGTGGACAGAAAGTCCTTTTCTCCCACAGGAGTTCTATTTTATATAGAAAAGAGAACGAAGACTGGGATTAGAACCATGGAGTATGTGGCATTCCCAGAAAGACCCAAAGTGTGCCCGGTTAGGTGCCTTAAGGCTTATGAGATCATGGCAGAACAAGTTCGGCCCGTAGGAGAATCTCAACTGCTAATATCTGTGAAGAAGCGAGGCGCTGACCCTCCCATTTTTTTTAATCCTGTTCTTTAACTGTGTAGATATATTGTACTTTAATTATTTGTTGCTTTTATGGCATTTTCTGCCGTAATAAACTATTTAAAGGACACGCCCACTTCCACGCTACTACTCCTTCTCTACACTTCAACCTCATACACCTCCTTCTTACACAACCTCCTTTCACTCAGTCATAACCACTTCACATTCACGCCTTACACTAGTTCACCTTCTCCAGCATGGGGACTGGCATGGATTCACATGCTCATGAATATTCCCCGTCGTTAGGCTGGGAATCCTCGGTAAAGAATAAATCAGTATCAGTTTCGTTTCTGATCTGTCTGTCTTAGTAGTAACCAATCACTGATCTCTGGGTCATACTGCCCCCAGCCAATGACTGCCCTCTCCCTAAGCCCCGCCTCTGGCAGCCGTCCTCAGTTTTTACCGCACGCTCAAGTGTTGGGAGTCCTCGTGCTTAGCTCTCCAGTTTTTGCTGCGTTTTCGTGCTTTTTCAGGAGATTTTCTCATTTTTTCGGTTTAATCGAGCCTCAACGACCCGTTTCGGAATTCTTCTACGCCCCTTCAAGGGTGACGTTTTCGTCGAGTTTACGCTTCCTGTAGGATTCCGGAAGATCTGCGGCCTACCTCAATGGACATGGCCCAGGACAAGGGAAGCTCGACGCCCGGATCCAAGCTGTTCAGGTGCTGCCCTGGATGCGGATTACAAAACGTTTTCAAGGAGGACGAGCATTTGCGATGTCTCTACTGCCTTCATGAGGACAAGACGCACGTGGAGAAGGACTGTCCGTTCTGCAAGAACCTTTCGGAACGGACCAAACAAGATCGTCGTTCCCGCCTCGCCGCCTGGCTGGAGAAGGGCACAGCAGGTGAGAAGGCGAAGAAAATGTCTGAGCGGGCTTCTAAGTCCTGTGAGGGCGCCCCGGCGACGGGGGCCCAACAGAAGGCCAAGCACCGCGAGTCCGCGGGCACCGGGAGTGCCGAAAGGCCGGGCTCTTCGGCTGCCAGGCAGGGCGCAACTTCCCCGGCAAGTTCAACCACGAGCCAGAGCTCTGGTTCAGGGAAGAGGAAGTCCGAGAACCCGGGTAAGCTGCTGGAGCGGCCCGGTCGATCTCGAAGGGACCCAAAGGGGAGCGAGGCGCTGACCCTCCCCCCAAGGCGAAGGCCCAGGACGCACCTAAGGTGGCGAGGGCTTTGATCCAGCCGGCAAAGGCCTCTATCGAAGTGGTCGCTGCGACCCTGGCGAAGCCGGCTGAGACTACGCCAGTGGAAACGGCCTCTGGGCCCAGAGTATCCCTGCCACCGCGGAGGGGATCCTCTTTCCAGCCCATCGTTAAGACCCCTGTGAAGTCCCCGGCGGAAAAAGGGGGGGGGGCGGTGGCCATTACAGACTCGGAATCAGCCTCTGAGGAGGATCTGGTGGAAACCGGGAAGGGCCTCAACAAGAGGTTCATAGGCCTCAACGAGAAGTTCGAGAAGGTTCGATCCCAGGGGACGGTCCCCGCTGATGTGATCGAAGATAGCGACGAAGAGGGCCCAGTGGAGTGGCCCATCCCGTCCGTCGCAGCCATTACCAGAGCCCCAGGATAGCTCGGCGGCCATTTTGTTGGCGATCCAATCCTTATGTACTGAGATAAGGACTAGATTACCACGGAACCCGACGGAGGATCCAGAACCAGGCCCATCAGGAAGCCCTCCGAACAAGCGGAGGAGAGTCCACCCCGCTCCTCCTTTCGTGCCCGCGAGGCCTGTGGACCACTCATCCCCCTCGCCGGACCCTAGAGAGGATACAGCGACGGGGATGGACGACGAGGGCGGCAATGACACAACGGACATCATTATCACCCCCCCCCCCCCCTCGGGCTTCTCCACCTGACGAAATTGGCTCCTTTCACGCCATGATAACCAGGGCATCCGAGCTCTTCGAGCTCAGCCCTGAAGAACAGAAAAAGGAAGGGTTTCTTTACCAACGACGAGAGGCCAAGAGGAAGACGGTCCTCGCGGGGCCGTTGCTCGACGACATCTGGGACGAGGGGCTGGCTATCCTCAAGAACCCTTCCACGACACCCGCCAAGAGGGACAGGTACGAGAAGAAGTACTGAGTCCCCGATGCCGCCCCCTTGTGCCTCAGGGCCCAGCCCACGCCGGACTCTGTCGTCTCGGCAGCGGCCAAGAAGAAAGCAGTGGGTGCGGCGGCTTCAACTTCCACTTCCCCGCCGGACAGCGAGGGCAGGAAGTTGGACTCCATGGGACGACGAGTCATCTCGTCAGCGGAACGACGGTTAAGGCGGCCAATGCCTTATTGATCGTGGCCCGCTACGACAGGGAGCTTTGGTTCAAGATAGCTCCCCTGCTAGACTTCCTACCGGACGACAATAAGGCAGAGGCCCTACAAATTCTGCAGGAAGGCGAGGTGGCGTCGGATCACGCCATAACGGTGGCAACGGACATTGCCGATACCGGATTTCGCCAACTGGGCAACGGGGTTTGCCTCCGACAACGAGGATGGCTCAAGGCGACGGACTTTCGCCAGGACGTCCAGACCATAGTGTTGGATATGCCGTTCGACGGCAACAACCTTTTTGGGAAGACGGTGGACGAGTCGCTCCAGGCCATCAAGACCGACTCGGAGATGGCCCGGGCCCTAGGGGTACTTCAACAACGACGGCCCTTTCGGAGCTCCGGAGGCAGACAGGGTGCCTCCAAGGGATCCAGCGGTGGCTCTTCTACTTACCGGCAGGCGGCCCGCTCCTCGTCCCAGGAGGCCTACAGAGGTCGCGGCAAGCAAGGGGGATCCCGCCGTCGTCGTCAAGGAGGCCAGGGCGGCAAGGCATCCTCCAAGCAAGACTGACCCGGCCGTGGCGTCGTGCCCCCACCGAAGCACCCCGGTGGGAGGCCGGCTGACGAAGTTCGTCAGCGTGCGGGAGTCCATCTCCACCGACCGTTGGGTGCTGGACACCCTGGCC
Organism: Ambystoma mexicanum; assembly: GCF_040938575.1. Lineage (NCBI taxonomy): Eukaryota > Metazoa > Chordata > Amphibia > Caudata > Ambystomatidae > Ambystoma > Ambystoma mexicanum. The sequence goes on from NC_090940.1 coordinate 454,480,945, forward strand.
AACGGGCACTCGCTGGAATTCCAAAAGAAGTGTCCTCGCATTCCTCCCATGGCCAGGAAGGAGAATCACGTCCCTCAACTGCTGTTGGAGGTAAGGGCGATGCTCAAGAAAGGTGCCATCGAGCTCGTCCCCAGGAGGCTCCGGGGCTCCGGAGTGTACACAAGGTACTTCCTCGTCAGAAAGAAGACAGGCGGTTGGTGCCCCATCCTGGACCTGCATCGGTTAAACAAATACATCAAGGTGCAGAAATTCAGGATGGTCACCCTCCAGCACGTGCTGGGACAGCTGGAGGAGGGCGACTTCCTATTGCCGTTGGACCTGGAGGATGCTTACTTCCACATCCTCATTCTAAAAGGACACAGAAAGTTTCTCAGGTTCGTGGTTCAGGGACGCCACTACCAATTCAGAGCCCTGCCGTTCGGATTAAAGTCGGCACCCAGGGAATTCACCAAGTGCCTGGCACCAGTGGCGGCGAGGCTGCACCTGCAGGGGATCCACGTCTACCCCTACCTGGACGACTGGCTAATTCGGTTAAGGACAAGAGAACTCACAGTCGAACACACAGCGAGGACCGTCCGGCTGCTCACGGAACTGGGATTCGCCATCAACTACCCCAAATCCCACCTGGTTCCATCGCAAGTAGCACTGTTTCTGGGAGCGAAGCTCCATACAGTGGAGCAATTGGCCTCCCCGTCGGAGGAGAGGATGAAGGCCATTCTGGGCAAGGTGCAGCGCCTGTTAGCTATGGATGTGGCCAGGGTGAGGTACATCAAGTCCCTCCTCGGGATGATGTCCTCATGCATCTATCTTGTACCCCTTTGCAGACTTCGGATGCGTCCGCTACAGGAGTTCCTCGACGCCCGCTGGTTTCAGGCAACGGGCTCCTTCGAAGACAGGATCCCTCTCGACGAGGAGTTCCGTCGGGCGATCCTATGGTGGGGTACCCGTGCGCACCTCACTACAGGCACAGACTTTCAGACCCCGGCGTTTCAGGAGACGGTGTCGACAGACGCCTCTCTGGAGGGTTGGTGGGCCCACACCGGAGATCTCCACGCAAGAGGCCTTTGGCTCCCGGAGGAGAGGTCTCTGCACATCAACATTCTGGAGCTCCGAGCAGTGTTCTGGGCGCTCAAGTCGTTCCTTCCGTCCCTCAAGGACAAAGTGGTGAGGATCTTCACCAACAACACCACCACGATGTTCTACATACGGAAGCAGGGAGGCACCAGATCCCCAGCCCTATCCAAGGAGGCCCAGGATCTGTGGCACTGGGCCGTCGCCCAGGGGATGTTTCTGGTTCCCTTCCACTTGGTAGGAATAAAAAACACCATCGCCGACTCACTCAGCAGGGAGCTGCGCTCGTGCCACGAGTGGGAACTACGTCAGGACCAGGTGGATCGGCTCTTTCGACGATGGGGCAAACCCTGGATCAACCTTTTCTCGACGGCGACAAACTCAAAGTGCCAGAGGTTCGCCAGCAGGTTCTCGCAGCCGAGGAGCATGGGCGATGCTTTCTCGTTCCCTTGGGACGGCCTGTTTCTATACGCGTTCCCTCCGTTGCCGTTGCTGCTCCGCCTCATCAACCAGCTCAAGAAGTCCAGGTGCAGAATGATCCTCGTCGCACTGGCGTGGCCGAGGCAGATCTGGTTCTCGGACCTTCTGGACTTGTCAACGTCCCCACCAGTCAAGCTGCCGGCGGACGCGAATCTTCCCTCCAGAGAAGGAGGCGCCATTCTTCATCACGACCCAGAGTCGCTGAACTTGCAGGCCTGGCTCCTGCAGCACTAGAGTTTGGAGGGTACGATATCCCGGCTGACTGCAGAGAGGTTCTTGCAAAAGCCATGGTGTCCTCAACTCTCAAGTGTTACGGTCATAAGTGGAAGAGGTTCTCTGTCTGGTGCCGTGCACAGAAGATTAACCCTCTGCGGATTACGGCCCCTCAAGTACTGCCGTACCTACTGTCACTGGCCAAAGCTGGACTGGCTCACGCCTCCATCAAAATACATCTGGCTGCCATCTCCCGATATACCAGGACTACGGGACGGGGGTCCTTGTGGTCTCATCACCTGGTGAAGGAATTTATGAAGGGACTATTCCGATCGTTCCCTCCGGTGAAGGCTCCTGCCCCGGCGTGGGACATTATGTGGTGCTGACCAAGCTCATGGGGGCCCCATTCGAGCCTATGCATTCGGCGCCTTTGAAGTTCCTGTCATGGAAGACAGCGTTCCTCGTGGCCATCACCTCCGCACGACGAGTGGGATAGATCCAGGCCCTATCTTGCAAGCCTCCATACTTGACTTTTCATGACACGAGGGTGGTGCGGAGGACGCACCCCTCCTTCATGCCCAAGGTGCCGTCGGACTTCCACCTCAACAAGCCCTTGGTGTTACCAGTTTTCTTCCCGTCGCCTTCAACGCCGGCCGAGAGGACTTTGCACTCGCTGGACGTAGCTAGAGCGCTGAAGTTCTACGTGGATCGCACGAAGAGTTTTCGGAAGACATCACAGCTATTTGTGAACTTTGGGTCTGTGAATCAAGGGAAGGCTCCCTCGAAGACTTCCATTTCCAGATGGCTCTCCGGCTGCATCATGCACTGTCACCGGTTGGCAAACCGACCGCTGCCCGGCCGTCCAAGAGCCCATTCGACCAGAGCGATCGCTGCTACCACGGCTTTCCTGTCTGGTGTGCCCCTGCTGGACATCTGCAGGGCTGCTACGTGGAGGTCGACTCACACCTTCACAAGATTCTACTGCGTCGATCAGGGCTCCAGGGAGGAGTCCAGGGTCGGCCAAGCAGTGCTGCGCAACCTGTTCGCCTAAGGTGAGCCTGGTGAGGAGGTAAGAATTGCTTAATGTTGAGTTTTGGATGTAATGCTTAATGTTGAGCCTTTGCCACCTCCTGTGGTTGTGCATGTGTATACTGCTATGTATTCTTTTATTCATGAGCATGGGAATCCATGCCAGACCCCATGCTGGAGAAGGAACAAGTTACTTACCTGTAACTGTTGTTCTCCAGCATGGGTCTGGCATGGATTCACATGCCCCTCTGCGGCTCTTCACTTGGTCATACTGCCACTTTGCGTGCTACCAAATCTGAGGACGGCTGCCAGAGGCGGGGCTTAGGGAGAGGGCAGTCATTGGCTGGGGGCAGCATGACCCAGAGATCAGTGATTGGTTACTACTAAGAAAGACAGATCAGAAACGAAACTGATACTGATTTTTTCTTTACCGAGGATTCCCAGCCTGACAACGGGAATATTCATGAGCATGTGAATCCATGCCAGACCCATGCTGGAGAACAAAAGTTACAGGTAAGTAACTTGTTCCTAACCACACGTTACTGTTTCATGCACCCTCACAACGCAATAGCGCTTTCACTCCCTAACCAATGCCTGATCTTCTCCAGAAATGGTCCCACACTCAGCTGCTCCTTCCTTCCCCCTGCTGATCTTTTTGTCTGCCACGTCCTCTCCCTTTGACGTCACCCGAAAAACTCACAATTTCGTGCTTCTTTTTCCTCTTTTGATGCTCCTCTTCCTCCTGCCGTTGGTTCACTTGCCCTATCCAAACTAGTCATTTCCTTCCCAGTTGAGGGGAGGGGTGGTGATACAATCATCAAAACCTTTAAATTGCACGCTAAACCCAGTCTCTTTTCTCCATGACGGCCCATCGAGGCATAATTAAAGTGGCCCAGGCGTTCAATGTCCAGGTTAGTGTTAGGGGGACTTGATTGTAGGCTCCCCTCTGGTCAGGGCAGTCTGCTAGCAAAATTTTCCTCGAGACAAAGTTAGTTAGATAAGGTTTGGGAAACCTGTAAAACTTGAATATTTGATGCATGGTGAAGCAGCTTCTTTAAGGATAGATTGTGGCCCTTTATGGCAAAATATATTCGTAAAATGGAGCATTATTACGTAGGCCAAAGTCAGTGGACTTCTTTTCTAAATATTATATATATTGGACAAGTGAAGGGAGAAGGGTGTTGTGTAGACGAATTGTGAGTTTAGAAATATGAGCCATATCATAAAATAAATTAGTTCATTTGAAGGAGGTAAACAGAGGCGTTGCTAGGGGGTGAGGGCGCTATAGCCCCGCGTGTTTTGATTGTAGCCCCGGATAGAAGCTCGGGGGCTACAACCCAAAGGCTAGCTAGCCCCGTGTCCCGACATTAGCCCAGCCCCGGATCTTTTCCAGACCGAGCAACACCCCTATAAACAGAAGTATGTGGTAAGTCCAAGGTAGGGCCTGGTATTCTGATGTCATTGGAGTGAGGCAACCCTTTGGAATGTTTTGAAAGATGTTTCTTTCTCTTTTACACTCTTCCTCTTGATCAGTGATTGACTGGATCATCAAATGACTGTTATTAATGAAATGATGTTTCGTTCGGTTTCTTTCTATGTGTTTGTTCCAGGGAGAATGTAAAAATAGAAAAGTTCAATAAAGAAGCATGGGAGGAAAAAGAAACTTACTTCGTTGTCTGCTGCCATTTGCTAACGAGGGCAGATTATTATTATTTTTTTAAACTTTAGTTTTTATTGGCATTTTATAATGCAACAAACAATTGAAAGAAACCAAAAACCCACCACCGCCCCCACCCTCCATTCCCCCACCCCTTGTCCCTCCCTCCCCCCTTCCCCGTGTCCAAATCAGCGCTTTCATCTAGGGAGTCTCCCGATGTTCTCCCCGTTTCCTGTGTGTCAGAGGTGATGCGAATCGTGACCATATCACCGATTGGCTTGCTGCCGCCATTCCTCAGGACGTGGGCTCCCAGGTCGATTTGTCTTGCAGTCCATGAAGGGTCCCGATCCATCCAGGACAGGGACCTTATCTTGGGTTCAATGTACATCCCATCCCCAGGATTGCTGCACTCCATACCAATTCTCGAGGAATGAACAAGTGTCATTATTCACTATTGCAGTTAGCTTGTCCATCAGAAACATGTTTTTCACTTTTTTCAACCAGTCCTCCTTGGAGGGGGTCTCCAGGCTCTTCCATTTCTGGGCAAGGGCTACTCTGCCTACCCTCAGCATGGTTTCCCACATCCTTGGATATTGGTGTAGTTCCGTTTCCTCCAGAGGGAGGCCTAGTAACATCGTTAGGGGGTTCAGCGGTAGTCGTTCCTCGGTTACTTCCACTATCCAGTCCCTCACCGATCCACAGTAAGCTGGACTTTCGGGCATAGCCACCACATGTGGCCTCTGGAGCCTATCTGTCCACACCCTCTCGGGCACCTCGGTGACACCCCCGCAAACATCCTCAACAGTTTTACGGGGACCCTGTGCCACCCCTGTAACATTTTAAAGTTGTGCTCCATGTCTGAGGTGAACAGGTTCCTGTGAAATGATATCTTAAATATTCTAGCCCAGGCGTCCCCTGAAATTTCTTCACCTGCTAGCTCGTTCCAAAACGTTCGGAAGCTCCTCCTGCCTTGAAGGTTACAGGTATTCAAGATTTTATACATGCCGGACACCGCTCCCTTTCTGGATATCGCTGAGTCGAGGAATTTCTCGAAAGGGGTCAACTGTCTCCTTAGGTTTGGGCCCCACGACTGGTCGCAGAGGATGCCCTTCAGGCGTAAGTATTCAAAGATGGAAAGCGACCCTCGTCCGAGAGCGCCTCTCAGGTCCTCGTAGGTTAGGAATTCGCCCTCTCTGAACATCTGCCCAGCCCATTCCATTCCCATGTCAGACCAGATCTGGGAGTGCCAGAACCCCCTCCTTCCCAGATTAAGGGGGTGGCCCCAGAGAGAGGTCATCGGGGACGGCCATGTGGTGAGGTATGCGGTCCAGGGGCTCTTTCCAGATGTCCCTGAGGACTCCCAGGGTCCGATGGGACCACAGGTGTTTCGGTATCGTCCTGCGAGGAGCCCACAAAAGATCACAGACCTTTAGGGGGTGGGCATCCATATATGACCAGTATGTTCCCATTCCCTCTTTCATGTTTTCCAGTAGGACGCCAAGTTGGGAGGCGCAGTAGTAAAGGTGAAAGTCTGGAAACCCAAATCCCCCCTCCTCCCTTGGCAGAGTCAAGGTGGTCCTTCCCGTTCTTGGGGTTTTCCCTTGCATACAAAGTTGCAGACCCCATTCTGTATATCTCTAAAGGTTTGTGCTGGGACGCTGGTCGGAAGAGCTGTGAAAAGATACAGAAGCCGGGGCAGTATGTTCATCTTAACTGCAGTCATTCGGCCATACCATGAGAGGATCATCCTACCCCATCTCCTCAAATGAGAAGTGATCTCCGTCATCATAGGATCATAATTAGCAGGCCCCAATTTTGATATGTCTCTAGTGAGGAGCACCCCCAGGTACCGTATAGCGGCCTTCTCTACTTTAATCCTGTGAAATCTGTCCAGGGGGTCCAGCACTGGGTCTAGTTTTTTCATTGGGAGCAGGACCGATTTAGCAGTATTACTTTTTAGGCCAGAGAAGCATCCAAAGGCGGCCACCAAGGCCAGGAATGGGGGGAGCGAGGAAGCGGGGCTCACCAGATAGGCCAGAATATCGTCTGCAAACAGGGAGAGCTTGAATTCCACCTCACCCCTTCTAATTCCCTTGATGTCCGGGTGGGCACTGATCGCTATTGCCAATGCCTCCATCGTAAGGACATATATCAGGGGGGAGAGCGGGCAACCCTGCCTCGTCCCACGGGAGAGGGGGAAAGAATCGGACAGCTTCCTGTTAATCTGTACCCCTGCCGTGGGGGCTCTGTAAAGGGCAGATACCCAGCTCATAATGTGAGTCCCGAAGCCCATTCTTTGGAGGAGAAGATCCATATAGCACCACTCGACCCTGTCGAAGGCTTTCTCCGAGTCCAGGGAGAGGACACATGCGTTGAGCTCCGATGTTTGGGCAAAATGGAGCAGGTCTATTGTCTTGCGATTATTATCTGATCCTTTCCTCCCCCTGATGAAACCCACTTGGTCCCCATGGACTAGCTTCGGCATTATTCCCTCCATCCGCCTCCCCAACACTTTGGCCAAGATCTTAACATCAATATTTAACAGAGATACGGGGCGATAGGAGGAGCATTCCGCGAGATCCTTCCCTTCTTTGGGCAAGACCACTATTATGGCCCCCATCATTGATTCAGGGAGGCTGTCCCCCTCCAACACAGAGCTAAAGACTCTCACTAGGTACGGTGCTAGGGAGAAGCGAAATCTCTTGTAGAAAAAGACAGTGAAGCCGTCTTCCCCAGGAGAGGTTCCCACCTTCATCCCACCAATCACCTTGACCACCTCATCTTCGGTTACCGGACCCTCCAGCCCCTCTGCCATCTCCTTTGAGAGGGATGGGATCTGTATAGAGTTCAGGAAGTCTTCTATTTGGGTATCGTCTCCATCATATTCGGAGGAATAAAGGGGTTTGTAATATTGGCGGAAGGCCTCTCCGATATGCGGGGAGTCGCAACCAAGGAGCCCCTGGGCGTCCCTCACCTCCTTCACCCTTCTGCTTCTCTGGACCTCCCTCAGCTTCCAGGCTAGGATCCTGTCCACTTTATCCCCTTTTTCGTAGTATTTTTGTTTCACCATTTGGAGACTTCTCTCCGTTTTGTGCAGGAGGAGGTCTTTCAACTGGAGCCTACAGTCTTCCAGTGCGGCCATTCGGTCGCGCTCCAGGTTGTGCTCCGGGGAGCCCCCTGGCTGGAGACGGGCTATTTTTTCTCACAGGGTTTTCTCTTGGGCTTCTCTCACTTTATTCTTCAGAGCACCTATTTTTATGAGGACTCCTCGTAGGGTCGCCTTAAAGGCGTCCCAAAGCGTGTGCGTGGGCACCTCCCTGTTATCGTTAAGCTCAAAGAACTCTGTGATGGCGTCTAAGACCTCTTGTGCATGGACCTCATCTTTCAATAGGGCATTATTACATTTCCAGAGCCCTCTACGTTCTCTGCACAGCCCATAACTAAAGTAACTCGGACTAAATCGTGGTCCGACCAGGGGACGGGGTCTACCTTATAGCCTGCTACGTATGGACAGAGAATCTCGTCCACCAGGATGTAGTCTATCCTAGAGAATGTTGTATGTATGGCTGAGTACAATCCCAACCCCCGTTCTGGGGGTTGGAATTGTATCTGTTAGACCCAGCGCTCTGTTAACCCTCTGAAAGTTTTGAGCCATAGCTTCATCCGCGGGTCTGAGGCTTCGGGGGCCTACCCACTTTCTGTCTATGAGTGGGTCTAAGACCATATTGAAATCTCCCCCCACCACCAGTGGGCTCTGCACGAACAGCCTGAGCCTGTCCCTCACTTCTTCCCAGAATTGGGCCTGTCCTTCGTTCGGGCCATACACTACTGCCAAGGTTAGTGGGGAGCCCTGTAGGGAGCCCCGTACCAACAGGTATCGGCCCTCCGGGTCCTTCAGGATGGCCTCCTTTTCGAAACCTACATCCCTTGCCACCAGTATGGCCACCCCTCTTTTCTTAACCTTGTGGGATGCATGAAAAACCTCAATTTCCCCCCCCCCCTCGCTTTTTGGGTTCTTTCCCCCTTGCCCAGTGTGTCTCTTGCACGAAGAGCACGTCTAGTTTCTCCCTCCTGAACTCTCTGCAAATCAGAGACCTCTTTGTGGGGGTATTTAGCCCTCGCACATTCAGGGTGCCCACTCCCAGGGCAGGTTGGGCATCAGCCATAGACTGTGTTTCCCTCACCCTTGGTCAGCAATTTCGCATCGATCCTCCCTTCTCGCTCCCTTTGTTGCACCGTTGGGACACTTTTAAAACATTTCCCCAACTGCCCCCGAACCGTCTCGCTAACAAACAACCCTCAACTAGTTCACGTACCCCCACACACCACCCCGACATCCAGCCAGTTCCGCCAATCCTGGCATTTTGGCCGGCCCACCAGCCTGCCCCTCTCGGCCAGGCGATCATTTGCTAAGTGAAATTTTTCATGAGCCCCCCTCCCCCCGCTTCGTCCCCTCGGTTGCCCCCACTTTACTTGCATATCTGGGGGATGCCAGATTCTGTTTGGCCTCCAGTCTTTCAGGCCACCAACCTTTGGGTGCGCCGCTTCATTTGATCGTCTCAGTGATCCTTGCTCTTGCACCGTTGTTGGCCGGGTTCCTTAAGTATTTATCCCTCTGAGTCTTTTCGCTCTTCCTCCTTTGCAGGGGAGGGTGTGCCCATTTTCCTAAATTTTCGAGCACCGATTTTCTTCCTTCTGCCACTCGACGGGCCCGGATCATTTGCACCTCCTAAAATTGGACCAGAAGGCCCCCTTCAGGGGTTTGGGTCCGACACATAGTCCTGGATGGCTCTCTTGATGTCCTCTTCTGTGATCAATGTTGTCCGCTGGCCTAGGTATTCAAAAGTGAGGGAGAAGGGGTAGCCCCACCTGTATCGTGCCCCCTTCTCCTTCAGCAAACGCGTGATGGGGCGGCACATCCTGCGGTTGGCCAATGTGTATGCAGAGAGGTCCTGAAAAATGGAGACCTGGGAGTTATTGTATGTGATCTCCCGAGCTTGCATGGCGGCCTCTAGCACCCGAGTTTTTTCCGAGTAATAGTGGAACCGGACCAGGATCGATCGGGGTTCCCCTGCTCTTCCCCCTGCTCTGTGCACCCGATCAAACGTGAGTTCCGTGGTCATCTCTTCTTCAAAGAGGAGGGTGATAATGTTACGCACCGTTCAGGTGACCTCTCTCTCCGTCTCCCCCTCCGCCTCCGGGACCCCAAAAAATCTGACGTTGTTTCTCCGTTCCCGATTTTCAAAATCGTCCATTTGTCTCAATCTCTCCTCTTCCCTCTTCTCGAGGGCAGATAATCTCACATTTGTCTCTACCTTTAGGGTTGCTGCTGACGATTGGTTGGATTCAACCTGTAGGAGTCTATCCTCTACTTTATCCACCCATTGATCCATTTTTTCAAACTTTTGGGCAATGTGGGAGCACATGTCCCTGATCTCTTGTAAGATGGAGGCAAAGCCCCTTTCCATCGCCGCCGTTGAGGGTGCCGAGGCTTCCGAGTGCGCCATCTCTCTGGCTTGGGGTAGGCTGGATTCGTTAGGATCCGGTGTTTGATACCGATATTTCTGCAAGCTCCTATGCCAGTCCATCGGATTGTCCCTCGGGCTCGTCTTGGGGCGCTCCCCAGCTCTATGAGGGCCAAGAAGGACCCTTGGTGGCCAGCCGATGACGCGCCATTGGATGTGCCCCCGGGGGAAGGGGGGAACAAGCGGGGGCCACCCCCCTCACACCTCTGTAGATCCTGGCTGTGCCTGGGAGTCGCAGCTGGGTGGGCATACGCCCCGCCAGCCGCAGGTGGGGGCCTCACACCCAGGGCGTGGGTCCCAGGCCCTTCCGCGTCCCCTGTTCTCCAAGGGGGGGCTATCCTCTTCTCGCTTCAGTGTATCTTCGCTGTGCCCAAGGGGTCGCCACCGGGCGGGCACACGCCCCAGCAGCTTCGGGTGGGGACCTCGCACCCGGACCGGAAGCCCCAGGGCCTTCGGTGCCCTTGATTCACTCCGTGGAGGAGGAAGGGTGCTTCACTTGCTAGGAAACGGAGGGCTGCGTGCCCGATCTCTTTGCATTGTTGGCGGGGGGCCCTTCCCAGCACGTCCTGTTCTCCCACCTTGCGTGCTACTGTTGGTGGCGGGGCCTGGGCCGGGGCTGGGCTCTGACAATGTTGAAGGATGTAGAGGCCCCTCCCCCGCGGGCGGGCAAAGACGCGATCTCGGGGCCCCCCCCGCCCCGCTCTTGAATGTTAGAGGCCTCTCGGGGCCGAATGGAGTGATGGTGTGGGGAGTTCCCCGGGCCCGGCGCCGCTGCTCCCTCTAATCCGGGACCCGGTCCTGGGAAGTGCGTCGTCCTCCTGTCCGGGTGCGGGTGTCACGGATGGCACTCTGTTATGAGTGGCACAGGACACCCAGGAAGGGTTTGGGTGGTTGTGCCGAAGTAAGGTGGACAGATAAGTACACACACAGCTGAAAGTAAAGAGAATGAAGAGTAAGCAAGTGTAGCAAGGAAATAAGGTACAATGGATTCCCTCTTGGGGTGTATGCAGATATAGGAAAAGAGTATTCCACGGACCTTAGGAAAAACTCTAGCATTCTGCACAGTTTTCTATAACAGAGGCCCACGCTGTTTGCTCATGGCTTGGAACAACAGCTATGGGTGTCTGTAACGCTGAACCGAGACAAGGGAAGGCGCAGAGGTTGCCTGACGGAAACCAACAGACAAGCTCTGTACAAAGGGGTCTACAAACAGTACAAGAGAAGACACTAACACACAAATCCAGGAAAAAGGAAGTCGATAAGCAAACTAGCAGAAGGAAATGAAGGGAAAGCCGTATAACAGAGGGTAGAAAACAAGGAAGTAAGCAAGGGAGCAGCAGTCAGGAAACAGGGGAACTGCAATAACTGAAAGTAAATAATGTAGGTAAACTGTTGTGGATAGCAGAGGACGGTAGGGTACAAGGTTGAGAGCTCAGAGGAGCAGTAAAGCAATGAGCAAACCCCAAAGGAGCATGGCTGTAAGGAAGGAAGCCCACAGGGAAAGGGCTTAGGGCAGCGGAGTGAAGCAGGCTGCACGGCAAGGAGCCCAGAAGGGCCAGGCAGCAAGGAGTGAACCCAGGGGAGCAGGGCCGCTGACTGTAGAAGGCTGCAGAGGACTGTAGAGGGCTGCTAGGCTGAGAACTCAGCGGAAAAGGCTGTAGGTAGCAAACAGCGGCGCGTAATCGGCTGCAAGGTAGGAAGCCCCGAGGACAAGGGCTGTTGGCAGCGGAGAGAAGCAGACTGCGCGGCAAGGAGACAGAAGGACCGGGCAGCAAGGAGTAAGCCCAGAGGAGCAGGGCCGCTGACTGTAGAAGGCTGCAAAGGACTGTAGAGGGCTGCTAGGCTGGAAGCCCAGCGGACGAAGGCTGTAGATTGAAGGGAGCGGAGCGTGATCGGCTGCAAGGCAGGAGCCTGGAAGACGAGGGCGGAAGGTAGCAGCGGAGCGTGATCGGCTGCAAGGCAGGAGCCTGGAAGACAAGGGCGGAAGGTAGCAGCTGAGCGTGATCGGCTGCAAGTCAGAAGCCCGGAAGGGCAAAGGCGGAGGCTGGGAAGCAGCAGAGCGTGATCGGCTGCAAAGCAGAGAGCCCGGCAGGGCACTTGATCCAAAGCAAGAGTAAGGAGGAACCGCATACAAGATTTGTAGCTCGAAGCAAAAAGGTGCTGGAGGGACTCTTAATGCAAGAGACTGAGCCCCTGCAGGCAGCAGCTTTTCTACTGCCCTGCCCAGCACAGAGGCAGGCTAATTGGTCGCACCTGGATCAGCACACCTGCATACAATCTGCCTCCTCCCTCTCTGTTCCTGAGCTGGTGGAAGCAGAGCTGATCCCTAGGGCTACTGGGGATTGTAGTTCCGATGATGACAAATAGGAATAGCCAGGAATAGATAGTTATAGCCAAGAGCATTGTGGTAAATGTAGTTTGTTGGGAAAAATAGAAAAGCACCAAAGTCTCGCAAATGAGAAATAAGGTCCAAGAAGTGAATAGTGGTTGATCCAAGAGTTTTCCGCAGATAAATGAATAACAATTAGTCCATATTGATCGCCAATGTATGCGCCCATGGCACAGGCATGACAGCGGGTTTCAAGCGAACCCGCACCGAAGTTCCGTAGGGAGTGCAGGGAGGCCGCCACTTCGGGCCAATGTGGCGGGCTACCGCTCCGAAGGCCGCACTCCCAGGGGATGGGGACTTGTTGCAGCGCAGGGAGTCGGGGCCCTCCGCTCAGACCCCCGGGCACAGCTGGCCTCCGCCACCCCGAGGACGCTCGAGTCGCTCACTGTGTCTTCACCGCAGAGGCAGCGGCTTGAGATCTCTGCCTTCCGTGGGTCCCCGAGCATTACTGTTTCGCTCGGTGGGGGGCCCGGGGGTTCGCTGGACGCTCCGCCACTTTTTTACTCCGAGGGGCGGGTTTCGGGGGGGGGGGTTCAATCCCAGCTGCGACCTGGCCTCTGAAGGAGCTCGGGAATCAGGCAGCCATCGCCTGTGCGCCCACTGGTGGCCTCTCCGGGCGGATTATTTTAATGCATTAATATAATTTATCAGCTGTCAATTCTTTTCTAGTTTGTTTTTCAGTTAATGATGATTTGCCAAACGTCTTTAATGACATATATTACAGAAACAAACTTTATATAGATAAAGAATTAATCTGGATGGCTCAAATTTCGTTGTCTATTTTCGCTAGGCGTATATGTTAAAAGGTGTGTTTGTGTGGGTTGTATTTGCTAAATAGCCTGTTTAGCTGCAGAAAGAGAGGGGTTATAACATCACCAATGTGGCTAGTTGTTGATTACACGTTACTTATGACTTTTTCTTATTTCAGCGGTATTGTGACATCACTCCCCGCACAGCCCTTGCAAACGCTTGGGAGTGCAATCGTAGAATGAAAGCTGCATATTCATAACAATGTCCTTCTCTTTCTGTAGGTGAAACTAGTCAGCATTGACGCTGCGGAAATAGCGGACGGGAATCCCTCGATGGTTCTTGGCTTGATATGGAACATTATCTTGTTTTTTCAGGTAAGCACTGGTCTGATTACATTAACTGTCCGGTTCCCTCTTTTGTTAAGGTTGAGTTCAATTTCAGCAGTTCTAGTTTCCTGTTAATACTCGGAGTGCTCTTTTTCTTCGCAGTTATGTATTTCAAACCTCCTTGTACCACAGACAAAACGAGCACTGGTCGAGCATGTTGGTATACATGAAATGTATTTTCGTTTCTTAGACTAAAATGTTCTAGTCATAACAAGCTCTGCCCCAGCGCGTCGAGAGTGCATCAAGTATACCCAATGTCTAATGTCCACGGTGCCAGTGTCCGCACTAATCATCAAAACCTGTACTTAGTGACGCCCACATCAGTTCAAGGACCCCTAGGCAGACAATCCCTCAAAATGCTGACAACGCGAGCAGTTACTTTCCTTGACGTCAGAGCTCGCGCACCCCAGCTACTGTAAAGGGTACTGCAGCATTTGGCTTGTCACATGCTTTGGACTAAAACTCCCAGCAGCACTACCCAACCTAGTGAAAAGTGAGAGGTCGTGGGATATGTAGTCCAAACATCTGGGAGACAAAGGTTGCAGAGGTCTGAGCTATCACTTCAAAGACCGTTGTCTCTATTCCGTTAGTTTTGTTCAGTGTCTCAACCTTTGAGAAATGATGCATACTTGCCAACCCTGTTGATTTAGGCAGTAGGCTACTGCTTTTTAAGCAGCACCATCATATACAGATTTGGGGGATAGATCCTACTGATTTTTACAGGGGTAGGTAATTTATATGACTCTAAGGCAGGCTGCTTTAGTCTAGGCCCAGGACAAAGCATGCAATACATTAGTCTGTCTGTGTGATGGGTGGGTGATTACTTTGAATAATGGGCTCAGACCAATCCACTGACCTGACAGCTATGTGACTCTGCCCTGCACTCTTGCAGTGACAAGCCTCAGGTGAAGGTAAGTGGCAGAGCGTACCACCATCACACATCATCTGCCTATCAGACTGATGAGGATTACAGTCTCCATTTCTTTCAGTGTTCAACTTGCACTGCAGGAATAAATATGTATTTCCCATGCTGCCACCACAGAGCAGTGGCAAACGTTGTCTACCAGCTCTGTGCGATTACCTTCTGTGAAGTTAGGTCATTTAATTTGGTGTTACTTTACTCTTCAGAATTATTAATTTTAAGCATTTGAGCATCTTTCCATGTTGTGCTGTTTGATGGGTTGTGCATTTTACAATCCTCCAGTGGTGCCAACAATGTATGTGTATTAATTTCCTGTGATGTCATTGTTATGCAAAGTATTATTTTTGAAACTTGAAAAATCCTACATCTTTTTGCTCACAGAATGTTGACAAGTCTGATGATGCAGTGGTTTTGACCTGAAATACTGGCAATGTTTTAATTTCCTATTGAGAGTGTTGTTCTAGATGTAGATTTTGTAATAAAAAATAGAAAAAACAATGGCCTAGTCATCGAACATCGCTCGTAACACCCGAAACAACACCCCTGACAGCCTGCAGACATCTGCTCTATGCTTTGCTTTAATCTTTGCTCTAAAGATGGGAATATTGGAACAAAGGAGCCTGTCTGCTTAGTATATTACCCAGCATGAAACGTGTGTATAGGAGCATTATAAATGCCATATCATGTCATGGAAGAGATGAGGTAAAAATATCCATCTTTCAGACCAACTATGGATGGGCCAAACGTCACACCGCTTTGCTTCAAGGCCGCATTTCTTGCAATGCTCTGCTGTTCGCTCTACTGCACCCTTTCCTACGCAGAACTGAGCAATTGAATGGGTGGGATCATATTTTGTCTCTGTGTCTTAGGACTTTACTGAACGTTAGGGTTCTATCCGCCTCACGTCCCACATGCGCGGTGACGTGAGGGGCAATAAAGGGCCCGCCTTGCTGGAAGGCAGGCAGTTTTGGGAACATTTACAAACTGGTGTGATGCATGTTTTGTAGCTCCTGCGCACCATACCAGAAGGCCTGTAATGCGGCCCCCTATTGCGCTCTCTCCGCCGGCAGCACCAGCTGGAGGGATCCAACACTAGTGACGAGCTCACAGAACGGAGCATCAGCGCAGTAATTAGCACGCAATTTCCTACTTAACACGACCACAAGGATCGAATTTTTGGAAACACGGTGGAATACCCTGCCCCACATGTGATCAAGAAAAAAAATGATGGCTGCCACTAACCATGCCATATGAAGAAGATGGAAAGGCACAGGCACTGCCGAAACCAACGGCTAGCACCCAGACTCCACAAATCACAGGTGAGGAGAAGCCCATCGCCACTCAAGGGTTCACACAGCAGTAGGACAACATGGCAAATGTTCTTTTCACGCAAAGGCCCAGCAAGGATAGCTGTTTCACTGACAGCACCAGTGCCGTCCCGTCAACATCATGGAGGGGCCACGGCTCCACTAGGACCTTTTGACCCCTACACGGTTCCATCATCAGTGGGGCCCCACAGGATGCTGTGGATCCAAAAGTTTGAGATGGCAATGGACTGCAAGGACATAACAACACCCAGAAAAGAGATCACACCTCCTGCTCAACGTAGGCGATGACATGCTGCGTATTTTCAACTCTTTGGTCATCGACGACGGTGCAGTCCTATACCAACTAGCCAAGGACGCCCTCACATCACATTTTATGCCGCAGTTAAATCCGGACTATGAAACCTTCAACTTCTACACCACAGTGCAAATGGAGGACGAGACACTGGATGCCTACCACACAAGAATCAGAAAACTAGCACTATCACGTGAATTCAACAACGTCGAAAAGGAAATAAGGTGCCAAATCATTAATGGCATATACTCCGAAAAACTGCGCAGAATGGTGTTGGGCGAAAAAGGCATCACCCTAGCCAGGATTCTCAAATATGGACGCCAAAGGGAGCTGTGGCACGCGAGGGCAGCACAAATGGGCACCACACTACAGAAACTTCAACTGGCGCCGATGACAGCGGTAGTGGCGCAAATCTCCAACTGTCAAGCACCAAGGAATGACTACAATGAAACAAACCACCCACCGCAGAGGCAACCAAGAATCCCGGGGCCCACCGAGTGTGGCTGGTGCGGTGGAGCACATCACAGAAGGAGAAACTGCCCATTGCAAGGAACCACGTGTGGAGCATGCGGCCAGAAGGACCACTACGCACGTGTCTGCAGATCCTCAGGGCAGTCTCAAAGCCCACAACCGCAACAGGCCAAATCCTTCTCCAAGAAAAAGAAACCAGCTGATATGCGCCGTGTAGCGGCCGAGGAAAACTCGTCAACAGAAGAATCCAGTGATGACCATGGAGAAACAGCAACGGATGTGGGGCCTGAGAGAACAAGAATTAGTAGGAGGAGCACAATCCACCTAATTTCAGCACTGGACCACGGAAACGCTGAGCCGAAAAAGAAACGGAGAAGACCCAAATGCCTTGTGAACATACATGGCCAAGAGACACTTATGACAATAGGCACAGGAGCATCAGTAAATGTGATGCCAACCACAATGTTCCGGAAACTGCGTCCTCATCCAGAACTCAAGACAACTGAAATGCTCCTATTCGCCTATGGCAGCAAGATGCCACTCCTGGTAGAGTTTTGGTTCAGAACGGAACTTAGCAGAGGCGAGACCGCCAACAGAGCAAAGATCTACGTTGTCAACGCTGGAATTGAATGCCTACTTAGCGGGGATGCAGCTGAAGACCTAGGACAAATCTGTTTCATCTGTGATGTCACAGATTCCACTGACCTCACTGACCTACTAGCCAAACACCCTGACATCCTTAAAGGTATTGGATGCCTAAAAGGCAAACTCATAAAATTACACATTGACCCTACAGTACAGCCCCGGGCGGTAAGCCATAGGAGAACTCCATTTCACATGAGAGACCAGGTGGCAAAGGCATTTCTAGAACTGGAAAAGGCTGGTATCATCGAACAAGTCACAGGACGAACGCCCTGGGTATCGCCAATGGTGGTCACAAAAAAGCTGAAATATCCAGAGAAAGTAAGAATTTGCATAGACATGCGCCTACCTAGTGCAGCAATTTAAAATGATCGACACATCACCCCCACGTTAGATGAGATAATCACGGACCTCACAGGGTCGAAGATTTCTTTAAAGATTGGTCTCAACGCTGGCTACCACTAATTGAAACTACACGAGACTCGAGGTACATTACAACCATCTCCACCCACCTGGGTCTGCGGCGGTACAAGAGACTAAGCTTCGGCATTTCCTCAGCGGCAGAGGTATTTCAAAAAGGTATTCAGGAAATGATCCAAGGAATCCCAGGAGTGCTGAATGTCAGTGATGACCTCCTCATCCACGCCAGTGACAGGCAGGAGCATATGTGTCGCCTAGAAATGGTGGTCAGCAGGCTGGAGACTGCAGGCCTCACCATCCACAGGGACAAATGTTAATTCCTGAAAGAAGAGATAGCGTTCTTCGGGTACGTCTTCAACAGCGACGGGGTATCCGCTGACCCACAAAAGGTAGCAGACATAAAGGAGGCCTCCCCCGACAATACTCCCGGAAGTACTCAGCTTTTTGGGGATGTCAACATATTGCTACAGATTAATTCCCAACCTGGCAACCAAGTCCGAACCGCTCAGGGAGCTTACCAGGTCAAATGCCAAATGGGACTGGAGCCCTGAATGCCAGGAAGTATTTGAGCAAATCAAGACGTATCTCTCTTTGGATACAACGATGGCCTATTACGACCCAACCATGATGACAGAACTGTATGTCGATGCAAGCCCCGTTGGCCTCTGAGCCATCCTTGTCCAACAGTCACGGACAGGGGAAACCAAACCCATCCTATACGCCTCCAGAGCTCTCACGCCCACCGAACAGCGGTATTCGCACACCGAAAAGGAGGCTATAGCGGTACTCTGGGGCTGTCGACACTTTCATATCTACCTCTATGGATAGAAGTTCAGGGCATACACAGACCACAAACCACTCATCCCGATCTCCACAGGGTCACCAGAACACCCTCCGGCTAGAATTGGGAAGTGGCTGCTCCACCTAAAGCAGTACGAGTTCGAATTGGCCTACCAGGCAGGTACGGACAACCCGGCAGGCTTGCTGTCCAAGCACCCGAGGGCCGCGACCCTGGGGGAAGTGAGTGAGGCAGAGGAGACGGAAGAGCACATATGTGAAATCATACACACCATGAAGCCCAGGGTGGTCAGTATCAATGACATTGTGGAGCCACCCAAAACAACCATTGCTGTGACATAGTGAAAAACACGATCATATTGTGTGATTGGAAATCATTCCTCTGCCATGTACACAACCGCCCACCACCAGCTAGAGTTCCTCACCAGTATGTTCCCAGTGACAGGAGCTGTCCGTCACCAGCGAAGGGCTAATCCTGAGAGGAACCGCATAGTCATCCGCAGCAGTTTGCAGGACAGAATCGTGGCACTTGCATACAAAGGCCACCAGGGAATGATCAGTACAAAGGCCAGAATATGACACAGAGTGTGGTTCCCGCACATCGACACCAAGGTGGAGGAGATCATCACATCCTGCCAAATCACGGGGGCACCTCCAAACCCCAAGCTGATTCAGTCGGCAGAGCATGGATCATCAAGGTTGGACGCCATCCGAATCGATTTCTGCATGGTGCAAGAAGGGACATACCTGCTGGTGGCTATTGATGACCACTCGCGGTACCTTGAAGTGGAGATCATATCTTCGACAGCGGCAGAGACCATAATACCAGCGCTCGAGAAGATGTTTGCAACACAGGGATGCCAAGACGCATCAGGAGCAACAATGGACTGCCATTCCAGGGGACGGAGCTAAAAAAATACTTGAACGATCTACACATCAGACATCACCTCATCACGCCCAGGTGGCCACAGGCAAACAGGGATATGGAGGGATTCATGAGGGCCATCAACAAAGTGTTGCGCATATCCAGGTCCCAAAAAAGCCCCTGGAAAGTGGATCTATAAAGATTCTTACGGAACTACAGTGTGACACCTCACAGCTCCACCAACATACCCCAGCAGACCTCATGTATGGGACCATGGTGAACTCAACCATACCACACCACCCTAGCAGGAGGATCAACGTTTTCGACAGCGACTGCGACCAAAGGAAAAGAGTCGCAGCAAACAGTCACATGAGCAACAGGAGACATGCAAGAAGATCGAAGACAAGGTCTGAGATCATGTACTGGGTACTGCAAAACCCCACAAAGTCCAAGCTGGAAACTCGCTACGCACCCTGGACAGTGACACAAGCGGAAGGAATGATGGTGACAGCAACACAAGGACAGCAGACAATCGCAAGGAATGCATCATTGCTCAAGAGGGTGCCCCAGCGGATGTGGACAGACGGGGAGAGACAATTGCATGAAGACGATGAGAAGTCACAGCACGCCCTGAGTCACAGATGCAACGAAGAAGCGACACAGAACGGAGTGCCAGCGGAGCTGAAAGAAGAAGATTAAGAGGCATATCGTGAAGATGGAGCGGAGCCAGAAGGGGGAGATAACCCAGGGACTACACCCCAGCAGAGGCCCAGTAGGTACAACCTAAGGGCAGCCCAGAAGGCCCAGAGAGAATGCACCTGTGCCAGACTAGATTTGCATAGAAGAGTTTCTGATGTTTTTGTATACTGTTATAGATTTGTGTTTAGTTTGTTTGTTGGAAAAAAGTAGGAATGTTATAGCTGCCTCACGTCCCGCATGCACGGTGGCATGAGGTGCAATAAAAGGGCTGTCCTGCCGCAAGGCAGGCAGTTCAGGCCACGATTACAAACTAGTGTGATGCATGGTTTGTAGCTCCCGCGCTGCGCACCAGAAGGACTGTAATGCGGCCCCCCATTGCTCTCTCTCCGATGGCAGCACCGGCTGGAGGGATCCAACAGTTAGTATGCTCATATTATGCTTGTTCAAAGCATACTTCCCACCAACAAAGCCACTTGCTCTACAGGTTTAGAATAAAAAGTCTTAAAAGTGGACTTATTTGACCAGTCAGTGGCCTTTATACGGTCCGGTAGCCGAGTGCTGCTGACGAAAGCTCTAGATGCCATGGCCTACACGCAGAGTGAGTGCCAAGAAGAGAAATATCTATCCCTGCTTCTTTCAACACCCATTTCACCCATCTGGATAGGGTGGCAGTAGACACCACTTTGAATGGTTTCCGGAGTGCGATGAAAAGGCTGCACTTCCCGGCTGGCCTGATAAGCACCGTCTGCCTCTCGTACTCCTTTAAGCATCTGACTGGACAGAGTTTGGGCTGTTCCAGAAAAGCCAGAAAGGTAGCTGTTCCGATGGAGTTTTCGGTCCTTCACCTAACGTAGAAGGTAACTCCCTCGGATATAAAGATTTGCTATCCAACTCCAGAGCTCCCACGTCTGAAACTCTCTTGCAGGCTATCAAGTACAGAAGCATCGCTGTCTTAGCTGAGATAGCCTTCCTGGAAAGGACATCATTATCTGGCCAGCTCAGGAAGAGTTGGAGGACATTGTTTACGTCCCGCATACTAGAGTACTTCAGTGCCAGGGGCCAGATGGCCTTTTTTCCTTTAAGCAGTCGCACCACCAGGGCATACTCTCCTCCATTGTCGATGTCTCGTGGTGATGGCAGACCTGGCTGTGTTTACTGTGTTATAGGCTTTGCTTTGTGAGGCTAGATTAGGTAGAAAGTTGACTGTGAACTACATCTGCTGAAGAGGGATGCACGTTCCTAGCCACACACCAGCTGTGCCATCTGCGCCAAGCTGACCTGTAAGCCTTAGCTGTCTTGGGAGCCCAGGATTCTCTAATGAGGCGCTCAGCCTCTCCTGATAGTCCTTGCTTTCGCCAGGTACCCCTGAAATCACCCAAGCTATTAGGCATAGGACCCAAGCTCGACCAACAGGTGCTGCAGCCCTGCCAGGTCTAGTAGAATGCCTGAGAAGTCCGGTAGCAGAAGCGGGGTGTCACAGGAGCTCCAGCAGGTCCGTGAATCATGCTTGACTCGACCAGGCTGGCGCCACTATCACTAACCTCGCTTGCTGCTGTCTCGCGGACGCCAAATTTCTACGCAATCATGGCGAATGGAGGAAAGGCATAGTTCCTCTGAAGATCCCACTGCTGCAGGAAAGCGTACGTGGCTGCTGCTTCCGGGTCCGGCCTCCAGCTGAAGAACTGCGCTAGCTGACGGTTTAACCTGGATGCAAACAAATCTGTCTGGCAAGGACTGGTCCTCTGCATGAGGGTTTGGAAGACACCTCTGTCTAGCTTCCAGGTGCTGGAGTCCTTGAGGTGTCTGGAGTTCCAGTCCGCCATTTGATTGGAGGCTCCCGGGAGGTACTCCACATGATGCTGAGACCCCTCTCCAGGCAGATAAACCAGAAGTCCTTTTCCAGCTTCACCAACCATCTGGACCTCATCCCCACAAGGCGGTTGATGTACCGAATTGCTGAAATGTTGTCCATTTTCAGCAGGATGCAGCATTGAACTCTGTTCTTGGATAGGCACCTGATCGCAAAGGAGACGGGTAGAAGCTCCAGGCAATTGATGTGAAGCCTGGACTCCTCCAGAGACCACCATCCCCCGGTCATCAGCTCTCTGCAGAGAGCTCCCCAGCCCTTGCAGCTGGCATCCAACTCATTTATGAGGTCCGGAGCAGAGCCGAAATGGGCCCTTCCGTTCCATGCTTCCATGTGCCTGAGGCACCAGTTGAGTTTCGTCTTGGCTTCTGCCGACATGGGGACCAACCTCTTGTATGACCATCCCTGTCTGAGGAACTGGATCTTGAGCTGTTGAAAGACACGATAATGAAGGGGCCCCCAAAAAATCGCCTGGTTAGACGAGGACAGGCTCCCCACTATCCTCGAGAGTTGTCTTTGAGAAATCTGATCCCTCCTTAGAACTGATCTGATTTCCTGCTTTGTCGTTGACCTTCGAGAGAGGTAGGTTCAGTGTCCTCACCTGGGAGTCTATAACAAATCCTAGAAATTCCATGCTCTGCTGTCAGTGATCGCTGATTCGTCCCAGTTGACGAGAAACCCCAGAGATTCCAGAAGCCCTGATGTGAGGGTTACCTGCTCCTGTAGCTTCCCTGGGTCCTGTGTCATGAGGCATAAGTCGTCGAGTTACACTATAATTCGTACCTAGTTTGCTTAGCCTCGCTACAACTGGCCTGAGGAGCTTGGTGAAACACCACAGCGCTGAGGAACACCAAAGAGAAGGTAGGTTAATTCTCACTTCTGGTCTTGCCAGAGGAACTGGAGGAACTGTCGGTGTGACTCGCGGATGGGGACCGCTAGATAGGCATCTCTCAGGTCTATGCGGGCCTGCCAGTCTGCCCTCTGAAGGATGTCTCTGAGGAGGTGGATGGCCTCCATCTTCAAATGCTGGTATGCTAGGAAAGTGTTCAACTCTATGAGGTTGATCACTAGCCTGACTTTCAGGTTCCTTTTTACTAGAAAGACATGGCTCAGGAAACCCTGCCCTTCTTGGACCACTGGCCTTATCGCCTTTTTTCTTAGCACCTCTGTTAGCTCCTTGTCTAAGAGAACCTGATCTGCGCCTGACATAACGCAGGGCAGGGGCGGTTTTGTGCTTGCACTGGTACCTGCAAAAAGTCCAGACAGAACCCTTGCACAGTGTCCAAGACCCACAAATCTGCTGTAAGCTCTTGCTAAGCCTGTGCGTGCGCTGCCACCCGGCCCCAAGTGGGAGGGATTGTGCTGCTTGCTGTTGCGCTGGACACTTGCGTCTGCAGTCTCACCTGTGATAGCATCCTGTCTCCTGTTGCTGCTGCGTGTGAGAAACCAGAAGGTGTCTCACCCACTAGTCCCCGGGGATCTGTCATCCAGATGGCCAGGACATGGCCATCGCTTTTGGATCCATTTCCTGGGGGTGGACCAGTGAGGGAGGATCACCTGGGTGAGGGGTCTTCGGGGAGTGGGATGCCGGATGTTGAGAGGCAGTATCCACTTCCCTGTAACACCTTTACCCCATCCTACCAGGTAGGATATTTAGGAACTCTACACCCCCCAACCCCATTTACAACATGAACATTTTCACACGGACAGCCCGTTATGGGAGAAAACAGACTAACACCTGACCCGGGCACCTGACATGTTCCAATGCATTGATCAGGCGAGGTCAAGCAATTACTGACCATCACACACACACCTGGCCTCCATTAAACTTCCCCACATGGATAAAGGACAGAGCACGAGAGCACACTCTGAGCGAGGCAAAGCACACGAGGAAACAGGAGTTTCGAGACGGCAGCTGAACAAAAGAAGAAAGACAGCAAAACAGAAGGGGATCGCAAGGAGGGAAGTTCCCTTGACCTTTTTGACAAGAAACCGTTACTTTCCAGAAACCTCAAGAATTGAAAGCGTAAGACCAGGCTGAAGAATCCTGCATTGTGTGTCACAGATACTCGGGGCCCTCCCGCGTCAGCAATCAAGGTGAGGAGAAGTCCCAGCCGGCGTGGTACCGTCCTTGGGTCCAAGATCAAAGCAGAGTCAATGAAATCAACACAGCCGGTGAGTTGGGACACCGATACAAAACCGGTCTGTGTTGAAGCCAAGGTTGCAAGCAGCAACATTGTATGGTGAGCGCCGGAACGAACATTGTTAAAATGCGTGTAATAAGAGTAACAAGTGCAGTTGAACTGCTGATGAGTGATTGCACTTTAAAAGCAAGATATAATACCTTTGGCTGGGTGGTCCCGCACAGCGTGGGTGCTCAATCGAAGGTCTCTGTAAAGTATCAAGAAGTGGTAAAAGTGAAGCTGAGAAAAAGGTTATATCAAGAAGAGAACGAGTAATTGTGAATCGAAATGGTCCTCCGACAGTTCAAGCGAAAAACTGCGCACAGTAGAAAGTCTTCAATTTTGATGAAGTAAAGAAAGTTTGGAAAAGTAGATAAATTTGGTCCAAGCCCGGCAGAGCGAGACCAATTGAAGGTTTTGTGTTAAAGTGGGTCTGAGCCTAGCAGAGGGGGGCCCGAAGTGAAGAGAAAATCACCTGAGTAGTTGTATATTTGAAATCCTACGACGAAAGAAACATTAATGTTTGACGTGTTGCATCAGACCCTCTGAAATAAGAGACTTGGAATGGCAAAGAGACTTTGGCACAGAAGGCCCTGATGTTGAGGTTTTGAACTGCATCCTCGTGCTAGAGAAGCCAGAGACTGTTCTACTCTTAAGTGTGCCGCCTTGGCCATGCTGAAAACATGGGGAAGGGAAGCCAATGGCTTGAATATCCTGACATATTTCTTGAACACTTTTCTTTTGCATAACATTGTTTCCCACACTATTTGTATTTAGAAGTAAGGATTGGCAATAGGTTTATTAGTATAGGCCCTTTTATTTTGACAGACTCTACTAGGACTGCATTATTATTATTTGATGGTCGTAGCTTGCTCCCATCTTTAGATTTAGGATTAGATAGGCGTTTTTCAAAACCAATCGAAGTTCAATAAACACCCTTGAACTGTGTCTGTCTTACTGTTTGATAACATGCCTTACACGTGCCAACCCATGCCTCTGCCCCGTCCATGAGTGGGGAAAAAATGGGTTGGGGTCTGCTGTCCTCTTGGCTCCATTTACTGCTCCTGTAGGGCCACTGACTCCCTCTGCGGCTGGCCAAGCGTCCCCCACCTCTGCCAGCCATGGTGAAAACCTGAGGGGCAAACACTCTCTTGAGGGACGATTGAGCTTTGTCCAGGGCGGCATAGGTATTGACATATTTTGACATATCCTTCACAAAATTATTGCCGAAGAGTAGCCCTGATGTAGCTGCTGATGTGGCTTCGGATGATGCCAGTTTGCCCAACTTTGGGGTCAACCTTGACTAGGATTGATTGTCAGCGTTCTGTGGCAATGGCGCAATTCGTGTTGCCCAACAGACATATTGCACGCTGCGCCGACCTGTCAGAATGTTCGGATCGATGCCATTTCCTCCTTATGATTCCTCTGCCATCTGCAGGATTTTGGCAATGGGGCCCACCATATCCAGGAGCTTGTCCTGGCAAGCCCTCTCGAGCGATCTATGCCCTTCTGAACATGTCTAGCATATTTCGCCAGAACGGTCACCATACCAGGGTCTATCTCAGGTGTTTCTACCACTTTATCTGGTAACAGTGGTCTGGGGCATTCCGCTCTCTACTTACTTCTTGCCTCCTTATTGAGAGGCGTATGCAGGCATTTGCATAAATATGTGGCCACTTTCGCTGGTGGCTCCCATTCTGCGGACCTCTGGTGTAGTAGAGCATCTGGGTCAAATGCATTGTACAGGATACTCTCCCTGTGTCTGTCTTCAGCCCTCTTATGCTTTTTATGAGGTCCCTCATCTTGAGAGGGTTTCAAGCTGACCAAGACATAGGAATGCTCTTGATCGCTGACTGGTTCTGAGTGACTCGTGAAGTCTGTGCCCTCTGAATCTTCCTCGGGCCTGGACGGTCTATCACCATGCCACTTCTGCTGCGCTCTATCTTTAGTGTGCCTTATCTTTGAGTGCTTCTTGCGTGGCTATGGCTGTGATTGTGTCCATGGCCTGTGATCATCCTGCCACTGCCTTTTGTGCGGCCTGAGTTTAACGGCTCTTAGACCCTGTGAGAAATCTACCCAGTCTTGCAGGAAGTCAAGCTTGCTGGCTATGGGCCCTACGCCTGCCCATGCTGCTTGCTCTATGAGCTGCTCCACTGCAGGGTCGTCCAGCAGGTGGGAAGGCCCTTCTCCAGCAGACTCACTCTGAGGACTCTCCTCGTAGGAAGGTCATTGTGTGGAAAGAGACTGGTGGCTTATCTGCGTTGGTTAACAGGCTGTACCTGGGGCGAGTCCCTGTGCATAGTTTACCTGGGCTTTCATCTGTATTGCAGAGCTGGAAGCTCAATCACTTATGCTCTTCTGCCTGTGAATATAGCTGAGTGTGTGAGTGTGCATGTATATATATATATATATATATATTTCTGAGGCTTGTGGTTGTGGAATCTGCTTAGATCATATGCTGTGCATAGGCCGACATCTAGTGGAAGCAGCAGAGTATTACAGTTTGTTTTTCGAAACTCGAAAATGGGCGTCGACACATGGCGTGTCAGTAATACTACCCCTAGTGTGACGTCCACTGTACCCATGATCCCTCACGCGTCTAGGACCCTCAGATTGTTTTTTTCCGCCATACTGGTCGGAAGCATCCCGCGGAGTTCCCTGGCCTTAGCCATAATTTAGCAAAAAATCCTAATATTTCCCCGTTTTCTCCATTCCAACGTCGAGTCACCGAAGATCGACACTCGACGCCGGCCCGGAGAAGAAAAACAAACGTCGAGAGCTGCACGACGGACTTGGGCCTAGGAAGGCCTCTGGCCTCGGCCCCTACAAGTAGGGAGAGTGGGGGGTGGTACATACTCTACACTCTATATATAGATACACTTTCTTATATATTCCTACACACACTAGCCCGCTGCCACAGGGTGCGTATGGAGGGTACACCTTTCCAATTTTGCCCTAAGTGCAACCGCAAGTACCCTTGGGTTGACACACGCTACCTGTAACCTATGCTTGCCAAGGGACCACCCCGAGGCGAACTGCAGAGCGTGTAGTCGGTTTAAACCGAAGACTCTAAAGGACCGTTTGATCAAATGTTGAGCCCTCCATGCCAGGCAACGAGAGGCCATGGAAGCAGAGGGCGCCTTCAGTGATGGCAGCGACGCCATCCTATCGGACGGCGAGGGCAACGTGGCTTCGAGAGACAGCCAAGCGCAAGTCCCCGACCTCGGAAGGTTGTCCGGCAGGGCAGCTATGGGGGAACACCCCCCGCGACACAAGCGCTACCCACAACATATCCACTAAGCACTCCAAGTCCAACCAAGACTCAGCGCATGCGCGTGCCATGTTCTCGGAGAGAGGCACGCAGAGAACAGTCCACCGAATCGTTGTCCTCTTGGCGTTCTCGATCAAGATCGCCGCATGACACCAGGCAACCATCCACTGTTGCCAAGAGTGCCTCGCTCTCTAAAGTGACGGAGGTTCGATCGTCAGGAGACGAAGACGACCACCATCCCCAGGCTGCACTCCAGGTGTCGGCGTCAGCAGACCACATAACGGCTGCTCCCGTGCCCCGACCTCCACTCGCTAAGGAAAGGGACACTACCCCCGAATCTCGACGCCAGACGTCGAAGAGCTCCGAAAAGGTGAAAACACCGGGGAAGCACTCTTCCAGTCATGGGCAGGGGGGGAAAACAGCAGAAAAAGCATTCTCAGCCCTCATCTGCACCACAGACACATAAGGACAAGTCACATTCTTCTGAAAAAATATCCAAGACTCTTGCACAAGGCCATAGGTCCAGTCAGAATATAGCAGGGAAACACTCCCAGGAGAGGGTAATCCCCAGCTCTAAACAATGGTCAAGTGAGGATATAGACAGAGTTATGTCTAGAATGTCATCCCTAGCAGACTTCTATGCCAAAAATCCACAACACTTCCTCGCCTATACCCCTGACGGGGCAACCCCCTCAGGGTCTAAGGACCCGCAACCCCCTGGTAAAAAACCTTGATTTGAGGCGCCAACGCAAAGTAGGTCTTCTGACCTTTTCCATGTCCAACCATACTCTCAATATGGTGAGGATCCATCTTTTAACGAGGATCCAGAATTGGCCACGTTGGACGTCCATACTGGAGTGGATTACTATGGGGATGACGAGGCCCAAGATGACGACGAGGATGACCCAGAAGTCTACAGAGTAGACTCCCCAGTAGACAAAGAACCTCTGGTTACCGACTCTCCTGTCGACAACCAACCTCTCTTAAATGAGGTTTTATCTAGAGCGGCTGAACACTTCCGCATAGATACGCAGGGAGCATAGGAGGAGAGGGACTTTGCCGAGGAACTAGTGAGAGAAAAGAGACCTGTTGCCCAGGCCATCCCTATTCTCAAATCAATACAAAGGAGAATAGACCCTTCCCTTCTCAATCCCAACCTCACCAGGGCGGTAAACCCCAGGATTGAAAAACTGTTCAGGCAGCCCAATCAGACCCACTCTACATAAGGGGGCAACTGAAACCGGACTCCCTTGTAGTTACTAATACCCGGAAGAGGGCGGGAACACCCTTATCGTCGTCTGAAGCTCCCCCCGACAAGGAGAGCAAGAAGATCTATGGGTTGGGAAGGAAGGTAGCCTCCGCTTCCGCCTACCAGGCAAGGATTGCCAACTCCACCACCCTGCTGGCGAGTTACAACTGCCATCAGTGGGAAGAAGTTGCAGCGCTCATTGACTCCGCCCCGGAACCTTTAAAAAGCCAGTTGGCACAGGTTGCGTCGGAGGGAAGAGGCGTGTCCGGTTGCATCCTTAAGGCAACCTTTGATGCTGCGGATAACGCCGGCAGACTGATAGCAGAGAGCACTGTTATCAAAAGACATGCTTGGTTAAGACAATCTGGGTTTAAACCCGAAACACAATCATCCTTAATAGACAAACTGGTGGAGCCCCATCTACTGTTTGGTAAGGCGGTAGAGGATGCCTTAAAAAATGCGAAAGATGAATACGAGACTCTCAAATCCCTGGGCCAGTTAACCAACAAACCCCCTAATCAAAGAGGGAATGGCAATTTTCATCGCCCACGCGGCCAAAACTCACAAAGAGGCTCCAACTATTCCCAGGGGCAGGGTACACCATGGAATAACAACAACCAGCAGTCTACCCAGGGTTATGTCAGGGGGTAACAAGAGGGGACGTGGTAAGGGTAGAGGCAGCCCCAATAGAGGCGGCGGCACGCCTCCCGCAAAACAGTGACATTCCGTTCAGGGTCCCTTCTCACGCATCCCCAGTAGGCGGACACATTTCCAACTTCACCCAAGCTTGGGAAGGGATCACATCAGACAGATGGGTGCTGTCCACAGTGTCTGCAGGATACTGCATAGAACTGTTAGAGCGTCCCCAAAACCACCCTCCAAGTCAAAAAGTACATTCCTTAGACCACCAGAAGATCCTCCTCGAAGAGATTGCCAATCTTCTAGCAAAGTACAAGATAGAACTCGTCCCGGGACACCAGGTAAACAAGGGTATTTATTCAACTTACTTCCTTGTGCCAAAAAAAGATTTGACAATGCGCCCAGTATTGGACTTACGGCCTGCAAACAAGTATGTCAAGCCCCAAAAGTTTTGCATGACTACTCTCCAAGAGGTAATCCCCCTCCTAAAAAAGGGTACTACATGGTAACATTGGACATGAAAGATGCCTATTTTCATATTTCCATGTTCCCAGCGCACAGAAGATTCTTGCGCTTCAAGGTGGACAGCACTACCAGTTCAAGGTACTGTCCTTCGGTATAGCCTCGGCTTCAAGGGTTTTCACCAAGGTACTGGCGGTGGCGGCGGCACACCTACGCAGGGAGGCAATCCCAGTGTACCGTTACCTGGACGACTGGCTCATCACGGGGGAGACCCCAGCAATTTGCAGATCAAATATTCAAAGAACTATCGACCTCCTCTTTGAATTGGGCTTCTCCATAAACGAGAAAAAGTCAATTCTGGTGCCAAGCACCTCCAAACAGTTCCTAGGAGCTGTCCCAAACACACAGGAAGGGTTGGCCTTTCCATCAGAGGAAAGAATTCGGAATCTAATGCTGCAAATTCCGCTATATCAGGCCGGTCGCCAGATAACAGTGCGCAAAGCGATGCGTTTGCTGGGCATGATGGCGTCATGTATTTACCTGGTCCCCCACGCGCGCCTGCGCATGCGTCCCATGCAAGAATGGTTGGCGAAACAGTGGTCTCAGGCAAGTGGTCAGTGGGACGATCTAGTGGTCGTTTCGCCAACACTTGTACAGAGTCTTCACTGGGGGACAAGAGAAAACCTCTCAAAGGGGAAACCCTTTTACGATCCCGAGGTTCAGGCTGTAGTCACAACAGATGCATCCCTGTCAGGGTGGGGAGCACACCATCTCCACCACACAACTCAGGGTCTCTGGTCTCACTCAGTGGCCAAGAATCATATCAATCTGCTAGAGCTTCTGGCAGTATTCAGAGCGCTTCAAGCGTTCGATCCCTACCTGTTGAACCTGTCAGTGCAGATCCTGACAGACAGCACAACAGCTATGTTTTACCTAAACAAACAGGGAGGAACTTGTTCGCCAAATCTGTCCAAGCTTGCCCAGAAAATTTGGATATGGGCACTCAGACGGAACATCTACCTGTCATCTCAACATGTTCCAGGGGAGCTCAATTCTCTGGCGGACGCTTTAAGCAGAGATCCCCTCCCGGAAGAACACGAATGGTGTCTACACAGAAAAATCGTAGAAGATCTCTTCTCTCAGTGGGGTTTCCCCACTATAGACGTATTCGCCACAAGCAAAAACAGACAGTACCCAGGATTCACATCCAGGTTTCCCCAACCAGGCTCCCAGGGGAACGCCCTGTGGATGAACTGGTCAGGGATGTTTGCATACGCTTTTCCACCGACCCCTCTCATCAGGAAGGTGGTCAACAAAATGCACAGGGAATCGATGACGCTCGTCCTAGTTGCTCCCATGTGGGCGAGGTAACAGTGGTTCCCACACTTACGCAGACTAGCGGTGTGCGAACCCATCAAACTCCCGTGCTGGTACAACTTACTGTCCCAGCACCAAGGTCAGACAGTGCATCCTCAACCCAACTCAATGAACCTGGCAGCATGGCTCCTGAGGTCATAGAGTTTGGACATCTCAATTTACCTCAGAGATGTATGGACATCCTAAAAGAATCTAGGAAGCCAAACACGAGGTATTGCTACTTTGACAAATGGAAAAGATTTGTTATCTGGTGCCAGAATAAGCAGATCAACCCTGTTGATTGCACTCCTTCCACTATAGTCACCTACATGCTCCACCTGCTGGATGCAGGGTTGGTATTTAATTCACTGAATGTACACCTGGCAGCTCTGTCAGCATACACCACCTCGCATAACAAATTATCGTGGTGGAAAGTACCAGTGGTTAAAGCCTTCATGGAAGGAGTAAAGAGACTTCACCCTCCAATTTCTAACCCACCACCAGGATGGGACCTTAATGTGGTGCTGGCTAAACTCGTGGGCCCTCCCTTTGAGCCCATGCATAAAAGCAGTCTCAAACACCTGACATATAAAACGGCCTTCTTGGTAGCCATTATGTCTATAAGAAGGGTCAGTGAAATTCAGGCTCTGTCAGTGCAGGATCCTTCTTTACTGTCCATGAAGATAAACTGGTTTTACGAACACACCCTAGGTTCTCACCTAAGTTTATTTCAAAATTCCACGTGAACCAGTCCATCGAGCTTCCGGCTTTCTTCCAAGACCCACAAAGCTCGGCTGAGGTGAAACTACACACCCTAGATGTGCGTAGGGCAGTCCTATACTATGTAAACAAGACCAGACCGCTAAGGAAAACAGACCAACTGTTTGTCTCCGTAGCTATAGGCAAAGAGGGAGATTGCGTCTCTAAAGGTGCCATCTCTAAGTGGATTATAAACTGAGGCATTGGGGCCACTCTGGCTTTCATTGCAAATGTACCCCTTGACACCATTTGCAAAGCAGCTACCTGGAGCTCTAGTCTCACTTTTACTCAGCACTACTGCATTGACACCCATTCCAAGACAGATGCTCAAGTGGGACAAGCGGTTCTAAGACATTT
Source organism: Ambystoma mexicanum (assembly GCF_040938575.1). Classification (NCBI taxonomy): domain Eukaryota; kingdom Metazoa; phylum Chordata; class Amphibia; order Caudata; family Ambystomatidae; genus Ambystoma; species Ambystoma mexicanum. Next base: position 454,513,025 of record NC_090940.1, read on the forward strand.
ATTTGCTCATGACCCTTCTCACATCCCACCTCCTTCTTCTAACACTGCTTGCTAATCTATGCACAGCATGTGATCTAAGCAGATTCCACAAGCCTCAGAAGGGATACATTACTCAACGTTATCGTATTTCTGATGCTTGTATCTGCTTAGATTCACATACGTAATACTCTGCAGCTTCCACTAGATGTCGGCCTATGCACAGCATGTGAATCTAAGCAGATACACGCATCAGAAATAAGATTACGGTGAGTAATGTATCCCATATATACATCAATGTATATTTATGCACACTACTGTTGGGTCTGCGCCGTAATAAACAGTGTAGGACAAACTCGTTCACACACGTGGCACAGGCTCTACGAGCAGAGCACCGTTACGTGAGGGTTGCATGCAGTGTGCTGCTGCCAGGGTTGGACTGGGACAAGAAACATGCCCGGGCACCTACAAAAAGAGGCCCGCCCCTCACCTCAAAAAAAGTGGCCCTCAAACCATGATCCGTGAATCACATCAATTCATGACTTTACACACCACACAGCTGCATTCAGGCTCCCACTTCCACTCATCATATAATTTGCATTCTTATATAGTGTGATTTATACTCTCACCTGATTACTTCTGCTTTAAAATGCTGGAATAGCAGGTGTTATTATTCCAATGAATAGTGGCCAGTGTATGAACCACCTCATAAAGATGTAAGGCTGAATGGGCTTGTGCAGGATTCGAACTTGTGGAATGCGGGCTGGCTCCACCGTGAGCGACAACAGCAGGCGAGTACTTCATTTGCGAGCGACTCACCCAGGTACTCGAGGCAGTAGCCATGAGCCTGGCATTTGATAATGATTTGGTATTTATATAGCGTTTTTGCCAAAGCATTGTGCATAGAACATATTTACATACAATTATCCCCAACTGAAGTTGGTGCTCATTTATCAACCTCAGGTTAATGAAAGGCTGCGTTGGCCTTGCCAGGATTTGAACCTGCTACCTGCAGATCACAGTAACACATAGATGATTGATTGTAGCAGCACCAGCGAGCACTCAACCTGCTGGTCTATATATTAGAGTGAGATCGTCCGTCCTTCCTTCCTTCCTTCCTTCCTTCCTTCCTTCCTTCCTTCCCTCCTTCCCTCCTTCCCTCCTTCCCTCCTTCCCTCCTTCCCTCCTTCCCTCCTTCCCTCCTTCCCTCCTTCCCTCCTTCCCTCCTTCCCTCCTTCCCTCCTTCCCTCCTTCCCTCCTTCCCTCCTTCCTACCTCCCTGCCTTCCCTCCCCAAACAGTGACAGGGTTGGAGTTCTCTGAACTGGGCTATTAGTGCTGCCCAAGCCTGGTGAGACTAGAGCCCGCCCCCCTTCCACCCTGCCAATGTATTTTTTACTCTTACCAACGTATAAGAAATGTCAAACAAGAAATGTATTTGTACCCTACTGTGCATGGCTCTCTATCTTTTAATCATTCACCATACAACTGAGAATGAAGGCACGTTTACATAAATGACTGCACGAATGAATGTATGTTTCCACATGATTTGAAACTTCCAGGAACCTGCAGTGCATCATTCCACTCTGTAGACCCCTGTAATGTCCCATTTTAATTAACATGAATAGAGACAGCTTTAGATATTTATTAAAGTTGTCTGAGTTTTTCAAATCAGTACATGTATTTATAAAGATTCAAAAGCTATGATTGTCTCATTGTGATGAACGTGTGTTATCCTAAATATGATGCATCCTTAAAACGCACAAACAAATGGCTTTTAAACTGCAGGCTAGGCTGTACATTATTGATCACTAACTAGGCAGGCGAAGGCGATGCCAGCTTCTTTTGAAGCAAAACCGTTGAACATGCAGACAGCGCCATGTTATCACTCGATCATATGTCACCTGAAGACAGAGAAAACACAATGAAAATCGGCATGCATCGCGCACATACCATTGGAATAGCAGCGTGTGCGTCTATTGGCCCTTCGTGCCACTGCCTTCTTTTTTTAAAACTTGGTTTTATTGGCATTTATATAGTGAACAAGACATTTTTAATAATAACAACAAACATAGGTGGAACCCACTTTGTCCTAAACCGTCTAGTCCCCCTCAAACAATTGTTCCGCCCTTTCAAGGCGTGCGTACAACCCCCTCTGTGAGTGGGTGAAACCCTGGTGTCCCAAGTCAAACGGGGGCTCCCACACCGAGGACATAGGGGAGTGCCACAACATATAGCCCTTTGTCTCTCTGGATTCCCGCCACACTGACCAAAAGACTCCCAGCGTGGTGTGGGACCGAAGACGGTCTGGCATCAATCTGGGCGGTGACCAAAAAAAGTCCCTGACTTTCAGAGTATGCGCTGCATATTCTTCCAGGTAGCTCCAATACATCCTCAGATCTTCCCTCATCTGCTCTAGCATCCCCCTAATTTGTGCAGCACTATAATACAAACGGATGTCCGAAAATCCAAATCCCCCCCTCTGTCCCTTGGAAGGGTGAGGATTGCCATTTTCACCCTCAGAGTCTTGTTCCCCCATATAAATGTACAGGTCTCACCTATAACTTCCAGGAAGAGCCTTTCTTGTAGCTCTCTCGGAATCGACGAGAACAGGTATAAGAGTCTAGGGAGCACATTCATTTTTATGGAGGTCATCCTCCCATACCATGTCAATATCGGTGTGCGCCACCTCTTTAAGTCCGCCTTCAACTGTGCGCGAAAGGGGTCGTAGTTGACCTCCACCATCTCCTCAAGCTTCCTTGTGTCAAGCTGATTGGCCCGAGAGGACCGCGTACCTGTAGTCTTGGTGGTTGGTCTCGCAGAGGTCGCCAGTCTGGAGTCCAGGAACTGATGAGATAGCGGCACGAGGAATCAGCCTCTCCACCACCCAAATGAGGAACTGGGTGAAGGATGGACCAACCCCCAATGTCACAAAGGCACTCTCCCAGGTAAGCGTGACAAGAGGATGTAGGCTCAGATGGAGGGAACCATAGTCCAGGTAGAGCTTGTTGTCCAGACCATGAATCTTCCAAGAACCTCAGTGCAGCGACAGTTGATAGATAGACCAGTGTAGCAGAAAGGTATTCGTAGTAGGCAAAGGAGCTTGGCTGGTGCAGATAGTTCCAATGGTACACAGGATGAGATTCGGAGTCAGGCAAGACAGGAAAGAGTGAGGACAGTTGGAACTAGTAGTCTGGCCAATTAGAGAACTGTAGGAACGTGCCCAAGATGGAACAGGGGGAATGCAGGCTAGTGTGGGATAAGTCCCCTCTACACAATGATGACTCAGGACAGAACTCCGGAATGGGCTGAGGGAAGACTGACCCAGGGCAAAACCTAGGTAGTAGCTGGAGGCTGGCTGGCCCAGGGCCGAACCCAGGTGAGGATTGAAGGCAGGCAGGCCCAGGACAGGACCCGGATAAGAACTGGAGTCAGGCTGGCCCAGGGCAGGCCACAGGTAAGGACTGGAGGCAGGCAGGCCCAGGACAGGCCACAGGTAAGGCTGGAGGCAGGCAGGCCCAGGACAGGCCACAGGTAAGGCTGGGGGCAGGCAGGCCCAGGACAGGCCACAGGTAAGGCTGGAGGCAAGCAGGTAGGCCCAGGACAGGCCACAGGTAAGGCTGGAGGCAGGTAGGCCCAGGACAGGCCACAGGTAAGGCTGGAGGCAGGTAGGCCCAGGACAGGCCACAGGTAAGGCTGGAGGCAGGTAGGCCCAGGACAGGCCACAGGGAAGGCTGGAGGCAGGTAGGCCCAGGACAGGCCACAGGTAAGGCTGGGCAGGAACAACGAGGAAAGCGAAGCAAACCGCGTTGAGACGCGGGCAGCTTTGACTAGCGGCCTCTTTTATGGGCCGCCGGCGCCCGAGAGGCCTGGAACGCAAACCGTTCCGTTTCCGGGCGCCGGCGAACCCAGAACGAGGCTTGGAAGGCAAGCCCCCACGGCGCATGCGCGGAACCGAGAGAGAGGACCTCCGCGCATGCGCCGAAGGCCGCCGGCCCTGTAATCCGTTGCTCCCCTCCCGGCGAGTCCCCAGACGCGAACGCGCGGGTAGACTCGCCAGGAGGAAATGGGAGCGGCAGACCCCAGTCTCCCGCGTGACATGACACTTTGTTACCCTAATGCCCAGGTATTGAATGCTCCCTTGACTAAGTCTTATGCCTTGATACGTCTCTGTCCCATCTAGGAAGGGGCTCTGTTCTAGTGCCGGTAGGATAGCTGATTTTCCAAAACTGATCTCGAGTCCCGAGAGTCGGCCATACTCTGCTATTTGGGACATTAGTGCCGGGAGCAAGGTCTGGACATTTGTAAGGTAGGCTAGTATATTGTCCGCAAATAACTTTACACTCAATCTCACCCCCCGCTATACCCTTAATTTGGTTTATAATTTGAATTGCTATTGCCAGGGCATACAACAGTGGGGAGAGAGGGCATCCCTGCCTACTGCCTCTTTTGAGTTCAAAGGTCTCCATGAGCCCCCCGTTTATCCGGACCTAGGCCTATTATATAGCTCATCCACCCACCTCATAAAATTTGTTCCTAACCCCATCCTCCCCAGGACCTGAAGGGCCATTCGACCCTCTTGAATGCCTTCTCTGAGTCTAACGTCACTAGGCATGCATCCAGACCCCACTGCTCTGCCCCATGAATCAGGTTGATGGTCTTTCTGATATTGTCCGACCCCTGTCTGCCGCTTATAAATCCCACCTGATCTCCATGAACCAAGAGCAGCACCCCCCCCCCCTCCAATCTTTCTCCCAAAATTTTTGCCAAAATGTTTACATAGCAGTTGAGGAGGGAAATGGGCCTATAAGAGGAGCACCTAGTGGGGTCCTTTCCTTCCTTCGGATAGCAACAATAATTGCTGCCATCATCGAGGGGGGGGGGGGGAGTGGTTCACCTCCCAGTTATGCGTTGAACACTTTTACTAGGAACGGGGCCAACAACGATTTGAATTGTTTATAGAATTTCATTGTGAAGCCGTCTTCCCCCGGGACAGTCCCCAACTTCATCCCGGTGATGGCAATCCGAACTTCGTCTACTGTTAGCCCTGGGATTGGTAGCCTCCTCAGGAATTCGTCTATTTCAACCTCCTCCCCCCTCACATTCTAACGAGTAGAGGGCACTGTAGTATTTTACAAATTCTCCGCCAATGCCGTTAGCGTCATATAGGCACTTATTCTCCTCCGTCTTTATAGCCCCTATGGTTCTCCTCTTCTTCTCCACCCTCAGTCTCCAAGCCAGGATCCTGTCTGACCTGTCTCCCTTCTCGTGATATTTCTACTTCAGAAATTGGAGGTTTTTTTTAGTGTCCTGCTTAAGGATTGCTCCCAATTGCATTTTATATCGTCAAAGCTCTTTCGCCTTGACGGGTGAAATAAATCGTCCTTGGATGCCACCCGGTTGTATCTGCTCTGTTTTTCTGTGGAGCTTAGTCTCCCTCTCCCCCTTTCTCTCGGAACCTATTCTCATCAGGGTCCCCCGACTAGTTGTCTTGAAACCCTCCCAAACGGATTGGCTTCCCATCCCCGCTGTGTCGTTTAAAAGGAAGTACTCCTTGATTTCTCTAAGCAGTTCCTGCTGAACCGATTTATCCTTCAGCAAGAAGTCGTTGCATATCCAGCTCCCCCGGGTACTGCCTGTTCTCCCCATATCCACTAACACCTTTACCATAAAGTGGTCTGACCACAGGATTGGGGCAACTCGGACTCCTTCAAGTTTGCGTCCATCAGGATCAGGTCAATACGTGAGAAGGAGTTGTGGACTGCTGAGTAGTAAGTAAATGGCATGTCCCCTTCACGTATTGGGTGGAGGGAGTCACATAACCCCAATACCTCGTTAACCTCTTTGAAGCGTACTGAGTCACCAGGGTTTATCCTGCTTATTCGTCCCACCCCCATCCTCTTACGGTCCTTCAATGGATCCAGTAACATGTTAAAATCCCCTCCTACCACCAAGTGCCTTTCCGCAAATTCGATTAATTTATCCCTGACCTTCTCCCAGAAATCACATTGGTGTATGTTCGGTGCATACACTGAACCAATCGTGAGCTTAATACCGTGTGAATTACCCTACGCAAACACATACTTCCCATTCGTGTCAGCCAGGACCAAGGTGACCATGTAGCCCAGCCGAGTTGCAACTAAGACCGCAACCCCACGCCTCTTCTTGACACCAGAGGCCATTATCACTTCGCCCACCTTCCACGACTGTAAGTTGGGTTTCTCCCCCCTGTTAGGCAGAATTATATGCAGTACCCTTTGGGAACACTACACACAATTAAGACTACAAGACACAGTACAAATTCACCTTTGGTACAAGCCTGTACACACAGTTAAACTGGTAGCGATGGCTGAGCAGCCAGACTTATCTCAAGAGTAAGTGAGCAGTATCAGATTACTATGATTCAGGCAAACACTGACTCAAGGTTTTCAAGTAAAAGAATATACATTTATTTCACTCTTCAGTTGTATAACATTACACTATTATAAGCAGTCTAAAAATCACACTCTTAATACACCACACCACGTCCCTTAAATTCCAGACAAGTTAAGCTCACAAATGAAGTGGGAGCAAAATGGCACTCCAGCAATTTAAAAAGGGAGGGAAAGACAAAGTTATTAGAAATTAAATCAAACCAACAGGTAAGTACTATCAGGTAGAAAAGGCTTAAGGCCAAAGTCAATGGGTCAAAAGTCTTTTGCTCAAGATCACACAGTTCAGGGTAGTTTGCGGTAAAGTTCGTGGCACGGTTTCCAGACGAGGTTGGTTGATAGAAAAGTTAGTTCAAAGAGAAGAGAAGGACAAGCCCTCGGATTGGAGAAAGATTTTAAACACTTTCACCGCGGTTGAACGAAACAATCAACCGGATTTGCACAGTACCTTAAAACGGAGAGGAAGCTGTAGCAGAGGTGGACGTTCCTGGTCGTTCCTGCCAGCTCATGGTTCCTGAAGCGACTGTCGGACTGACGAGAAGTAGGAAGACTGGAGGGTCCTGCACTATCCAGGGAAGAAACCAGCAGCAGAGCAAAGCAATAAATAAAAGGTGCGCTCCTTAAAACCCAAGCAGGGTCCGACCTTCCTCCGGCCCACTGTAGCTATGTACAGCGAATTCGACCAGAGGAGGGTTCCAGGATTGCAGTTTGGGCAAACTGGTTGGTCCCACAAGCTCAAGGGAAGAAGTTTCCTGGAGGATCTTCTCTGTTGTCGGATTCTGAAGATTCGGACCTGCAGCAGTGCTTCACCGGGCGGTTCAGTCATTGTAGTGGTCCTCTTCCATCAGCTCCTCGTTGGTTCTTTCGTTCCAGTTGCGACTCTGCCTTTCCAGTCCCAGAGACCTGCTTTTTATGCAGTTTTCCCCCATTCACACAGCCTGGCTGTCAATCACACAGCAGGGTGGCTGTCCTGGCAAGGACAGTCCCTTCAGCCAATCAAACAGGAGTGCGACTTTGGTTACCAAGGAAACCCATGGCAGGGGTCAGAAGATCCCTCCCTCACATCCTGCCTACCTACACTTTCAGGTGCCTTAAGGAGGGCTTCTGTGCAGAAGCCCGCAAAAAGACGGCGAACCAAGTAATCATCCCCGGTTTGGTGCGTAGAGAAAAACACGAGAAAGACTTTAACAAAAAGAAATGGCGACTAAACCCAGCCAGAGCCAAAATAAAATGTATTTGGTCAAGCAGGTTTATGTTCAAGTCTAATATAATAGCCTGTAACAATACCATGGTTATATAAGATAACCGCGGTAGAAAAGTTAGGGTAGTTACCACTGCCACCAGCACGTTTTAGTGTAAAGGGAGCAAAACAGTGCTCCAAGAGACACAGACAAAAAGGGATAAGAGTTAACCCTTTCCAATACTCCATGTAAGATGGGGTGTACTGGGTCTGTGGTTTAAAGTGACTAAAATAAAGTTAATGGCAACTTTACCTTTTCTGGGGGACAGCAGTCAGTCCCTGAAAAATGGAGTCATTGGGAAGTCTCAAAGGCAACCCTGTGTCACTGCACTGAAGGTGCTGTGTAACACACATGAAAATATGAGGCCATGGAGTAGGTGAGGCTCCAGTGCTCAAGATCACACAAGAAGTGAAAAACACACACAGCAAAACACATGTAAGAGTGGGAAAAAGGCTCACACTCTTACCAAGTGAAAAGAATAAATCCTAGAAATCCAGCAAAGCTGCCGAGGGACTCATTAGATAAAGGAAATCAGCCATTTATGAGAATTCTCCCTAACACTTGCCCCCCCAGACTAAGGGACAGGAGGATTTAATCTACTCATGGATGAATCTCTACCTCTAGTCAGTTAAAAACATCCTAGAGAGACATCAGCAATTTGGTGGCAACATCCTGCTCTGTGCTCAATGGTGAAATCAAACCTTTGCAGGCAGATTGACCATCTTAGAAGTTTTGGGTTCTCCCCTTTCATTTGCATTAACCATTTCAAGGGTTGGTGGTCTGTCTGAATCACAAAGGTAGATCCATACAAGTATGGTCTAAACCTCTTCAGAGACCACACAATGGCAAAACATTCACGCTCTATGGTTGCCTTTTTTCTGGTTCCTTCAGTTTCCTACTGATGAAGCAAATGGGGTGCTCCCTACCTTTCTCATCTAGTTGACTAAGGACTGCACCTATACCTATATTCGAGGCATCTGTCTGCACAATGAAGGGTTGGTGATAATCAGGAGCTCTTAGGACTGGAGCTTGACAAAGGGCTTTCTTCAGGTTTTCAAAGGCTTGAATGTACTCCTCATTCCATCTAACCTTTTTTGGGAATTTTGGAGAGGAGAAAACATTCAAGGGAGAAGCTATGGATCCATAGTTCCCTATGAAATTCCTGTAGTACTCAGTGAGACCTAGGAAAGCTCTCACTTGGGTTTGAGTAGTAGGGGTGGCCCAGTTTTGCACAGCTTGTACTTTGCTGGGCAATGGCCTTATTTCACCTCCTCCTACCTCATGACCAAGGTAGACCACTTTACTCTGACCAATTTGACATTTGCTTGCCTTTATGGTCAGATGGGCCTGCTCAAGAGCCTGAAAAACATATCCCAGGTGATCAATATGTTCTTTCCATATAGGGCTGAACACTGCAATGTTATCCAAGTATGCCATGCAGAAGTCCTCCATCCCATTCAGAACTTGATTAACCATCCTTTGAAATGTAGCAGGTGCATTTTTGTGTCCAAAAGGCATAACCTTGAATTGGTAGAGGCCTGCTGGGGTGGAAAATGCAGTTTTCTCCTTGGCATGGCCTGTCAGTGCAGTCTGCCAATAGCCTGAGGTTAGATCAAATGTACTGAGGTACTTGGCTGAGCCACGTCTATCCACCAGTTCATCTGTCCTTGGCAAAGGATGGGCATCAGTCTTAGTGACTGCATTTAGAGCTCTATAGTCCACACAGAATCTCAACTCCTTGGATCCTGCCTTTGGTACTAGAACAACTGGACTAGACCATGGACATGTAGATGGCTCTATAACCCTGATTGAGCATCTTGTTGACCTCTCCTTTGATGTGGGATCTCACATGCTCTGACATTCTGTAACCTCTGCTTTTCACAAGTAAACAGTCACCAGTGAGATTATCATGCTGGTCCCAAGGGGTCAAGCCTGGCTATAGTGAAAACAGGGCGGCAAACTGATTCAACAGAACTTTGCACTCCTCCTGTTGTTCAGAAGACAGCTGAGAAGAGAGATTACCTCCTTCTATTTGCTCATCTAAAGGTTGGCCTCTGAAGAGATCAGGTAGAGGTTCACTCTCCTCTTCCTCTTGAGTTGAAGCTAGAAGCAAAGCTCCTACTTCTGGTCTCGAGACATTAGCCTTTAAACGGTTGGTGTGAAAGACTCTGGGAGCCTCCTTAGGTCTGCCTAGTTCCACCAAATAGTTAACCTCTCCAAGTTTGCCCACAACCTTTAAGGGTCCATCCATTTGTCCTGCAAGGCCCTCTGCCTTGTTGGCACCATAACTAATACAAGCTGGTCTTGAGTAAACTCAACCATGCTGGCCTTGTTCTGGGTATCTTGTAGCATGGTCTACTACAACCAGGATAAACCTGTTCCCAGAAGATGTTGGAGGGTCAAGGGGACCGACAATGTCAATGCCCTCCCTCTCAAAAGGAACTCCCACCACTGGGAGAGGCACCGGGGTGCCACATTCTTGGCTCCACTCTTGCCAGAGGTTTGGCAAGTGTGACAGCTCTTACATAATTTGTCAACTTCTGAACCCATCTTAGGCCAGTAGAAGTAAAGAGAGAGCCTTTCCTTGGTCTTCTTGAAACTCAAGTGATATCATGCCTGTCGTCCCATGTACACCCGGCACGTCTACTTCCACTCCTACTGTTGCACCAAAATTCCCCAAATGCTGCATTTTACCTGCACACACGGCCTTCAGATCTGCCAGGCCATTCTACACACATTGGAGGTTGTTTAGTAAACAGCCGGGGAAGCGACGCTATTAGAAAACGAAAACATCATGTTCTAATGCGCATGCTTACAGTGTTCCATTGATTCTACTTGTGCATCGGTATTGTTTACATCAGTGCCCTCACGGGTGGAATCACGTGATATGTTCCGGATTTTTGCCTTATTCCGTACGTTGGTAACGTGAGTGTCATGTGACACGTATACATTTCGGCGTTTGCAAGTAAGCAGCGCTTCTGATTGTTGTTTTTCGATTATTGGCGTTCCGGAGCTCGGAGTTTCCTTGCAGACTCAGCGCTTCTTAACATTTTTGCAACATTCCTTGCTACGCTCACTTTTGCTCCTGTCCTGCCTGGAGCAGTTGCTGCTTCCACGTCCCATCGTGGTGTTTCAGCGACTTCCCGCTCCAGCTTTGTCTCGGAGCCACCGGCTGATCTTTACAGTCGGCTTCTTCCTGGAGTTAAGCTACTCGGCAGCCCTCTGTCTACCTACCTGCCCCAGCTCCTTAACTCGTCTGCTACTCTCTACAGCCGACATCCAGCAGTTAATCTGCATCATCCAGCAGATTCCTCTACCACTCAGCTCCAGTGCTGCTTGGGGCAGTCTCCTCTTCTGACATCCTTACCTTGTTTCCTGCTAAACGCTTTCTTTAATAGTGGGGAAACAATTCTGGCTAATTAAGGATTTATTGTTGGTGTTAAGTGAAGAACTATCCTTATTTCTCAAACCCTAATTTCAATATCCAAAAGGGCATTCATACCTGGAACAAGTTTGCGCCATTGCTTCTTCCTGGATTTCATTCAGAATTTGTGCACTGAACTTAATGGACGCTATCCTGTGTGCACCAACCCGACTCTGGTGTGGCCCTCGTTCCTTTGGATTAGATTCCTGTACTAACTCCCTTCCTTGTCGTTGTTCCTTTGGATTACCTATTGACAATCTGGACCTTATCTGTGGCTGTGCTGACAAACAGGTTAGTGTAACCTTAATAGGTTATTAGCTGCTCCCTTTGGTGATAACTTAGTTTCTTATATGTTTCCTTTTCTACCAACAGCCTGGTGAATCTTGTTCCTCACACGCCCTTTCCGCTAATAGCTCTCTTTGGCTGTAGACTTATTATTAGTCAGAGAGTGACTTTAGTTGGAAGGTCTAATCTTGACCCGACATGATTCTACTTAATTTCCTTCGGTTACTACAGGAACATCTCTGAGTGTATCCTTTTGACTACCAGTCTGTATCCTTTGATAAGTGTTCTATTTTAGACATACTAAATCATAACAGAATCAGAAGCCTAAAATGGAAGGTACCGACCCCCTAACTGTCCTCACTCAGTGGGTGGCAGATTTAAGGCAAGACATGATTACAGCTCAGGATACCTTGCGCCATTGCATGGACGTGTTGTAAGATGCAATGCATGCCTCCCCACATGGGATGGCGAATCCTGATCCTGTTGCCTCTAGTTCGGGTCTAGCTGCACCCCAAAGAGAATCAGTTCAGGTGTTGATGCCAACTCAGTTTCCTCTGGTTCCACCGTAGAGGTTTACAGGAGACCCCAAATCATACTGCACTTTTGTGAATCAGTGTCGTCTCCACTTCCTATGTAGGCCCTGTTCCTTTCCGGACTTGACTACAACGGCGGCCTTCGTACTGTCGCATTTAGGGGGCACTGCTGCAGATTGGGCGAACCCATTGTTGGAGTCCAACAGCCCGTTATTGTATGACTGTGATGAGCTGTTTTCAGCAATGAGTAAGGTGTTCGATATGAGGTATGCAACCCAGGCAACAGATCTGGAACTGTTGAATTTACAGCAGGGTAACCAATCATTGTTGACCTATCTAGCACGTTTCAACCAGCTAACTGCGGAAACACAGTGGCTGGAAGATAAGAAGACCGTAGTCTTCTATAAAGGACTTTCTGAGGAACTAAAAGATGCCTTGTCAACGGTTCCTGTCGTACAATCGGGGTACACAGAATTGCTAGACCTTGTCCTTCAGATTAATGCACGGAGATCCACTAGAAAAGGCAAAAAGAAGCCTTTCTTATCCTGTCCAAGCCATCCTGGAGTTACCCAGTCCTCCTCCGGCGAACCTGAGCCAATGCAAATAGGAGCTAGTCGTGGTCGTTTGTCCGCCGCTGTGCGAGAAAACCATTGCAAGAATAATCTGTGCATGTACTGTGGTTCCGCGGACCATTTACTGGTCTCTTGTCCTAAGAAACCGGTCAAAAGAACGGAAAACACCAAAGCTCGGCAATAGTGGGAGTCCCTCTGTCAAGTACCAAACCGGACTCTGCCTTTCCTCTAACCACTTCCATAGCAGTAACGGTATCTTTATGTTTCAATGACATTACCGTACAAACCAAGGCTATGGTAGACTCTGGTGCCACTAATAGTAACATTGATGTTACCTTTGCCAAACAATTAGCTATTCCCCTGGTGACCAAAACTGTACCTGAATCGGTCAATACAGTTGACGGTTCGGCTTTATCTTCCGGTTTGATAACGGAAGAAACGCTACCTGTTAAAATGACCTTATCTGATGGTCACACTGAGAGTATGGTTTTTGACGTAATCGCTGCACCACAATACCCGTTGATTCTAGGTCTGTCCTGGCATAAGTTACACAATCCAGTGATCAATTGAGTCACAGGTCATATTCAGTACCCCTCCGATTACTGTAACGAGAAATGTTTTCTGGATTCGGAAGTGGTTCTTGACACGCCTGTTTTGGCCTTCCTTGACGGGTTACCAAAAATAAGTGCGCTTGCGTCAACTAAATCGTTGGTGCCTCAGGAATACATCGAGTATGCGGATGTGTTTGACAAAGGCAAGGCGGAAATATTGCCCCCTCACCGACAATATGACTGTCCAATCGAACTGATTGCTGGAGCTGTCATCCGCCGCCGTCGTGACTGGCGGATACTTCCGCGGTATCGCTGGCAGTATGGGTTTAGAAACTGGTAGTCCTTTCTCTATTTTTACGGCTCTAGCAGCCGTCCCAGTTCCCTCAGCGCGGAGCCTGCCGGGAGTATTTATTCCTCCTCCTTCCGGTGGACGCTGCGTTGCAACCCCTCTTGATAGTTTTCCCAGTTTCCGGGTTTACGCTTGCTGCTGACACTCTGCCTGATCGTCAGTGCTTTTGTACTGCTGTAAACTTCGTCCTGTGTACGAAGTTTTCCTTCACTTTGGTACTTTGCCTCTTACCGGTTTTATTCCGGTTCCTTCTCCCTGCGTCTCTCTCCTTTGAGACCCGGTACCTTTGCTCTATCTGCTCTTTCCTCTCCATTTTGCCTGGGTTCCTCTACAATTTGGATTCCAGTCTACTTTCTATTATTCAGCTTTCTCTTCTCTCACTTGAGTCCCCTACTTCCTGTGTCCTGCCGGGCAGCATTGGATACCAGTTACGCCTTCTGGCTTCACGTTTGCTACGGACCCCTGCCGTTTTGTGCCTACACCTCTTCCTGCTTCATCACTTCGGAAGTTCCTACTTGGAGTCGGACAGAGTGCAGTTCGGCGCCTGACACAGGTTTTTTCTGCTGCTTGGCTTTTTCCCTTGTGTATCAGCTTGCTCCCGGGGAGGGAGTCACAGGCGTGCTGTTCCATCAGCGTTCACTGTGGCTTCCCTTCGTGACAGGCAATTACCACCAAAAAAGGAGAAAGACTACCTCGCCAGGCGAAACTTGTCCACCGAAGCCTTCGATTCAAGCAGCTCAGGTGAGGAGAGTGTGGAAGCAAAGGAGGAAGTGGGAGAAAAAGGGTCAGAGAAAGGACAGATTGCAACGCCAAAACATAACAAGATGTCGGCGGAGGATCAAGTTCAAGAGCTTTGGAAGGCTTTCCAGGCTATGTCTGTAGAGCTACAGGGAGTGAAGACAGAGAACGCGCTTCTCAAACAAATGGTATCAGCTAGAGAACATCCTACTGTGGAATTACCTCCTATGCCCCTCTCCTCAGGAAAGTTTTATGGTTCTCCCAAAAGGGTAAGAGAGTTCCTGGAGGCTTGTACCGTCTATTTCACGTTGAGACCCCGCACTTTCGCTACCGATCAGGCCAAGGTTGGATTCCTAATCTCAAATATGACTGGGAATGCGTTGGCGTGGGCAACTCCTTTGGTAACCAGTGCAAATGCTATACTGCATGACTTTACGGGATTCCAGAACCTGCTTAAACAGACCTTCGAAAGACCTGAGTTGTCTTTTACCGCTTGTGAGGAACTGTTGGATGTAAGACAAGGTTCTTTGGACGTCCTAGCTTACATTTCTTCCTTTAAGACGTTGGCGGCTGGGGCAGGTTGGCCGGAACCCGCCCAGTATGCCATCTTTCGGAGGGGCTTAAGAGAGGAGATTAAAGACGAACTAGCCAGATCTCCACGTTCACCAACTTTTTCTGATCTACTTGCAGCCGCTCTCCACATAGAGTTTAGGCTTCAGGAAAGAAGATCTGAACGTCGCAAGCAACGCGCTTCAGGATCTTTGGTGGATCCTCTTTCGCATCCTTCTCCTTCTCTCTCTCCTTCTAAGTCTTCAGACGAACCTATGCAAATTGGAGCTACTAGGACACCCCTATCAGCAGCGGAAAGACGAAGACGGAGAGAAAAAGGACTATGTGCTTACTGTGGTTCGGATCAGCATCTCTTGAAAGACTGCATGGAGGTACCTAACAGAAAATCAGGAAATGACTACCCTCGGCGCCAGTAGGGACGGGCATCCGAGGGTCATCAAGTTCCATTTCTCGTCCCCATGTTTCTCTTTGTGTCAGCTCCGGATTCTCAAGAAGATTCGAGACTCATGGTTCTGTCCGTGGCCCTCAAAGTGGAGGGTTAGCAAGTCGAGTCTTTAGCCCTGTTGGACTGCTGAGCTGCAGGCAACTTCGTTGATACCTTGTGGGCTGATAAAGTAGGCCTACGCAGAATCGCCCGTCAAGAAGGCCAACAGGTCAAAGGTGTAGATGGATCCCCTTTGTCCTCCGGTCTAATCACTCATTCCACGGAGGATCTGTTCTTGACTATCAACCATCACGCTGAGATGGTGAAGTTCGACGTCATACGAGCAGCCCATTTCCCCATAATTCTGGGAATTCCTTGGCTCCGAAGACACAATCCTCGTATTGATTGGACGAATAACCAATTGAGCTTTTCTTCGACCTACTGTACTACCAATTGCCTTCCCTTAAAAGATCAGTGTGATTCACAGTCTGTAACAATAATTCCGGATACCCATCTTGGAGTGCATGCGTTACCCCGATTCTGCTCACCTTTTGAAGAAGTGTTTCAAGAGAATCATCACGCCAGATTACCCCCACATCGACCAGAGTACTGCACCATTGACATAGAGACTAACGCTTTAGTACCATTTGGAAGAATGTTCTCCCTCACACTGCCAGAGAAACAGGTACTAAGAGGTTATCTGGATACCAACTTGAAGAATGGCCTCATTCAGCCCTCAAAATCCCCCGCTGGGGCTTCTTTGTTCCTCATTAAGAAGAGAGGTACTGATGAGCTTAGACCCTGTATAGATTACAGGCGTCTAAATAAGGTCACCATCCGGGATCGCTATCCGATGCCTCTCATTATGGACATCATTGAAGCAGTCCAGGGGGCTAAGGTGTTAACGAAACTCGATTTAAGGAATGCATACCATCTGCTCCGTGTAGCCAAAGGCGATGAGTGGAAGACCGCCTTTCGCACTCCATTCGGATTATACGAATACCGGGTAATGCCATTTGGCCTGGTGAACGCTCCCGCTGTATTTCAACGGTTTATGGACTGCATGTTTTCCAACATGCTCACCATTTCAGTAATTATCTATCTGGATGACATTCTCATTTTTTCTTCCAACATGGAAGAACATATTCCTCATATCACTCAGGTTTTGGATCGTCTTCAAAGAAACCAACTTTTGGTCAAGGCCGAGAAGTGCATTTTTGCAGTTCCTTTGGTACCATATCTAGGGTACATCTTATCTGCGGAGGGTATTGCCATGGATCGCAACAAGGTTCAAGCTATTCTTGACTGGCCTGCCCTTACTTCAGTTCGAGAAGTACAAAGATTCCTTGGTTTATCCAATTTCTACAGACGATTCATACCAGACTTCTCTGAAGTGGTGTATCCCATTACCCGTCTACTCAAAAAGGATGCTCTCCCTTTTCACTGGTCAACTGAAGCTGAACGTAGTTTTTCCCTTCTCAAAGGACTCTTCTGTTCTGCCCCTATACTATGGCATCCGGACCAGACATTACCCTTCATCTTGGAGACAGAGGCCTCTGCCATAGCCATTGGAGCAGTTTTGTTACAGTCAGTTAACGAAGTGGAACATCCTGTGGCTTATCTGTCTAAAACCCTCTCTCCCAGCCAACTAAACTACTCAGTTCTTGAAAAAGAACTATTGGCAATGAAGTTAGCGTGCGAAGAGTGGCGGCATCTGCTTATGGGGGCACGGCATCGGTTTACCATTCGGACAGATCACAAGAATCTGAGGGTACTGCAAGACATGGAGTGTTCAAATTCACGACAGGCCCGGTGGGCCTATCTGTTTTCTCAATACGATTTCCAAATCACCTACATTCCCGGAACTTTGAATCGCTTGGCCGATGCCCTGTCCCGTAAGGATATGAGTAAGGAGAAGTCTTCAGATCACTCGGAACCACTGTTTCGGAGGAACCAAATCTTGGTTCTGGTAAGCTCTTTCCTTCAAGAAGTGAAAACTGCGGTCAGACCGGAGTATGCCCAATTACCACTTCATCCTAATTCCCATTACCAGGAGAAAGATGGCTGGGTATTTTACAAGAAGTGGCTATACATCCCATCTGGTCCGTTACGCCAGAAGATACTGAACTGGTGCCACAATCCTCGCACTGCAGGCCATAGAGGCTCGGAAGGTACCATGGAGCTGATATCAAGAGTATTCCTTTGGCCTAATCTGAGAAGAGATATGTTGGATTACGTACGAGCATGCCCCACCTGCGCCAGAGCCAAATACCCTACAGGTAAACCTCTTGGATTACTTACACAAGCGGAACTAGCCACTCGACCATGGGGACTTATTTACACGGACTTCATAGTGGATCTGCCTCTGTCCGAATCATGTACATGTATAATGGTCACGGTGGATACGTTTTCGAAAATGGCACATTTCTCTCCCCTTCCGGGTCTTCCCAGCGCAGTGAGAATGGCTAAGGTTTTTGCCATAGACATCTTCAAATTACATGGCATCCCGGACAAGATTATTTCTGATCGAGGGAGTCAGTACATCTCAAAGTTTTGGAAGGCTCTTTGTGTCAGACTAGGCATTGAAAGAGCGCTTTCCTCGGGATTTCATCCTCAAACCAACGGTCAGACCGAACGCTTCAATGCCACTTTGGAACAGTACCTGAGATGTTACATCAATCAACACCAGGACAATTGGGTTTCTCTGCTTCCCACAGCAGAGTTCACATACAACAACACCAAGCATTGTGCCATCGGTCTCTCCCCTTTCTACTGCACTTACGGAGTCCACCCCAAAGCATTTCTGCTCAATGTTTCAAGCCTCACTAATTCCCCGGCTGCAGAAGAAGTTCTACAGAATATTGCAGCAGCTCAGACCGCCGCTTTACGAAGCCTAGAAGACAGTAGAAGACACAATAAGGAGCAGGCTGACAAGCATCGCAAAGAATGCCCGAACTTGGAGGCAGGCAACAAGGTGTGGTTGTCCACCAGATACTTACCCAAATGGACACATCCTTCTAAATTATCTCATCGTTTCTTGGGTCCTTTCCCTGTCCTCTCTAGAGTCAATCCTGTCACTTATAGGCTTCAGCTTCCTTCTACCCTCAGTCGCATTCATCCAGTATTCCATTCTTCCCTTCTCAAACCCTTCATACCTGACCCCCACTGCAGAAAGGTTCCTCGTCAGGTTTTCTTACCTGAGAAGAACAAGGATGAATATGAGGTGTCTTCCATACTGGACTCTAGGTATTACAGAGGTCGTTTAGAATACTTACTGTTTTGGAAGGGTTACCCCGAGTCGGAGGACTCGTGGGAACCCGCTTCACAGATACATGCCCCTAGGTTAATATGCAGATTCCACTGCTTACACCCAGGTAAGCCGGGGTTTTCACGCACTGGGGGGCGGCATACTGTCCTCCACCGCTGTCGTGACTGGCGGATACTTCCGCGGTATCGCTGGCAGTATGGGTTTAGAGACTGGTAGTCCTTTCTCTATTTTTACAGCTCTAGCAGCCGTCCCAGTTCCCTCAGCGTGGAGCCTGCCGGGAGTATTTATTCCTCCTCCTTCCGGTGGATGCCGCGTTGCAACCCTCTGGATAGTTTTCCCAGTTTTTGGGTTTACGCTTGCTGCTGACACTCCGCCTGGATCGTCAGTGCTTTTGTACTGCTGTAAACTTCGTCCTCTGTTCGAAGTTTTCCTTCTCTTTGGTACTTTGCCTCTTACTGGTTTTATTCCGGTTCCTTCTCCCCGCGTCTCTCTCCTTTGAGACCCGGTACCTTTGCTCTATCTGCTCTTTCCTCTCCATTTTGCCTGGGTTCCTCTCCAATTTGGATTCCAGTCTACTTTCTATTATTCAGCTTTCTCTTCTCTCACTTGAGTCCCCTACTTCCTGTGTCCTGCCGGGCAGCATTGGATACCAGTTACGCCTTCTGCCTTCACGTTTGCTACGGACCCCTGCCGTTTTGTGTCTACACCTCTTCCTGCTTCATCACTTTCGTAAGTTCCTACTTGGAGTCGGACAGAGTGCAGTTGGGCGCCTGACAAGGGTTTTTTCTGCCGCTTGGCTTTTTCCCTTGTGTATCGGCTTGCTCCCGGGGAGGGAGTCACAGGCGTGCTGTTCCATCAGCGTTCACTGTGGATTCCCTTCGTGACAGGCAATTACCACCAAAAAAGGAGAAAGACTACCTCGCCAGGCGAAACCTGTCCACCGAAGCCTTCGATTCAAGCAGCTCAGTTCAGGAGAGTGTGGAAGCAAAGGGGGAAGTGGGAGAAAAAGGGTCAGGGAAAGGACAGGAGCCAAGACACCAACCGGTCGGGTATACTCGCTCACTCAACAAGAGGATGCAGTCCTGAGGGAGTATATTGACAAGGCACTCAAAACCGGCTTCATACGTCCTTCACAATCCTCGGCAGCATCCCCTTTATTTTTCGTCCCCAAAAAAGCAGGGGACTTGAGGACATGCATTGATTACCGGGCACTCAATGCCATAACAGTAAAAAATCAGTATCCTCTACCTTTGATCAATGTTCTGTTGGACCAGTTGGGCACCTCTATCATCTTCACTAAATTGGACTTGCGGGGATCATACAATCTCGTGCGTATTAGGGAAGGAGACGAGTGGAAGACCGCCTTCAAGACCCGGTATGGTTTATACGAATACCTCGTCATGCCGTTCGGGTTGACTAACGCAACCGCAACCTTCCAGTATTTTATGAAGGACATCTTCCGAGACTACATGGACCAGTTTGTGGTTATCTACCTGGATGACATTCTTATATATTCAGCATCCGTAGAGGATCACATTGGCCCTTATTCCGAGTTTGGAGGTAGTCATGGCGCTATTAGCGCCATAGCTGCCTTCAAAATCGGTCCGACTCCAGTCTGGTGAAGGGAGTAATTACCGGTCCAGTCCGAGGTCGGCGGGAACGGTAATTCCCCATTCACCAGAGCCATTTCCCATTCCCATTTGAGCCCCCATAGGGCTCAATGGGAAGGGGGAAGGCAGCAATAACGGTACCGCAAATTGCAGTACCGTTATTGACCCCGGTATCCCTTTGCGGGTCCCGTCCTTAACGCCTGCTAAAACCAGGCGTTAAGGGAAGGACCCGCAAAGGGACCTCGGAATAGGGCGCAAAGGGATTACCGGCACCGGTGTCATTACCGGTGCCCGGTATCCCTTTGCGCCCACCTTGTAATGAGGGCCCTTATACATGTATCTAAAGTGCTACAAACGTTGAGAGAGAACTGTCTTTTTGTTAAAGCAGAAAAATGTGTCTTTCACACTCAAAACGTAGAGTTCTTGCGTTATGACATTACCAGTCAAGGAGTGAGAATGAGTCGTTCTAAGGTTAAAGCCATCCTTGATTGACCTGTGCCCAACTCTATCAAATCCCTGCAATCTTTTCTTGGGTTTGCAAACTTTTATAGACTGTTTATACACTCTTTTTCTAGGGTGGTAGCACTGCTTACGGTGTTAACAAGCCCAAAAACCCTGTTTCACTGGACACCGGAAGCTCAGGTGGCGTTTGATTTGCTTAAAGAGGCGTTTACCACCACCCCTGTTATACAACATCCTAATCCAGAACTACCTTACATATTGGAAGCAGATGCATCTAGCCTGGCCATTGGTGCGATTCTTTCGCAGGAATGTCAAGATACTGGGGTGGAACACCCAGTGGTGTTTTTCTCGCGTAAATTGGCTCCTTACGAAAGGAACTACACAGTAACCGAGAAATAATTGTTGGCTATCAAAGATATGTTCCTTACATGGCGGGATCATCTTCTTGGGGCTAAGCATCCAGTGATCGTTTATTCAGATCACCGTAATCTACAAGCCATCAAAACAATGAAGTGGCTTACTGCTCTTCAGGCTTGATGGCATTCGTTTTTTGCCCAATTTGATTTCCGCATCTCCTACAGACCTTTAAGTGATCATACCAAAGCAGATGCTTTATCCCGCCTGCACTCTGGTGTTGACAATGCAGAGACAAAGAAACCTCTGCTATTGGCAGAACACGTGGTCTGTAGTTGTTCTGCTGTAACCTCTCTGAAACAGGAGGTATCAGACTGGGCCTTACGTAATCCTCAGGAAGTACATGACCTCAATCTCGAAATCAGACGCGGTCTTCCTTTCATGAATGGCGTTTTGTGCTTACCCACAGAGGAAATCATACCAAAGCATTACGTTGGGGTCATGACTCCCTGGTAGCGGCCCATCCAGGCCAGAAAAAGACTTTAGACCTACTAAAAAGATGGTGCTGGTGGCCCAAAATGACAAGGGATGTCGTGGATTAGGTCTCCTCCTGTGCCCTATGCGCACAATGCAAAGAAACACCAAGCAAACCTATGGGGCTGCTGCATCCGTTACCGGTACCCCACAAACCATGGTACATGGTATCCATGGACTTCGTAGTTGAATTACCTCCCGTCCATGGATACGATATGGTTTGGGTTGTCTGTCATTGACTACTTTGCTAAAATGGCATTATTCATTCCATGTCAGGGCATCCCCACTGCTAGGGTCCTGGCCGATCTGTTCTTGAAACATGTCTTTCGGTTCTTTGGATTGCCTTTTATAGTTATCACCGACAGGAGTTTGCTTCCCGTTTTTGGAAGGCATTAAGCGCAGCTCTTCTTATGGAAGATCGCATGTCCTACTCCTACCATCCTCAAACCGATGGCCAGACAGAATGGGTCAACAAAACTATGGAGCAATATTTGTGTTGCTTATGTTTGCAGTACCATTCTACTTGGTATTCGCTGTTGCCAGCAGCTGAGTTTGCATACAACAACTCGCTACATTCCTCAAGGGGTACATCTCTGTTCTATGCACTCTATGGACAACATCCGCGATCCCTTCCAGTCGACCTAGAGCCGTCTGAGGATGTACCTGGAGCAGCCGACAAACTGACGGCACTAGCCGCACTTAATAATAGAATAAAAAAACATCTGGTGAAAGCTCAAACTCGCTCCAAGTACTATATGTACCAGCAACGGACAGCTGCTCCGCTCTATAAAACCGGCATGTCGGTCTGGTTATCTACCAGAAACCTTAAGATTCCGGGGAAAAAGAAACTCCTGCCACGATTCATTGGGCCGTACGAAATCACACAGGTGATTAATCCTGTAGCTGTTCGTCTGGAACTGCCCACACGTTAGCGGGTACACCCGGTGTTCCATGTTTCTCTTGTTAAACCATGTACATCTGGAACTCAGTTACCTATCCGGCCTCTGGCAGTTTCTGTGAGGGGCTCTGACGAATATGAGGTCCGGGTCATTCTGGACATGAAAGTGCATGCGGGGGTTCCCCATTACCTCATAGACTAGAAGGGGTATGGCCCGGAGGACCGGTCTTAGGAACCTTTGGCCAATATACATGCACCTGTTCTGCTGCGTCGCTTCCATGCTGAAAGAGGGGTGGGACGTTCTTTGGGGGATGGCACTGTCATGCCTGTCGTCCCATGTACACCCGGCACGTCTACTTCCAGTCCTACTGTTGCACCAAAATTCCCCAAACGCTCCATATTACCTGCACACACGGCCTTCAGATCTGCCAGGCCATTCTACACACATTGGAGGTTGTTTGGTAAACTGCCAGGGAAGCGACGCTATTAGAAAACGAAAACATCATGTTCTAATGCGCATGCTTACAGTGTTTGGTGCGCATGCTTACAGTGTTCCATTGATTCTACTTGTGCATCGGTATTGTTTACATCAGTGCACTCACGGGTTGAATCACGTGATATGTTCCAAATTCTTGCCTTATTCCGTACGTTGGTAACGTGAGTGTCATGTGACACGTATAAATTACGGCGTTTGCAAGTAAGCGGCGCTTCTGATCGTTGTTTTTCGATTCTTGGCATTCCGGAGCTCGGAGTTTCCTTGCAGACTCATGTCATGATGCCCGCTCCCGGGGAGCCGGTTCAATCCCTGCGTCCCCGAAAGCAGACATCCAGTCCCCAAGGAAGGACCCAGCAACCCCATATAGGGGCCCTTTGGACAGTGTCCTGGCGCCTATGGCGCCAGGCGCATTATGGGAGTGCTTGGGTGCACTTACCTGATGCAGACCATGCTGCAGGATCCCGGCCTCCTTGAGGCCTGAAAGGAACTACTTTACCTGTGGAACTAATTTACCATCCGGGCGTGGTCGGGGAAGGATACATACCTGATTGGAGGAAGGATACATACCTGGAACTTCTTCCAAGGCTATTTAAACCCCACCCGAACAGCCACACGTGCTTCGCGTTGTTCTGCATCTAGCAGCTGGACGCTCACCGTGTCTGCCCCTGCATCCTGACTTCTGCCACGCCTGCCAGCATCCTGGATCACCTGCAAAGGAAGAGAAGAAGAGAACAGAAGAAGGAAAAGTCCTTACCTGCTAAATCCGCATCCCGGAGACATCTCGCCGACAATCCTGAAAAGGAAGACTTTTATTTAAAAGCTCATCGCGTCGATCGCTGCAGCACCGCATTCCACTCACCTTTACAGGGCGCCTCCATGTTCAGCAGCGATCATCCGGATTCGCAGTCACGCCCCAGCGCCTACTGAGAAAAAGACCAGAACAAAAGGTGAGCGAGAGAAGGGAATAAGGAAAGCTAAATCTCCATGTTAAGACTTACCTGTTGATTCATTCCCTCTTCATTTCGGGTCCGCACCGCATCCTGGCATTTCCGGACCCCGGCCCCTAAGGGGAAAAAGAGACATCAGCGTTAATGAGCGAATGAAAAGACATTACCAAAAAACGCTCATTAAAGACTTACCTGATTTCTACAAGGATTTCACCTCTCATCTCGGGTCGGTGCCTGTTCCCCGGCATTCCGTACCCGGCCCCTATGGGGAAAAAGACACTAGCATTAGTACATTAATGCATGGACACAAGGGGAACCTCTTATCAAAAAACTTACCTGGAAGCCAAGCAAGTTTGGTTCTCACCAATCCGAAAATCCAGTGGAGTAACTGGATACCAACGCGCCCCTGCATCAGAAGCAGGATGGAGAGCTCGTCCTTCCAGACCCTAAGGTGAGACGCTACGAGGAATCACAGAAGGGTTTCGAGGAGGGTGAGAGGGGAAAGTGGGAGGCCGATTGCATTACCCCGCAGACAGTTAATCCCCTATTTTCGCCTACAGAAGGATACTTCTGCGAGCCAGACAAGCCAGATTTGGGGGCCCGGTCCAGTCCATCTTCCGAACCCTGCGCATCACCTTAGAAGAGGTCGCAGCAGCGCGAACCAGGCCAGCGCCTCCGTGGGAGTCAGGTGAGCGTTACAGAATGCGAAGACTTCCTACAAATTCCCACCCAGGCGCTATGGAAAGTTCTGAGACTGATCAGTTGGCCCAATTACTGGGGGAATTACGGGCCGAAGTACATGCCGCTCGTCAAGAGACTAATGCCCTCAGGAGGGAATTAATAATATCAAAGGAAAGAACTGATGACCTGGCCAGACAGCTTTTGCAAGGTCAAGCTGGGCAAACTCCTCTACCGGGTTCCGGAGGGAGCCCCGCTCCTGTGGTTCCCAGTAACCCTGTGCAGATTAATCTACCTGGAAACATGCCGCTGGCCCCAACCAAACGCTTTGCTGAGGACCCCAAACGATTCGCCGTATTCATGAATCAGTGTCGTTTGCACTTCCTATGCAGACCTGGGGCCTCCACTAATGATCAGACCAAGGTAGCCTTTCTATTGTCATATCTCAGCGGCTGCGCTGCCGATTGGTCAGTTCCACTGGTTACTCAAGATGACCCGATTCTCTGTGATTTTCAAAGGTTTCAAGCAAGCGTGGAAAGGTTATTTGCTCGACACTCTCAGGGGCAGGCTCTGGATGACGAACTTCTATCCCTGCGACAGGGCAATCAGGACCTCCTATCCTATAATGCAACCTTTAATAGACTAATTGTGGAAACGGGATGGCCACAGGATAAAAGAGTCACGTTGTTTTATCGAGGCCTACGCGGAGAACTTAAAGATGTCTTGGCCCAAGTTAAATCCGCCCCAAGAATGCACAGAGTATATAGACTTAGTGGTCCAATTGGATCACAGACTTCAAAACAGAAAAGCAGATCGGTCCAGGTTTGAGACCCGGGTGTTGGTCAAGACCCATGCTAATCCCAAGGGAGTTGATGTCTCTGAGCCTATGCAAATTGGAGGGGTTAAAGGACCCTTAACTCAAAAGGAACGTGAAAGGAGGCGGCAGTTAAAATTATGTCTTTATTGTGGGAATTCTGGACACTTTCTACGAGATTGCCCGGCAAATCCGCCCCGAAAGGCGTAGGAGCCGCTGATAAAAACCATGAAGACTCTGTTTTGGGAAACGACTCCGCCCGACAAGTGTAGGGGTCCGCTTGCCGAGCTTGAAAACTAACTCTCAGACCTCTCATTTCATTGTGCCAATAGTTCTCGTAGATCCAGAACAGCCTAAGCGGTTGCATGCAATAAAGGCATACATCGATAGTGGGGCTATTGGCAACTATGTGGATCATGAATTGGTCTCTAGGATTAACCTCCCTCTCCGTCCTAAAACCAGCAAAGATGTCATCACCACAGTCGATGGAACTGAAATTGCCTCTGGACCGGTAACACATTCCACTACTGAGGTGACTCTGATTGGTCCCGACGGCCATTGGGAGGGTGTTGTGTTTGATGTAATCAAGGCTCCACAGTTTCAGGTTATTCTTGGAATCCCTTGGTTAGAGACACATAATCCTCAAATTGATTGGCGAGCTAAGAGAATAACCTTCCCGGATTGTACACAAACCTGCTACCCAGAAAACCTGAAGATTAATCTAGCATCTGTAACCTCTGCCTCCATGCAGACTTTCAGGACGTCTTCCAAAAGGAACAGGCCAACACGTTACCTCCTCACAGATCGTACGATTGCCAAATCGATCTGGTGCCCGGTGCACAACCCCCTTGTAGCAGGATTTATGCCCTTATCGAACCTGAGAATCTGCATTTGAGACAATATTTGGATCAATACCTAGCTAATGGTTTTATTCGCCCGTCAAAGTCCCCGGCATCCTCGGCTTTGTTCTTCGTGCCCAAAAAAGAAGGCGACCTTAGAACTTGTATCGATTACCGCGCATTGAACCAGATAACTGTTAAAAACCGTTATCCTCTGCCTCTGATCCCTGAACTCCTTGACCAGGTGAAGGACGCTTGCATATACACCAAGTTAGATCTCCGGGGGGCTTATCATCTGGTACGAGTTAAAGAAGGCGACGAATGGAAAGCTGCCTTCCGTACTAAATACGGATTATTCGAGTACCAGGTGATGCCTTTCGGATTGTGTAACGCGCCGGCTGCCTTCCAATACTTCATGAACGATGTCCTTCGGGAACTCATCGATGTTTGTGTTGTCGTATATATCGATGACATTCTGGTGTACTCCTCTTTGGAATCTAATCACAGAAAACACGTCAGGGCAGTACTTGAAAAAATGCGCCAACACAAACTATTTGCTAAATTGGAGAAATGTGTTTTCCATACCACAGAAGTCGAGTTTCTAGGTTTCATCCTGACACCCAAAGGAGTCCGAATGGACTCAAGAAAGGTGGATGCCATCCTCAAATGGCAATCACCTAGCTCTGTAAAAGGGGTTCAAAGCATGCTCGGCTTTGCCAATTTCTATCGCAGGTTTATCCCGGAATTTTCACACGTGGTACAACCCATTACTGCACTTTTGAGGAAAAATAAACGTTTTGAATGGTCTGAAGAAGCCGAGCAGGCCTTTCAGGATTTAAAAGCTAAGCTTACCTCCGCACCTATATTGAAACACCCGCATCCAGATCTCCCTTATGTCATCGAGACTGACGCATCCAGCCTAGCCATGGGAGCTGGCCTATCCCAAAGAGATCCCGAAACCAACCAACTGCATCCCGTAGCATTTTGGTCCAGAAAATTCTCGGCACCCGAGGTTAATTATGCAATCACGGACAAAGAACTGTTAGCCATTAAGTCCGCTTTTAAAGCCTGGCGGCATTATCTGCTTGGCGCTTGACATACCATCACAGTGATCACTGATCACCGGAATTTACAGTATTTGAAAACCGCCAAGGCTCAGTAATCACGGCAGCTCCGATGGGCTTTGTTTTTCGCTGAATTTGATTTCGTGATTACCTATCGACCTGGCTGCAAGAATGGCAAAGCAGACGCCTTATCCCGAATTGGAATGGGAGAATCTGATACAAACTCAGAACCAGTACCAGTAATTCCCGAACAGAGGATTCTAGGCATGACTTTGTTACAGACGCTTGAAGACATTCAAGCCAGAGTGAAACAACTCCTGGACCCTACAACCTTACAGGATTGGATACAAAATGGATCAGACTTTACCATAGATAATGGTTTACCTTATTTCCAAGGATGCTTATTCCTGCCACATAAGGAATTACACGAACTAGTTATTTCCGGTTATCATGATACATTAATAGAGGGACACCCCGGTATTGCCAAGACAGAGGAAAAGGTGAAACGACAATTTTGGTGGCCCTCTTGGCGAAAAGATGTTAAATTTTTTGTGATGTCCTGTGGTGTTTGCGCCCAAAATAAAAGTCAAAAGAAAAGACCAGCCGGTCTCCTTCAACCTCTAGACATACCGCCAGCACCCTGGCACACCCTATCAATGGATTTTATTACGGACCTGCCTCCTTGTTCGGGTACAATACTATTCTGGTAATTGTGGATTTGTTTTCCAAAATGGCCCACTTTATTCCTTTGAAAGGTTTACCTTCAGCTTCTGTCCTAGCCAAAGAATTCCTCGAAAATATTGTTCGGCTACATGGATTCCCATCTATACTAATCTCTGACCGGGGAAGCCAATTCATTTCCCACTTCTGGCGCAAATGTTGTCAAATGACGCAGATCAACGTAAGATTATCGACCAGTCACCACCCTCAGACCGATGGTCAGACCGAGAGGACAAATCAGACCCTTGAGCAGTACTTACGGTGTATGTTACAGCAATCAGAAAGCAACTGGAAAGACATTCTTTGGATAGCCGAATACGCATATAATAATTCGGTACACTCTGGAACTGGCCACAGTCCTTTTTATACTTTGTTTGGGCATCACCCTCGAACCTCAAACCTTGACTCACCTCAGAACCTCAGAATGCCTGCAGTAGAACATCTGCATTCTACAATTACCCAAGCCTTCAAAGAGGCAACTACGCATTTACAACAAGCCAAGAGAAAATACAAGGAGAATGCTGATTTACATCGGAGTGAAGCACCTCCGTATCAGATTGGAGATCAAGTGTGGTTAGCTACCAGACATTTACCACTCAAAGGGCCTCGAACTTTTAACACAAAATATCTGGGACCTTATTCTATTACGGCAATAATTAACCCAGTGGCTGTTAAACTTGATTTACCAGCTAGTATGCGAATTCACCCTGTTTTTCATGTCACTTCTGAAACCAGTGGTACCCGGAACCCGACTACTCAAACCTCCAGAACCTATTCTAATAGATGGGGAGCCCGAATTCGAAGTGAAGAACATTTTAGACTCAAAAATGTTTAGGTCAAAACTGTTCTACCTAATTGATTGGAAGGGGTACGGACCTCAGGAAAGGTCGTGGGAACCCAGCTACCATGTGCATGCACCTCGATTAGTCAGGAAATTCCACCGACTCTTCCCAGACAAACCAAAACCCCCGGAGGGAACAACCTTGGGAGGGGCCTTGTGGGGGGAGTGCTGTCATGATGCCCGCTCCCGGGGAGCCGGTTCAAGCCCTGCATCCCCGAAAGCGGACATCCAGTCCCCAAGGAAGGACCCAGCAACCCCATATAGGGGCCCTTTGGACAGTGTCCTGGCGCCTATGGTGCCAGGCTCATAAAAGACATCAGTCCTGGCGCCTTAGGCGCCAGGCTCATTATGGGAGGGCTTGGGTGCACTTACCTGATGCAGACCATGCTGCAGGATCCCGGCCTCCTTGAGGCCTGAAAGGAACTACTTTACCTGTGGGACTAATTTACCATCCGGGCGCGGTCGGGGAAGGATACATACCTGATTGGAGGAAGGATACATACCTGGAACTTCTTCCCAGGCTATTTAAACCACACCTGATCAGCCACACGTGCTTCGCGTTGTTCTGCATCTAGCAGCTGGACGCTCACCGTGTCTGCTCCTGCATCCTGAATTCTGCCACGCCTGCCAGCATCCTGGATCACCTGCAAAGGAAGAGAAGAAGAGAACAGAAGAAGGAAAAGTCCTTACCTGCTAAATCCGCATCCCGGAGACATCTCGCCGACAATCCTGAAAAGGAAGACTTTTATTTAAAAGCTCATTGCGTCGATCGCTGCAGCGCCGCATTCCACTCACTTTACAGGGCGCCTCCATGTTCAGCAGCGATCATCCGGATTCGCAGTCACGCCCCAGCGCCTAGGGAGAAAAAGACCAGAACAAAAGGTGAGAAAGAGAAGGGAATAAGGAAAGCTAAATCTCCATGTTAAGACTTACCTGTTGATTCATTCCCTCTTCATTTCGGGTCCGCGCCGCATCCTGGCATTTCTGGACCCCGGCCCCTAAGGGGAAAAAGAGACATCAGCGTTAATGAGCGAATGAAAAGACATTACCAAAAAACGCTCATTAAAGACTTACCTGATTTCTACAAGGATTTTACCTCTCATCTCGGGTCGGTGCCTGTTCCCCGGCATTCCGTACCCCGGCCCCTATGGGGAAAAAGACACTAGCATTAGTACATTAATGCATGGACACAAGGGGAACCTCTTATCAAAAAACTTACCTGGAAGCCAAGCAAGTTTGGTTCTCACCAATCCGAAAATCCAGTGGAGTAACTGGATACCAACGCGCCCCTGCATCAGAAGCAGGATGGAGAGCTCGTCCTTCCAGACCCTAAGGTGAGACGCTACGAGGAATCACAGAAGGGTTTCGAGGAGGGTGAGAGGGGAAAGTGGGAGGCCGATTGCATTACCCCGCAGACAGTTAATCCCCTATTTTCGCCTACAGAAGGATACTTCTGCGAGCCAGACAAGCCAGATTTGGGGGCCCGGTCCAGTCCGTCTCCCGAACCCTGCGCATCACCTTAGAAGAGGTCACAGCAGCGCGAACCAGGCCAGCGCCTCTGTGGGAGTCAGGTGAGCGTTACAACTCAGCACTTCTTAGCATTTTTGCAACATTCCTTACTACGCTCACTTTCGCTGCGCTTCCCGCTCCAGCTTTGTCTTGGAGCCACCGGCTGATCTTTACAGTCGGCTTCCTTCTGGAGTTACGCTACTCGGCAGCCCTCTGTCTACCTACCTGCCCCAGCTCCTTAACTCGTCTGCTACTCACTACAGCCGACATCCAGCAGTTAATCTGCATCATCCAGCAGATTCCTCTACCACTCAGCTGCGGTGCTGCTTGGGGCAGTCTCCTCTTCTGACATCCCTACCTTGTGTCCTGCTAAACGCTTTCCTTAATAGTGGGGAAACAATTCTGGCTAATTAAGGATTCCTTGTTGGTGTTAAGTGAAGAACTATCCTTATCCTTATTTCTCAAACCCTAATTTCAATCTCCAAAAGGGCATTCATACCTGGAACAAGTTTGCTCCATTCCTTCTTCCTGGATTTCATTCAGAATTTCTGCACTGAACTTAATGGACGCTATCCTGTGTGAACCAACCCAACTCTAGTGTGGCCCTCGTTCCGCCCGGGTTAGATTCCTGTACTAACTCCCTTCCTTGTCCTTGTTCCTTTGGATTACCTATTGACAATCTGGACCTTATCTGTGGCTGTGCTGACAAACAGTTTAGTGTAACCTTAATAGGTTATTAGCGGCTCCCTTTGGTGATAGCTTAGTTTCTTATATGTTTCCTTTGCTATCAACAGCCTGGTGAATCTTGTTCCTCACACGCCCTTTCCACTAATAGCTCTCTTTGGCTGTAGACTTATTACTAGTCAGAGAGTGACATTAGTTGGAAGGTCTAATCTTGACCCAACATCATTCTACTTCATTTCCTTCGGTTACTACAGGAACATCTCTGAGTGTATCCTTTTGACTACCAGTCTGCATCCTTTCATAAGTGTTCTATTTTAGACATACTAAATCATAACAAGTGACCAGCCAAAGGGATCTCGTTGGCTAACTGTAGGAACTGGAGTCTGTTGGCTAGGGGCACTACACTTCTTTTGCAGTCCCCAGGGATAGACTCAGTCAGTTCACTGTAGAAGAGGCCATCTTCCCAGCTCAACCTGTGCTTGCCAACTTCTTGCCCATCAAGTTGGTTAGCAGCCTGTTGTTGAAGACCTTCAAGAGTAGGACACTCCCTCTGGCTTTTGCTAAAGTCTGCCCTGTTGGGTCCACCTTCTGCCAGTAAAGACTACAGCTCAGATTGGTCAACAGGGTCAAGATCTCCAACCAAGACAGTGTCTTCCTCCAGATCTGATTCTTCAGATACTGGCTCAACCACACAAGGTTGCACCTCACACTCTGCCTCAGCAGGTGTAGGAGTCACAGTGTGACTTTGGACAATCTTGGGGATGTCCTTGTTGGTAGCACAGGGGTGCTGGCTGACTTTTTCTTGGAGGTCTTGGGTTTCCCCTTTGCCTCTGGTTTCTTAGAAATGGCAGTGAGCAACTCCTGTGGAGTGGGAGTGATAGTTTCCTCTATCAACTCCTCTGGAGAGCCTCTCAAGGTTCTCTCCCTTACAGACCTAGTGAGCTCCTGTTTCCTTTTACTGGGAGGCCTGTGGGTGCTTGACACAGCTCCAAGAGTTTTCGGGTCATTACCCAACAGGACCTCCCAGAGCTGGTAACTGGGGAAGGATATGCACAGGGCCTCCAGCTAACTTGGTGAGGCGTTTGGGTGCCTTAGCAACATCCCCCACCTTGAAAAATGATTCATCCACCACAGTTATGCTGCCTCCAGTGTCTCTGATGGCAGGGCTTTCCTGACCATTCACAAGAACACTATCTTTGTAATACTCTTTAGTATTATCTGGGATGGAATTATAGATATCTAAATTATGTTGTTCCCACAAGCCCAGGGACACTAAAGAAACACTAGCTGAGACTCTCATGGGTTCATCAGCCAGTAGGTGAAAGTTTCCACTTGCCATAGGTACTTCTTCCTCTGGGCAGTAGGCGAATGAGACAGTGTGGACCCGTGAAGGTTTACCCTTACATCTGGGATCCCCTTTCACATGGTCAGTTGACCCACAAACATAACATTTCCCAAATGTCTTGATGAATGGGGGTTTGTTCTGACCTCCATCTGGTTTGGGTCCAGATGGTGCACTAGCCTGATTTGGTTTACCTTGTGCTTTACCCTTATGTTGCTGTTTGTGGCCCTCTTTTGGATTGAAGGTATTAGAATGCTCTTTGTTATCTTTCTTTGGCTGTTTCCCCTCATCCTTTTTCTGAGTAGCCCCAGAATCCTTGTGAGTAGCCCTGTTGGCAACCCAAGCAATTGATTACCTGTAAGACCTTGAATACCATGGTCATATTCAAACATTGCTAACAAATCGAGAATATCAAGCTTATCCTCATACATACCCACAATTTCTTTAGGCATACGGGTCTCTTAGGACTGAAAGACCTAGAAGACTCTGGGAGAGAAGCATTTTCAAGAGACAATCTTTTCATTTCTAGTTCATGATTCAACTCCATTTCTCTGAGCTTAAGTTCTTGGTGTTTGTGTTCAGTTTGAGCATTTACACGTTTGAATACCGTATCAAGCATCATTTTCTCTAGAGCAATGAATTCAGGACTGAGTGTAGGACCTGTGCTGGTCCCAGTGGACAAGGGTTGAGGTTGCTGAGCAGGCAAGGGGGCAGAGAGGCTTACATTTAGAGACACATCTACCTCTTCCAACTCATCATTGACAGACATATTCTCATCCTCAATACTTTCCACATTTGCTAGAGAGTCAGGCATTTCAGTCCCACTCCCCAGACTTTGCTTCTTTAACAACTTTTCAACTAATTCAATCTTTTTGCATTTGGCAGAGAGTTTACTTTCTTTACACATGTTTCTTAAATATTCAGCAGTGTAACTCAGAAGGATCTCCTGACTGTGGCTTTCCATATCAGACATGATTAATATTGCTTTTTAGTGATGTTAGCCTTGTGGTTAGTTGATCCAAGGTAATAGCAGCATTCTAAGTGTAATTACCATACTTGTATGCTCACCGCTGTACACCAGTGTTAGGCAGAATTATATGCAGTACCCTTTGGGAACACCACACACAATTAAGACTACAAGTGACAGTACAAATTCACCTTTGGTCCAAGCCTGTACTACACAGTTAAAGTGGTAGCGATGGCTGAGCAGACAGACTTATCTCAAGAGTAAGTGAGCAGTATCAGATAGTTAAACAAAGGATAGCAATTACTATGATTCAGGCAAACAGTGACTCAAGGTTTTCAAGTAAAAGAATATACATTTATTTCACTCTTCAGTTGTGTAACAGTACACTATTATGAGAAGTCTAAAATTCACACTTTTAATACACCACACCACGTCCCTTAAATTCCAGACAAGGTAAACTCACAAATGAAGTGGGAGCAAAATGGCACTCCAGCAATTTAAAAAAGGGAGGGAAAGACAAAGTTATTAGACATTAAATCAAACCAACAGGTAAGTACTCAGGGCAATTGAACAAGAGGAACTACAGTGATAGAATCAGGTAGAAAAGGCTTAAGGCCAAAGTCAATGGGTCAAAAGTCTTTTGCTCAAGATCACACAGTTCAGTGTAGTTTGCGGTAAAGTTTGTGGCACGGTTTCCGGACGAGGTTGGTTGATAGAAAAGTTAGTTCAAAGAGAAGAGAAGGACAAGCCCTCAGATTGGAGAAAGATTTCAAACACTTTCACTGCGATTGAACGAAACGATCAACCGGATTTGCACAGTACCTTAAAAAAGAGAGGAAGCTGTAGCTGAGGCGGACGATCCTGGTAGTTCCTGCAGGCTCATGGTTCCTGAAGCGACTGTCAGACTGACAAGAAGTAGGAAGACTGGAGGGTCCTGCACTACCCAGGGAAGAAACCAGCAGCAGAGCAAAGCAACAAATAAAAGGTGCGCTCCTTAAAACCCAAGCAGGGTCCGACCTTCTTGGCTATCCGGCCCACTGTACCTCTGTACAGCGAATTCAACCGGAGGGGGGGGGGGGTCCTGGCTTGCATTTTGGGTGAACTGGTTTGTCCCACCAGCTCAAGGAAAGAGGTTTCCTGGAGGATCTTCTCTGTCGTCGGATTCTGAAGATTCGGACCTGCAGCAGTGCTTCACTGGGCGGTTAAGTCGTTGTAGGGGTCCTCTTCCATCAGCTCCTCGTTGGTTCTTTCGTTCCAGTGGCGACTCTGCCTTTCCAGTCCCAGAGACCTGCTTTTTATGCAGTTTTCCCCCATTCATACAGCCTGGCTGTCAATCACACAGCAGGGTGGCTGTCCTGGCAAGGACAGTCCCCTCAGCCAATCAAACAGGAGTGCGACTTGGGTTACCAAGGGAACCCATGGCAGGGGTCCAAAGATTCCTCCCTCCCATCCTGCCTACCTAGACTTTCAGGCACCTTAAGGAGGGCTTCTGTGCAGAAGCCTGCGAAAAGACGGCAAACAAAGGAATCATCCCCGGTTTGGCGCGTAGAGGAAAACACGCGATAGACTTTAACAAAAAGAAATGGTGACTAAACCCAGCCGTAGCCAAAATAAAATGTATTTGTTCAAGTGGGTTTATGTTCGAGGCTAATATAATAGCCTGAAACAACAATATGGTTATATAAGATAACCGTGGTAGAAAAGTTAGGGTAGTTACCACTGCCACCAGCCAAGTCTTAGTGTAAAGGGAGCAAAACAGTGCTCCAAGATGGGGTGTACTGGGTCTGTGGTTTAAAGTGACTAAAATAAAGTTAATGGCAACTTTACCTTTTCTGGGGGACAGTAGTCAGCCCCAGAAAAATGGAGTCAGTGGGAAGTCTCAAAGACAAAAGACAACCCTGTGTCACTGCACTGAAGGTGCTGTGTAACGCACATGAAAATATGAGGCCATGGAGTAGGTGAGGCTCCAGTGCTCAAGATCACACAAGAAGTGAAAAACACACACAGCAAAACACATGTAAGAGTCAGAAAAAGGCTCACACTCTTACCAGGTGAAAAGAATAAATCCTAGAAATCCAGCAAAGCTGCTGAGGGACTCAGTAGGTAAGGGAAATCAGCCATTTATGAGAATTCTCCCTAAGACCCCCCCCCCTTCCCAATGTGTTTCTTGGAGACACATCCAGCCAAGTTTAGCCCTCGGAGTACCATGGATCTTTTGGAAGGTGTATTAAGCCCCCATACATTTAGGGAGCCAATGCACATCTCACCCTGGCCAGACATCGCATTTTTCCCAACTCATCACTTTGCTTCCCCGCCCTCTGAGACAAATATATACTTGGTCCCTCCTAACTGGGTCCCCACACCACAACATATTTTGAAGACATACATCCCCTGAACATTAATAGCCCCCCACCACTGTTCCCCCCCACCCTATGGCATCCAACCCCGCCTGGATTCATCTCCTCTGACGGGATTGAATCACCAGTGGTCCTCCTCCTGCTGGGACCGGCTCAATAATGCACTTGAGTTGGAGCCCCCTTCTGTGCACCTGTTTCCAAATACAATGAATGTACCTACTAATCACCCCCGCCCTTACTCCGTACATCAAAATCCAGCATACTATTTCCCGACACCCTCCGACGGCTCAAGGCGGACCGGCCGGCAGGGAGCCAAGCTTCCTGAATTTTCTTGTGCCCGGGACTTTACGTCTATTCGGACCTTTTATATGCCATTGCCTGTTGTCCTGGCTCTTGTCTTCATCAGCCCCTTTCTGTCCATCTCCTTCCATTAACTCCACTGTGATCCTCCTTATGGCTTCCTCAGTCACCAGTTTGTAGCTGTAGCCCTCAATTTCAAAAGACTGTGAGAAAGGGAACCCCATAGGTATCTCACCCCCTTCTCCCTGAGCCACTTCATAAAGGGGGGAGCATAGATGCATTTTCTCCAGTGTAAGTGCAGAGAGGTCTTGGTAGATCGTCACCTTCGCGTCTCCCAGGGACACAGATTCCAGCCGCTTTGCCTTCTCCAGGATTTTTTGTTTATCTGGGTAGTTATGGAAACGTGCAAGCACCGAACGCAGGCCCCTCCCGGGAGCTTCGGCTCTATGAACCCTCTCCAGTTTAGATTAATCCATGTTCTCGTCTCCGAACACCACCTTCACCACCTGCTGGATGGTTCTCCTTAGATCACATTCGGTTTTGCCTTCCCTTTCCGGGATTCCAAAAAATCTCAGATTGTTCCTCCTCTCTCGGGTTTCAAAATCATCCATCCTGAGGGCTGTGTCCCCTTCCCTTCTCTCCAGCTCCGCCAACCTCATGTCCATCCGGGTTTTCAGTGTCTCGAGAGAGGTTTGGTTGTTCTCAACCACCTGTAGCCTTTCGTCCATACTGTCGATTCTGACATTAATTCTATCTACTTTTCCGCCTATATCCGCTCTCATTACTCTGATCTCTTCCAGGAGGGAGGCATTATCTTTCTTGGTGGACATGGCGTCGCTCCCCGTGTCTGACATGCTCGTGTGGGCTGTTCGGCTCTCCACCTCTCCTTTCTGATATTCAAAGAGGCCCAGTTTGGCCTTCCAGTCCATGTACGGGCTGGGACTCTGTCTGCTACTGGACCCTGCCTCTTCCTTCAAGTCCCTTATTTTTGGCCCGTCCTTTAGCGGGGTCTGTTGCACTCACTTCTGGGGGCTCGCCTCTGCCGGTGACCTTCCTTGTTCTGCTTCGCTCCATGGTCTGGGTGCCTTGGTGTCTGTGAGAGGGAGATGCCAGCCAAGTGCGTACACCCCCACCACCCCTCTCTAAGGCGGGGGACTACTATTTGTTCTTGGACCTCCCTTCTCGGCAGATGTTGGCAAAGAACGTTGCTTTTCCCTGATGCAGGCACACGCCCCAGGAATGTACCCTAGGGGCCCTCGCCTTGTTTCGATTCCCTTAGGTTTCTGGGAGGTTATGGTCTCCGGTTCGGCTCCACCCCTTCGCGAGGACTTCAGTTTAGCTGTCTGATCAGAGCCCTCTGCTTGTGGGGGTCGTGGGAGTGAGTCCTCCTCTAGGCGGGCACACGCCCGAGGTATGGACCTGGGGGCTCACACCTTCCCCGGCACTCCCTGCGTTCAGCTGATTTTTAGGCCTCCTGCACTTCTTGTTTGGGTCCCCCGCGGGTCTATTTCCTTTTAATGTGCTCTACATCCAAGCCTCATTCCTTTTCCATCCATCTGCCCTCACATTCTTCCAATTTTGGGGGGGGGGGGGGGTGGTTGCTCCCCGATTCTCCCCCGCACTTAACCCCAGCAGACTGTCACTGTTTAAGCCTCCTGTGGGCCCCTTCTCCTTATAGGGGGGCTGGTGACCCCTCCGGGGCTGCCCGGTAGAATGACCTCTCAGTTCATCTGATGTCCATAGCACCCCCGGGGGGGTGCCAGAGTGGTTATGGTGGGCCCTTTGCACTGTCCTGTGCACTGTCGGGGGGCACCCCACCCACAATATTCTTTAGCACCTCCTATTCCCAGCTCTGGGTGCTCCAGTATTCGAAGAGTTTCCTCCACCTTCTCTGCCATATCCCCTGCACCAGTCACCTCAGGCTTCCTGCTGTCTCCTGGGACTGCCTCAGTTGTAACAGCCGCCTCCTCCCCTTATCAGGGGACCGTGCATGGATTAACTGATCCATGTATTGGGCCAGATTACTTCACTCTTGCTAGGGAGTGTGCTGGACGCCTATTTGGGAACCTTCTCTGGTCCCTTACACCTTGTGGGTGGCCAAACCACGGGCCATGCTCTTGTTACAGCTCTGCTCCTTCTTCCCCTCTTCCCGCTTCCTCTGCTCCTGTGTGGGAACTGCCACCACCCGCTACTTCACCAGCACTGGGGTTCTCCTGCCCCGAGTGAACGCTGCTCTGATATGGGCCTCTCTCCCTCCAGGCAGTCCTGCTCCTCCGCCCTGCCGGCAGGCGGGGGGCAAGGGGCAGCACCTCCACCGGGGCACCGGCGTCAGTTTGAACAATAAAGGGGGGTACTAACTCACATGCACGCCACCCTCAGATCGTCTCCTTCGGCCTCTCAGGTGCCTGTTATGTGTGGGTGTAGTGGTTCCAAAGCGAGAGAGCGTCATGACCTCGTCATGACGCCTCTCTAATAAAAGGGGCTCTGCTGGCACGCACAAGGCAGTGCAGCAGAGCCTCAGGAAGCAGTAACTCGTGCCTGTGTCTTTGTGTGAGACTGGATATACCACGTGATCGTGGCCTGTGTGTGCTGCCCAGGCCTGGGTGCCCCCATGGCCATGGGCACAGAGTGCTGGGAGCCTCCAGCGGAAGCATCAGTCCGGTGATCCGGATGAGGCAAG
This sequence comes from Ambystoma mexicanum, assembly GCF_040938575.1. Lineage (NCBI taxonomy): Eukaryota > Metazoa > Chordata > Amphibia > Caudata > Ambystomatidae > Ambystoma > Ambystoma mexicanum. The sequence goes on from NC_090940.1 coordinate 454,551,481, forward strand.
ACGACCCCTGCAGTAGGCGAGCTGCCTGAGCGCAGCCCCTCACGGACCCGTGTCGGGTGTCCCGACACCTAGTGTGGCCCGCCCCGGTGACCGGAGGCGGGCCACCACATTGGCGATGAGGACGGTCGGACCCTGCACACTGGTAAGTGTTTGGGCCACCAAATGCCCGTGGCACCGATTGTCTTGCAGCGTCGGCCGCAATGCGAGGAGGTGGTATTTGCTTCCTGCAGGTGGCCAAGGGAACTCGTGCTGTTGGTAGAGCACGGGCCGCATGGTGCCTGCAGGTACAGCTGTGGGGCCAGGAGCCACCGCTAATCCAGGGCGGCGCAGTTCTGTCCCGGCACCTGCCGCATGTGGACCGCGGCCCTGGAAAGGAGAAGGGGCGGAGCTTGACCAGCCGGGCCTGCGCCAGTGAATAATTCCAACATCCCGCCCGGAGTGAGGGATGTAAACGCACCACATCGGGACCCGGGTCCCACAGAAGGGTGAGAATCTTGTAAGAAGCTTGACGGTCGGCGAAAAGGGACGTGGCCTCAACGTGAGCCCCGGAGACAAAGAAAAGGGCCGTGGTACGCAGACCCGGGCCGCGCGCGGTGAATCAACACAGACATGTGAAGCTGCTGTCCCCAGAGAGGTGCAGGAGACGGCCCCATTAAGACCTGGGCTGCCGGGGGGAAACAAAAAAAAAAGATTAATTACTCAAGCAAAGTGAACTTCTGGGCCTGCCCAGTAGCGCGGTGTGTGAGGGGTGCGGTCGTCACGTTGACCGCCCCAGGACAAAGGAGAGGTGCGGGGCCAACCCTCTGCAAGGTCCCTGAGTGGATGGGATTAGCCCAGAAAAGGGGCGCGGCCTCCACCGGAGCACTCCCTCCCACGAACAAAGGAAGTGGTGCGGCCGGCAATTACGGGCTGTGGCAGTGAACAAAAGCAGCCAACTGAGTCCAAAAGGAGCGGTGTGTGTGTGGTCCAGCAGTACCAGGCGGCAAAGAAAGATAAGCACACAAACCCTGCCATGAGGAAAAAAATGGTGGGGCCGGCTGTTGCAAGAACCCAGGTGCTCTGTACCCGGGGGGTGAGGGGGAGACACCAAAGTAGCAGCTGGTCCCTCCTGGTGTATCTGCCACCATCAACCTCCCCGAAGGGTGTCATTCACCTTCCCAGCTCCAACTGTTCACCCACGACTCCCCCAAGATAGCGGCCCCTCACAGAGTGCTCGTGCATCTGCAAAAGACTTCCAAGGGGGTGGGGGGTCAGGTCACCTGAGGCACGCTAGCTGGGAACACCCCAGGACCCACCAGCAGTAGTGGCATCCTGGGCCCAGCCCAGTGCTCATCATGACGAACGACGACAACAAGGGGGTATGTCGAGGACAGCTCATGCCACTACATCACTTTGATGGGTTGGGCTTGCCTGCCAGTCTGGGACCCCGTTTGACAGCCTCGGTGGAGAACCTGGAGCTGTACTTTGAGGCGGTGGAGATCAAGGACACAGCCAAACGCCCAACCCTTCTGTACTCAGCCGGACTGGCTGTTCAGAGTCTATTCAAGACATTAAGGCCAGCAAATCAGTCCTATGATGCAGCCATCGCTGCCCTGAATGAGTATTTCCGACCCATGGTCAACGGGGACTACGAACGGTTCAGGATGAGGTGCGCGAGGCAACAGGAAGGGGAGAGCCTCGATGCATTTCATGGGAAGCTGCGCGGCATTGCACTGTCCTGTACCCTGGGTAATTTTGAGGATGACGAGATCAGGGCGCAGATCATATACCGCTGCAGTTGTTCAAAGCTGCGCAAGCAAGTCCTGATGGACCCAGCGCTAACCCTCAAACGATCCTAGACCATGGCCGTGCACAGGAACTGGCAGAAGTGCGAACCTCAGTCATGGACTCATCCAGACACCACCTCAAGCTGGAGGCCCTCATGCAGCGGGTCAAGCTGGAGGAGGTGTCAGCAGTAGGCAGAAGGCAAGGAGGAAAGCCGATGAGGAGGGGAGACTGGCCAAGGAGAGACCGCAGTGCCACAATATGCTATCAATGCAGGTGGGATCTTCCACACCCACAGGACTGCCCTGCGAAAGGACACATCTGTGGAAGGTGCGGGAAGGTGGATCACTTTGCACGGGTGTGCCTCGCCCCGACACCAGCCAGTATCGCAGGCATATCGGGGGGGAGTGGGTCGAAGGGGAGAAAGACCCCCAGAGTGGCTGCGGTGCAAGTGGTGGAGGACAAAAGGGGAACGCAGTATGATGTTGGAGAGGAGGAAGATGAAGAAAATGTATTCTTCTTGTCCTGCAGCAGCGCCGCTGGCCAGTTCGATCCTGGAATCTTCTGAATTCCAACAGCCCGCTGTCGGGCCCCGTGGTGTGTGGACTGGAACACACCTGTTTGTTTGCAGTGGTTAAATTTAAAAGTTTTGATTAGTTACGAGGGGGTGCTCGGACTGGAATGCACCTTGTGTTTGCAGTGATGATGTAGGATTAGAATTGGTGCGCGGACTAAAATGCACCAAGTCAGACCCAGTCCAGGGTCGCCGTTTGCAGTGGAGTGTGAATTTTTGTTGTTTATAATAAAGGAGGGATGTTATGTGTGGGTCTAGTGGTTACAAAGCGAGAGAGCGTCATGACCTCGCCATGACGCCTCTCTAATAAAAGGGGCTCTGCTGGCATGCACAAGGCAGTGCAGCAGAGCCCTAGGAAGCGGCAACTCGTGTCTGTGTCTTTGTGTGAGACTGGGTCTACCACGTGATTGTGGCCTGTGTGTGCTGCCCCGGCCTGGGTGCCCCCAAGGCCGTGGCCGCAGTGTGCTGGGAGCCCCCAGCGAAAGCATCAGTCCAGTGATCCGGTCAAGGCAGGGTGACCCCTGCAGTAGGCAATCTGCATGAATGCAGCCCCTCACGGACCCGTGTCAGGCGGTCCCGACACCTGGTGTGGCCCGCCCTGGTGACCGGAGGTGGGCCACCACAGTGCCGGCACCCCGCACGCGGAGGCCACGTCCCCCTCAGACGGGGAGAAACACTTTTGCTTTCGTCTGCTACTTCAGCGGATATGTTTGCTGCCTTCCCGGGCCGATTTGCCTATGTTTCACCTGCAGTGCCACTGGGTTTCCCCTTCAGTCGGCAGTATCGTTGATATGGGGGGGCGGGGCTCGATATGTGGGGGCTCAAACCACTTTTCCTCGCCCGTGGGACGGGAGGATTACACTGCGGCTTGCAGCCTCAGCGCGCCCCATGGTGGCCTCAGTGTCACTGCCTTCTAATGACTGTAGGGAGAACGCAGGGAGGGACCCGGCCAAAGTCAATCTCTTGCCTTACTAACACCATTTAAAAGAGGAGCCTTGAACATCCCACAAAAGCGGCTCTTTAAAATGGTTCAGCTAGAAAGGCTGACAGGGTGATGATGTCTCACATTTTGCAATATACAGCGCAGTTGTGACAGGATGGACCTGGTGATTCCCAAAGCGTCTTCAATGGTATTTGAAAACAGGCTTTGTGAATCAAGCGGCAGCCCAATATTTATATATGGCTAACTAGCCATTATGTGTTTCAGTTGAGAAAAGTCTGTTTTAATTGTCCCTGAAAGTTGAATAATTAATGCTATAAGAAAGGGCCCAGAGGTTTATGGACTCGATCATTCGATGGTTGATTCTTTTCTATCAGTGCCAAGCAGCTGCTGCCAGTGGGGTGCGCGCAAGCCAGCTGCAAGCAGGGACTGTGTGATCCTGTCATTAGGAAAGGTGCTATGTGAGCAGATCATGTCTGAGCGACTTCACTTGTAATTGATGCATTGGCGACAGCTAAATGCTCGTCTTTTTCCCCCATAACCATAAATAAGATTGTAATTTGCACACACATATTTGCTGTGCCATTGACATCATCTGTACCTCACAGGCATGACATCGTATCTGTGCCAGCAAGGACATCATTTGTGTCGTGTGCCATGGTTAAGAAATACAGTTCCAATAAATTCCCCTTTAACATAAAATAGCCCTGCTCAAACAGGTACACGTCATACGTCAAACAGGAACTGGCTCTGACATACTCCGTTCATATGTATCCTGCTAATATGACAGAAATCACATGTGTGTACTGTGTCCGACAAGTAGCAGAAAGGCACGTAGCTCTTCCAGACAGCACCTGAGCAAATAACAAACATGGCCTGACAGGATCAGACTGGGCCGCCACTGAGGGACGCAGACTGACAGAGGCTGCAGAAGAACTGAATGTTAACCTGCACAGCCGCTAGCAAGACTATTGCAAGACTCCTTATTATATTGTCAGCACCAATTCACAAAACATCCTGCTTGTTGACTAGGCAAAAGCAATGGGTTTACCAGTCAGGTACTTGAACAGTGGAGCTATTCTTACCTTGGGTAATCTGCTCGTTGGGACCAGGAAGTGGCTTCTCTGGGCAAATGAAGCTGCCATGGTAGCTTAGTTGATGAATGTTCCTGCTTCAAAGATCTCTGTCCAGCCTGATGGCTTAAATTCCAGCCTTTCATAGTAGCAGCTGTCAGCTAGCTCCACATCGTTATGTGGGCAGACCGCCGTTGCGGTCCGTGCGTACAGGACGCTACGCCAGGGCTTGGTAGGAGCGGGTTTAACGTTACGGCAGTTGCCGTGTTGTAAGCATAAAGAAGGTTGAATACTTTTGTGGCTCCGTGTGGCAGTATTGAATGCATGAATGTTTGGGGCCCTCCAAGGCCCCAACAATGGCGACCAGGGGTACACCCCCACGTATCTGACTGCGGGGCCTGCCGCCGGGCAGTGAAGCGCGTCGGCGCGCCACCCCCTCTAGGAACGTATTCCGCCACACGTTGCAGCCGAAGCTGTTACTCAGGCCTGCCTTCACAGAGGCCTGCGAGATTCCCCCGACGCTCATCACGAGGCGTCCGGGACTGAAGCGCGAAGTCGCTGGCATTACGTGCGCGCATCTCCACGGAAGACTACAGAACTCGAGATTCCGGTAGCACGAAGGCGTGACGGGCCTGCAGGAGAATCTTCACCTGGACACGCTAAGTCACCGTGCAGACGGCATTCGACGGATGCACCCGGCAAACTTAAAGCCTCCGGTTTTCATATTCAGCTGTTCCTGACACGTCGGAGATACCTACAACACGCCGCCCACAGAGGGATATCACGCATGTGAAGCACACGGGCATGCAAGTAAGACAACACTACTACTCAGTGACTGGTTCTTACGGTCAAATCACCAAAAGGGGCCCCTGTTTTCCCTCACGCAGTGAAAATTTTACACATTCTGATATGCAATCTTGTCAGATCCGGCACTTGCGACGGCGTCATCCTCGGGAGGGGCAGATAACCCTCAAGGAAACGACCAGATACAACCACAGGCCTCTGGTGGCTCATCACAAGTAATGCAAATGCCAAACCCGTTCGAAATACGGGACACATCCAACCTAGGGCCGCGCTGGTCCACATGGCTCAGGGACTTCAAGGTCTATGCTGGAGCCATTGGTTTAACTGATGATGAGAGACTCAAAAACACACTCTTCATGGCAGTGGGGCCGGCAGTAAGGGACATTGCTGGTGAACTGCTGGACGTGGACACTGTAACATATCAAGCGCTCCATGCCAAACTGTCGGAATACTTCGCCCCACACACAAACGTTGATTATGAACGTCACATCTTTCATACAACTAGGCAAGAAAAGGGAGAATCTGTTGCCTTGTCTCTGGACGCCGAGAAGGCATTCGACCGTGTGAGATGGAGTTTTATGATGAATACCATGGAGAGGATGAATTTTGGTCCTGAGTTCTTAAACTGGATTCAGTTGTTGGGAGTCAATTACAATGGAGTATGCCAGAAACTATGGCTGTATGCCGATGATTTACTGTTGGTCGTCCAGGAACTGGCTTCTTCTCTTCCAGAAGTGATGGTCTTGATTGAAGATTTCGGCCTGTTGTCAAATTGTAAAGTCAACTGGACCAAATCGGAGGCTCTACCAGGTTCACACTTGACTAATTGTAGAGAACTTGTGGACGTAGGTTTCAGATGGTGTCCGACACAAATGAAGTACTTGGGAATTTGGATCTCCGGGAACCTGAGGACCATGATGGGCCTGAATTTGGATATACTTCTGCAAAAATTAAGATTGGAATTGGACCGTTGGAGTGAGCTTGGCCTATCCATTGGCGGGAAAATTAATGCTATTAAGATGATTTTAGCTCCAAAGTTAAATTACATTCTGAATATGCTCCCCCTTCCTGTCTGTAAACGGAATTGGAAAATGATTTCAAGTATTCTGCAGAACTTTTTATGGAGTAAGAAAACACTGAGATTAAAAATATGGAAGTTGCAGCTGCAAGATGACAGAGGGGGGATTGAATGTCCCAAATTTCGAACTATATCATCAAGCATTTTCATTGAGGCATGTCCTGCCCTTTTTGGAAGATATGGAAGATGAATGGGCCGTGGCTGAGGCAAAGGGTGCTGGCCCCTTGCGCCCTCGGGCTCTCCTTTCCACTGTCACGACAGATCAGGAAAACGTTTCTGTTCTAACAAGTTTCCTTAGAACCACATGCAGATCATATGTACAGTCTGCCGGGTTTATGCCTGGTAAGATGGGTATGTCATCAATCTGGTTGAACCCGGATATCAAACTGAACAATAAGACCTTGTTCTGGCCAGAGTGGTTTGCAGCAGGGATTGTTAAAGTCGAAGATCTTTTCGATGGGACCACTTGGAAAACATTTTGGATTTTGAAACTAGAGTTTGATTTACCTACAGGTACTTATGGCGAATACAGAAAGTTAAGGAGAGCAGTGAACATTCGATCTTTGGTTATCTCTGATTTGGCTCTAACTATTCAACAGGTTGGCAGAAGTGATCATTCAGCATCTAAAATGTATAAAATGTTCAGTGGTTTCACTAATGCTAATGCGAAGCTCCAGGACAAATGGTCTTGCTATCTGAGAGAAGAGATGACTGCAGAGAGGTGGAGTGACTTATGTATGAATATTAAAAGAATGTCCCTGAACGTTGGAGAGAGATCCAGACAAGTAATGCTCTTGAATAGAGTTTTCTGGACACCAGTAAGACTTAAGGAACGAAATTTAACAGAGTCAGACAGCTGTTGGGGATGTGGTCACTTTCGTGGCACTATGGAACACATGTTATGGGAGTGTCACAGGGTGAGGAATTTCTGGTCGGATGTGACAAGTATGATGAACAAGGTTGTCAATGCAGATTTGGAATTTGACTTTGAAACTCTAATACTGGGGGAATCCACCATGCTGGACGACTTAGGGAAACATCAGATTACATGGATTTTACGTGGGGCTATGATGGCGAAAAAACTGATCCTGAGAAATTGGAAATCAGATGTTCACCCGACGTTGAACATGTGGATGGAGGAGATGTATCGCACAAGCAATATTGAAAATGTGATATATTCTGTGAATGAGGAAGGACGTATTTTTTTTTAAAAAATATATTTTTATTGATTTTCTGAACAACAAAGAGCTCTGAAAAACGATTACATTAGGGCACATGCCCATATCAACTTCAAACAAAAACCGTAGCTCTCCACTGTATTCACCCTCCCCCCTCCCCTCAAAATCCCCGTTCTTGGGGCACAGGCTCCACGTTTCCGTGGATAATTTCTTCGGGCAGCGCCGACCGGGCATATAAACAGACACAATGAATCAGCTTTCCTTAGAAGCGTACAATAAGTTCAATCCTGAAACTGGTTTCGGGCCGGGTGGAGCGGCCATATCACCTTTCTGGCTCGCAGTTTGTGCTGGCGAACACCTCCATGAATTGTAACCAGTCGGCCTCGAGCTGCGAGCTGGAGCCATGAAGTGCTGCTGTTAGTCTATCCATAAAATAAATGTCCTTGGCCACTGTCACCCATTCTCTCCTTGAGGGGAGTGCTGCTCTCTTCCATGTCCTGGCCCGTGCAGCCCTAGCTGCTAAGAGTAAGGAGTGTGTCAGGTCCGGGAGCTTCTCCCAGTGCTCATCCTTTTGCTGTAGCCCAAATAATAGTGTGAGTGGCTCCAATGGATAGACCCCTTCTCCCGCGTCCTTAAGCCAGCTGAGCACCTCCGACCAATAAACTTGGACCTTCTCGCAGGACCACCACATGTGCCAATAGTTGGCCCTCTCTCCGCAACCGTGCCAACACAATGGGGCAACGTCTGGGAACATCCTGGAGAGGGTGATCGGGTCATATTGCCACCTATGAAGAAGTTTGATGGCATGTGTCTTGTACTGGCAGGAAATAGATGTCTTGAATGCCCTGCTACATTGTTTCCACCAGAGCCCATCCCCAATGTCCCAGCCCAGGTCCCTTTCCCATTTCCCTCTAAGACTTTTAATCGATCCCTCGCGGGGGATTAAGAGAGCTCCATACAGGAGAGAGATAAGGCCTTTCATTTCCGTGTGGGAGTCTAGGATTTTCTCGACCGGGGTGAGCTTTCTTTGTATGCAGGGCTTTAGCTTTGGTTTCATGAGAATTCCCTTAAGGCGAAGGTATAGAAGTGGGGAGAGCCTGCCAATTCCCAGAGCCTCCTCGAGCTCCTGGATGCTTATGAAGGTGTCCTCCCTCACCAGTTGGCCGACCCTGCAGAGGCCTGCGTCGAACCATGACTGGTAGTGTTCGTGGCCTGGGATTTCCTCTAGCACTGGAGTGGACCAGATGTGGCTGAGGGGCGAGGCCCATGTCGTGACTTTCTCTTTATTTCCCTTCCCCGCTAGCGCTTTCCACATTGTACCCAGTATCGGGTGATCCCTGATTCTTTTGGGGAGCTTGTTTAAAGGGACCCATAGCCATTCGCCTACGGTGACTGGGTGCAGGTAGTAGTTTTCAATGTATACCCATTGTTTATTGGGGTCCTCTCTAAGATGTGGGGCCAAGGCCTTGAGTTGGGCTGCCCTGTGGTAGACTGTCAAGTCCGGCAAAGCGACCCCCCTCTATCTTTGGGGAGGGTGAGGGTCTCGTACCCTATTCTGTGTCTCCGGCCCTGCCATATAAACTTCATTATGCGCCTCTTGGCTTCTCTGAGGTATGTGTCTGGGGCTTCCAAGGGGAGCATCTGGAAGACATACAGCACTCTGGGGAGCAGGTTCATTTTTATGGCATTTATCCTTCCCATCCAGGAGATCTGCCCCTTCCCCCAGCTCTCCATTTCTCTGAACAGTTTATCGAATAGTGGGTGGTAGTTGGCCTGGTTCAGATCCTTTCCGGGGCGTACTATGTTGATCCCCAGGTATTTTATCCCTTCTGTACAGATCTGCAGGCGTAGTGGGATAAGTTCAGTAACATTTCTATCCGTATCAGATGCAAATGGAAAAATCATGGACTTGCTAATATTCACCTTAAAGCCTGAGAATCGACCGTACCGTTCAATTTCCTGCAGGGCTGCCGGGACTGACCTTGTCGGTTCCCGGAGATGAAGCAAGATATCATCTGCGTAAAGACCCAGTTTAAAAGTACGTTCCCCCACCTCAATTCCCTGAACCCCTGGCGAGCCCCTGATATACTCTGCTAATACTTCCATTGTCATGGCGAAGAGGAGTGGGGAAAGAGGGCAGCCCTGCCTCGTACCTCTTTGGAGGTGGAAAACTCGTGACAGACGTCCATTGACTGTGACTCTGGCAGTTGGTGACACATATAAGGCTTTGATCGCTCGTATAATCCCAGTTCCAAGCCCCAGTTTCTTGAGTACCCCCTGGAGGAATCCCCAGTCGACCCAGTCGAACGCCTTCTCTGCGTCGATCGAGACCAAAACCGGGTTTCCACCCCTCGGCGCTGCCTCCCTCATCAGATGTAGGGTCTTCCGCATTGTGTCTGCCCCCTGCCTACCCTGTATAAAACCCACCTGATCGGGATGAATTAGCCTCGGCATATGACCGTCCAGCCTAGTAGCAATGATCCTGGTGAATAGCTTTGCATCCACATTCAGGAGGGAAATAGGTCTATAGGAGCGGCTCTCCGCCGGGTCCTTCCCCTCCTTCGGGATTACTGTAATTAGCGCTTTGCCAAAGGATGTGGGCGCTCTGCCTGTCTCCATGATGTGCGAGAAGAGACCTGCCAGGAACCCTGCCAGGAGGCCCGAGAAGGCCTTGTAAAAGCCTGCCGTGAACCCATCCTCCCCTGGGGCCCTACCCCTCTTCAGGCCCGCTATAGCTCTTAGTACCTCCTCCTCCGTTATCGGGGCGTCGAGGATTGATGCTTCTAGGGGTTCAAGAGCCGAGAGGGTGACCCCCTTGAGATAATCATCCAAGGCTTCCTTTTCCGTCTCCCCCTCTCTCCCATACAGGGCCTCATAAAAAGACGCAAATTTCTCTGCAATCTCTTCCGGGTCGTATACGTCCCCTTCTTCCCCACTACTTAACCTCGCCACCCATCTATCCGCCCTCTGGCCTCGAAGTTTTGCTGCCGGCATGGCGTCCGCCTTGTCCCCTTTTCCATAGTATTTTTGACGTAAATGTTCCCGCTACAGTCTTGCCCATCTCCATTTCCCGCAATTCTTGTCTCTTTTCCCTTGCGATGCCCAGGTCCCTCTCTCTCTCTCTCTGTCTCCATCTTCCCCTCCGACCTTTCTAACGAAATTATCTCCGATCTTAATCTGTGGGTCAGGAGGGTCCTAACCCTTTTTTTGGAGGCCCCTTCACTAATTAGCCTACCCCTCCGGGTTGCCTTTGCCGCCTCCCACACAATCTCCCTGTTGACCCCCCCGTGTCATTTACCTCAAAGAATTCTCTGATCGCTGTTGCCATTTCTTCCTTAAAGACCACGTCTCTCAACAGGAAATCGTTGCATTTCCATAGAGATTCCCTGGGTTTCAGGCCTGCCATACAGACGTCCGACCAGACCATATCGTGGTCTGACCAGCTAACGGGCCGAATCTCATAAGCCACTATTCTGCTCATGTGCTTGTTTCCAATGAAAAGATAATCTATTCTAGTTCTGGTGCCGTGGGCCGCAGAGTAGAAGGTGTATCCCTTGCGCCTCGGGTGCAGCTCCCGCCATATGTCCACCAGCCCATGCTCCGACATTATTTCCCGCAACGCCCCGTGAGGCGTCCCCCCACTGCTATTCGGAGGGCCTGCGTTCCCACTATGGTCCAGCTCTCGGTCCGCCCACATATTAAAGTGCCCCCCCAGGAGCAAAAGGCCATCTGCTTTAGCCATCACCTCCCCAAGGGCCTCTTGAACGAATTCCCTCTGACCCGTGTTGGGGCAATATATTGCTGCAAGGGTGACTCTGGTATTATGTAAATTACCAGACACTACCAGGGCCCTCCCATCCTCCCTCTCCCAAGTGGACACTTCCATTAATTTCTGATTCCTATGAAGCAGGATACCGACTCCTCCTTTCTTTATGTGGCCGGATGCCCAGAAGGTCTGACCCACGTGTGGTCCAGGGATGGCCCTCTCCTCCCCCCTCACCGCCCTGGTTTCTTGTATGAACATAATATCCACTCTCCCGTTTCTCATTTCCCTTCCTAGAAGGGAGCGCTTCGTTGGGGAGTTAAGCCCCTTGACGTTAAGGGAGCCCATCCTAAGCGACTCGACCCGGCCCCTTTCTTCATTGTCTGCCATTGCTTCTCTCTGATGGATTAATTGTTTTCCCGGTCCTGTGAGGGCTGCCCCGCTTCTTTACCAAGCTGGATATGTCCTGTGCCCCAAGGTCTTTGTCCCCCATCCCCTCGCCTCCCCCCTCCCTTTTCTCTCCCTCTTGCATGACGCCTGCCAACGGGCAAGCCACCGCAGTTCTCTTGATGAAACTCGCGTCCCTGGCCGGGGTTGCTTACAAACTAATCTTGATCTTCCAGTTGGTTTGTCTTACTTCACCTAGTCCCCTTCGGCCTCCGATGTCGGGGTGTTTGGTTTCCTGAATTTCCTTCTGCCCTTTGTCTTCTTCTTCGTGGCCCAAGGGCCAGCCGGTTCTCTCCTGGTGTCACCCAACGCTTGGGTGCCCACCTCATCTTCCTCACCCAGGGCGACCCCCTTGATCACTTGCAGCACTTACGAGGCCTCCTTGCCACTGGTCACTCTGTAGTCCACCCCAGCGCATTCAAAGGACAGGGCGAAGGGGAAGGACCATCTGTATCTTATGTCTTGAGCAGTAAGCCACTGGGTGAGCGGACGACATTCTCTTCTGCGGGTGAGCGTAAGATACGATAAGTCCTGGTAAATCTTAATTGTGTCGCCTTCAAAAATAAAGCTCCCCAGCCTCTTTGCCTTCTCCAGGACCTCCATTTTCTCCCTGTAGCGGAGGAACCTCACCACGATGGACTTTGGGCCTCCACCCGCACCCCCTCCACCTCGATGCGCTCTCTCCAGCTGGACCTCTTTGCCCCCCTCTAATGCGAAGAGCTGGTTTATCAGGCCCTGGACCTTCCTCCCCACATCCGCCGCTGTCTCCCCTCTCTCCTGCGACACACCCATGATACGCAGGTTGTTCCGGCGCTCTCTGTTTTCCAAATCGTCCATCTTCAAGGTTATGTCCTCATCGCTTATCTCTAAGTCCGTTAGCCTCGCCTCGTATTTCATGTCCAGGAGGTCCGTCTGGAGGTGGTTGTTTTCCATCCCCTCCATTTTCTCCTCTAAGGTGTCCACCCTTCCCTTGAGATCCACTATGGACGCTTGTATATCTGTCCGAATTGCCTTGATCTCGTGGAGGATGTCCTTGAGATCCTCCTTCGTGAGTGGTGCAGGGGGGGGTTCGCCGCCTGAGGGCATGGTGTCTCTGGGGGCCTCCCTCGTGGCTGAGTGGGGCCCTCGGAAGCGCTGGAGAGACGAGATCGCCCCCAATATCGGCGTGCTCTCCAGGGTCTGGGTGTCTTGACGCATCCAGGGGTGGTGCCTCTGTCCGGGGTTCTCTCGCGGGGGACCCTGTGGTGCACACCACGAGTACACCACGGCCCAAGGCCCTCCCCGTGCCTGGTGTGCTAAGGTCTTGCGTGGAGCGCCTCGTGTTGGGTAGCAACTCTGAGGGGGTCTGTGCTGTGTCATCAGGTGGGACCTTCGGGGGGGTAGGGTATCCGATCCCCGGCACCTTCGGTCCCTCTGGCCTACTCCCCAGCTAGGTGGGGAGCCGGGGCGCCGCATGGGAAAGGTTGCGCGGGAGGGGAGCCCGCTTTCACTGCATCCAGTCTGTCTCTTCCCGCCCACGCTCTCCTCACCTCCTCACTTCACAGTCACTGTGGGGGGTCCAGGGCCGACAGTTTGGCTCGGGCTGCGGTAGATGGGGCTCTGGGTGGGCTATCGCCGGCGTGCTGACTGACGCTCAACTGCTCCTCTCCGTAGCCAGTGGGGGCCCGGGCCACGTCCCCCAGAGTCCGCGACACCCGTCCTGTACCCCGTGTCGGCAGGGATCACGTGTGGAGGGTCCTCGCCCCGTGCCTCCCTCGGTGATGCTCTGGGCAGGTATCCTGGGTTGGCTGTTTCCTCCCGCGGGGGCGGCCGTCTGCGGGTCCTCGTGTGGGCCTCCGTGTTTCTGCGGGAACTCGGGAGGGGCCCTGGGCCTCCCAGGAACGAGGCTCCCCTTGGTGTGCTGGTGGGCGCTCTACCGTTCCTCACCGTCCCCCGTACGTTGTTGAAAGGCGGGGGCCCGGGAAGCGCTTCTCCAGAGCCCGCGGCCCTCTATCTCGATGAGGGACCATAGCCCTGTGCCTCTTATGTCGCCGCGCCTCCTCCGAGACCCGACCGTCCGGCACAGGTCATGAGCGCAGGGTGGGGGCCCACGGCTCCACTAGTCCTTGTCGCGATGCCGCGGGGTCGGCCGCCCTCGGTGTCTGGGGCCTCTGGCGTCTCCGGTGTACACTAGCCTCCGGTGCTGGGGAGCGCTCTGTGGGCCTTTCTTGGGGCTCCGCTTCCGGTCTCACCACAGAAGGTCTTCACTGCGGGTCTCGGGGTGGGGCCCGCTGCATGCGGAGGGGCTCCCCACTGGCTGGGCTTGGTAATCCAGGCCGGGGACTAGCCGCATCCACTAGGCCCTGCGGTGCATTCAGGAGCGCAGGACTTACACGTCCAGCATGTTCCGCGCCCCCTGGTGGTCTCGTCTTTTTTGATTTTACTAGCAAGGACGTATTTTTGATAAAATATGGAAGGCCTTTTTGGATAAGGGTTAGTCAGTCGTTGGAGCTTCCTGTGTCGAGTTTACCTGTATTCAGATAAGTAGACATGCATGTTTCAATGTACTCATTATAATGTTCATGTCTTATGCTTCTTGGTTTGTTGCTATGCCAACGTTTTCTAGAAGGTTGTTTTCAGGTCAATGTTATGAATTGCTAGTGCTTTTTGACTTTTGCATCACACCTTTTCTGCCCCCTTTTATTTATTTATTTATTATTATTTTTATTATTATTATTTTTTTAAATATATAATTTTTTTTTTTTAATGCATTATATTATTGTTTTTCTCAATATATTTTTCATTATTATTGTATGGATAATTGTCTATTGTATCTCTTTGTTACACTGATTTCTTCTGTTAATATTTAATAAATTGGTTTAAAAAAAAAAAGAAAAGGAAGAATCCATCGACAATTTCGTAATGCGCCTTCGCATAAAACTCAAACATTGCGAATTCCACAAATACTCGAATGAAGAGGCGCTCAGATCGCAAGTCATTGCAGGCTGTCTCTCTCAACCATTTCGGAAACAATTGCTGCAAAAGCAGAGATCCCTCGAAGAAATACTGGCGCTGGCCCGCATGGAGGGTGCAGTGGACTCTCAACTGGACAATTTGGGGAAAGTCTCCATACAACATCACACAGAGAACCCTGACACTGTTAACAAACTACATGCGAATCCCGCCCAAGGCAGCAAGCACACTGACGCCACGTGCTACAAGTGCGGATATGAATACCTGCACGCGGGGGAGTGCCCGGCGCTGGGACAACAATGCGCCGCCTGCGGGGGAATGGACCATTACAGGGCCATGTGTAAAAAATGCACCGGGACCAGCCCCAAATAGACATCGACCCCGAGAAAGGCGAAGGTACTCCCGGCAAAGTCCAACAAGATCTAGAGGGGACTCTGACCGCACAGCCTAAAAGAGGGAAGAAAAGGACCGGAGAAACACCTACTCGGGCGAAGATCGACGACCCCAAGAAGAAGCGAGACGCTCTCAAAGACGACGTTTCGTCAGATATATCGAAATGCGGTCCCCATCCAGCAGCGAATCTCCCTCGTCTAAAGAAGACCAGAGGAAAAAGGGTTACGTGTGGGCCCTCAACAACAACACTGCGGCCAATCAACACCGCCCCACCCTCATCTTACACGTCAACGACACCCCGATGAAGTTCCTGATAGACACAGGAGTGATGGTTAACATTATCAGCGAACAGGAACTCAAGTCACTCACACCAACACCCAAGATAAAACCTGCCACGGTCGACATATACCCATACAGTGCCACGACACCCCTACCCTGCATAGGCACGATCACAGCGTGGTGCACCCACAAAGAACATGCAGCCAAGATTCCTCTACACATCCTGAAGACTGAGGCTAATAGTGGATGCATACTGAGTTTCCAAACGGCAGTGGACATGGGCCTGGTACACATCCTATACCAGCTGATGGCCCACAAATATTTTTCCAAACCAGATGCCATTGAACAATCATTCCCAAATCTATTCCGCGGACTCGGAAAACTAAAAGGAAAAAAGGTTTGTCTCCACATCAACCCACTCATTAAACCAGTGGCACAACACTATCGAGGCATCTCTATCAATATACAAAAGCAGGTGGAGGACGAGCTGGACAAACTGATTAAAATGAATGTCATTGAACCAGTTTCAGGCCCCACGCCTTGGGTGTCGGCCATCGTCCCCGTCCCAAAAAAATCCCCGGACGGATCCATACGCCTGTGCGTCGATATGTGCAGGGCCAACGTTGCCATTGAAAGAGAAGGCATCAAGCGCCCAGAATCACAGACATGAGTCATCTCCTTCGAAAATCTTCTCAAAACTGGATTTAACGAAAGGCTATCATCAGATAGAAATATCACCGGAATCTCGATATATCACTACGTTTGTTACCCATCTTGGCCTTTTTCAATACAAACGACTCAGCTTCGGCATTTCATCCGCCGCCGAAATATTCCAGGAGGAAATACACAAGGTAATCCGCCATGTTCCGAACTGTCTGAACTACTCGGACGATGTGCTGGTATATGGAAAAACACAAGAGGAGCATGACCTAGCACTGCATAGAGTGTGCCAAGCCCTAAAAGACGCAGGACTCACCCTTAACAAGCCGAAATGTGAATTCTCAAAAGGCTCTCTAAGATTCTTTGGGCACATCTTTTCGGAAAACGGGATGAGACCAGACCCAGACAAAGTTAAAGCACTCAACTCGGCCACGCCTCCTGACAACGTCACAGACTTGTGCTCGTTCCTAGGGCTGGCCAGCTACTGTGCAAGATATCTGAAGGACTATGCGACTGTGAGCAACCCCCTACACCTGCTCAAGTGCAAAGACACACCATTCACATGGTCGCCGGAGTGCCAGAAGGCATTTGAAACCATTTGAAATGCCATTTCACAAGCGGGTGACATGGCATATTTCGACACCCGTCGAGACACTGAAGTAATTGTTAATGCCAGCCCGGTAGGACTGGGCGCCATACTCACCCAAAAAGATCCGGCAGATCCACACATCATATACATAGTGGCATACACAAGCAGGAGTCTCACGGCCACAGAACGAGCATACTCAGGCGGAAAAAGAAAGTTTGGCAGTAGTATAGGACTGCGAGTATTTTCATCTATTCCTGTTTGGCAAAAGGTTCACAATTATCACAGACCATCAGGCATTGCTCACCATATATGGCGACCAAAAAGCCAGAATGCCACCAAGAATCGCCAGGTGGGGCCTACGCCTGCAAGACTATAAATTCACAGTGAGACATCGCCCGGGAAAGGGCAAAAATCCGGCCAACTACTTCTCTCGTCACCTCACAGCATGCATCCGAAATACGGCCTTCCAACGCAGATGAGTACATTAACTACGTAGTTCACCACCTTCAACCGCTGCCGGTGGGGTGGGCAGAGCTCGCCGCTTAATCTGAATGTGACCCAGCACTCCGAATTGTACGACACTTCCTGCAGAACAACAAGAAGACACTCATGAGACAGCAAGCAAGGGCAGAAGCCGAGACCACTCAAGACGATGTCAAATGGCTGGATCACGTGCGAGATGAACTGACGATAGTGGAGGACCACATACTACTGAAAGGATGCAAGGCGATTATTCCGAGAACACTCAGGGACAAAACGGTGCACCTAGCACATGAAGGTCACCGCGGGGTCGTCGCGCCGAAGCGCCTTCTCAGGCAGAGGTATGGTTCACTCACCTTGACAGACTGGTGGAAAGCATAGTAGGCGGCTGTCACATTTGTGCACAGGTATCACCACCGCCACACCCAAACCCATTGCACACATCCCCGCTACCAAACCATGTGTGGGAAGAACTCGCTGTAGACCTATTCGGACCACTGAACGATGGCACACACGTAATAGTACTCATGGATGAGCACTCACGGTTCCCAGATGCACAGATAGTAGAAAGCAGCTCGACATCGAGCATCATTCCGGCACTTGACCGAATGCTGTTAGCCTACGGGATCCCCATGATCATAAAGTTGGACAACAGTCCTTCATTTGCAAGCCACGACTTCCAGAACTTTGCCAAATATATGGGCTTCCAACATCGCAAGATAACCCCACGATGGCCACAGGCAAACGGCATGATCGAAAGGTTCATGGCCAGCATCAAGAGGACCCTCCAAATCGCCCACGTACAAAACAAGCCATTCGAGCAGGCCCTCAATCAGCTGCTCAGAGAATATAGGCACACACCACAGAGCACGACAGGAATATGTCCTGCTGATCTCATGTTCAGGAGACCCATTACAACGAGACTACCGGAAGACCCCCGGCCACGAGAACCGACGGCACTTGAGCAGGAGGCAAGGGCCAACGATGACAAAAGGAAAGCAAAAATGAAAGAAGTCTCCGACCGTAAGAGACGAGCCCGTGAAAACCCCATGCAGTCTGGAGATGAGGTATGGTTCCGTCAACCAAAGACGCGCAAGGAAGAAGCTACGTATGCACCCACACCGCTAGTGGTGATGCACAAGAAAGGCATGATGGTGGCGGCTCAGAGACAGGACAGCTCGACCGTGACCCGAAATATATTGCATTTTAAACGAGTGACATCTGACCAGCGAGAAGAGTGGGACAGGAGCCGGGACAGCGAAGAAGACAGAACACGGGATGAACCCTATCTAGGTGACGGGGAAGAGTCAGAGGGTGAGCGGAACACCATGATGCAGGCTGTAGATGAGGTAATCCCAAGCTGGGTAAGACGACCACAACGGTGCCGCATGAAACCGCTACGCCTCATAGAAGAAATGGGGTAAGAAGTGAGAGTGGACTCACACGCTAAAAAGGGGGGAGATGTCAGCTTGCTCCACATCGTTATCTGGGCTGACCGCCGTTGCGGTCCGCGCATACAGGACGCTACGCCAGGGCGTGGGAGGGGCGGGTTTAAGGTTACGGCAGTTGCCGTGTTGTAAGAATAAAGAAGGTTGAATATTTCTGTGGCTCCATGTGGCATTAATGAATGCATGAATGTTTGGGGCCCTCCAAGGCTCCAACAGCTGCAATGATAATATGAGCGCAGCTGATTTTGGCAACAGTGACATTGCTTATTACAGCAGAAGGATCAATACATTTTTTTTCCATATATACCACTCGTTTTATTTTCGACTGCATAACACTGTACATAGCAGATTTTACTATTAGCCAACTCCATAGCGCTCATGAAATCAGCCTTTGGCGGAGCAAATCCAATCCCGCATTGGACCGGCTGCTGCAAAACTAACTTGTTAGTCGCAGGCTGCACACATTTCTGACTGCAGCAGATGTGTTACAGCCTCACATTTCCAACAATTATGTTTTAAAAGTGGGCTTTATATTTACACTACTACTTTCTACTAATATGTGGCAGCAAGCAAGCCGTGATTAATTTCTGTCATGTTTAGCTGTGCACTGAGCAGGGTATGGACTCGACCCGTTTGACACACTGATGTAGTCTTGAGTTTGGCAAAAGATTTAGGCGATATTTGCTGCAATAACAATCAGCGGCCTGCACAGCTCGACAGTGCACTGACTGCATAGCAGTAATCAGCGGGAGGAATACAATACATTACACATTACACAACGAGGATATGGGTGAACAGTGAGTGACACTGCAGTGCCAGACAGTGTCCCCAGCCCTTTCTCGACTAACAGGCACAGTAGTAACATAACATTACAACACAATTCACTTCACTTTCGTTTCTTCTCCGACTCCCGACCCGACTCCCACCCGGCCTGGGCACTACAAATTTAAGTTTTTATTTTACAGTTACTTACTGTATGTTATCAGCACGCCGGCCCACCAGGACATGCACAAATTCTGTCTCCAGTCTGGGCCAGGCAGGAATAGGCCTCCTCTTCCTCCTCATCCTCGTACTTGCATCCACATGCTCTTTGCCTGCAACCCGAGGCCTGCAACCTGAGGCCTGCTCAGTCAGTACTCCCTCTGTCGTCAACACTTCCTTCCTCCTCGGCTCTCAGCATGTGGTGTCCGCCGCACTCAGCACACCAATGCACATGTGGAGGTCATGGGACATGTCAGCATCACGCCCATTGGCTGCCTGCTAGCAACAGGCCCTGTCCCTGCCCCGATGCTCAGGAGAGGAGTCAGGCAGGCGGCAGCCCCGGGCGAGCCAGCCTCTCCCCCCACCCCAGGCAGGCAGGCTGGCACAAAAGCAAATATGTACAGCCCAGCCCTCAGCTCACACGACCCACGCCCCACCATTTGTTGTTCGAAAATCGAGAGAGCGTGCGCCATGCCAGGTGGCTGGCTAGAGGCAGGGCACTGCCAGCACGCCTCATGCTTGGTGCATTCATCAAAACAAAGAACACTTAGTAACTGCTTTGATGAGCAGATCATGCATCCATCTGTGCGCCGCAGTGAACTGGCGGCAGCCGCCAAGGCAACGTTGCTAGAGAAGCCACACACAGTTTTATGGATAATGTTGTCAATAAAACCGGCGCCAAGGAGGCTTATAAAACCATCCCATCCCAGGCCAGTCCCAAGATCAATTGTGCTGGGCCAGGGGCCGAACAAACGATAAGCCAGTCCGACGCTGACTGTTGCCGCCACCAGGTGGCACCTGAGGGGGACTCCGGTGGAGCTTCTCCGCTCTGCCTGCTGCTTTATGTAAGGTGGATCGGAATCCTCTCTGACCGTTTCTGCGCTGAATATTACTCGGTTTTTGAGAGGATTGATCTTGCAATAGAAGAATGCGCTTGCTAACAATATGATGAGGACATAGCTCAACTCACACGCTTTTGGCGGGTGTCACCCGCCTCGTAAAGGGCAGACTCACCCGCCAAGCCTCCTGCACGCCCATTCATTCCAATGGGCGCCTCACCCGCCAAAAACAAAATCTGGTGATTTCACCCGCCTTTGCGACAAAAATGGTTGAGAGCTATGTGAGGGGAGCTGAAACGACGAACGCTGGAACTACGGGGATGTTTTCAGTACTTTTTCCGTTTCGTTTCCTCTAGGGAACACAATTGCATCTATCCGCTGCCAAGCCTGAAACACGAAAAGACAATCACAGTGTCCTATAGACAATAAGTGCTTAATAGTAATAATGGAAGCTGCTATGCATGCTATTGCCTAAGAGACTAATCCAAGTTATAATCAAACTCTCAGCACTGAGAGAAAAATGTTACTTATCTGCTGTCTGACCAGCAAAGAAAGTGGATTATGTAAGGAGGATCACAGAGAGGTTGTGATTGGTGGACTGCAACATGTTAATGTTAAAGGACATTTGTACCGTGCACTATCACCACCGGAGTGGTCCCCTGGCGCTCTGGCGGCTCTGAAAGAGGAGGGGAGGTTGAGTTAGTGGGAGGAGGCAGGAAAAGTGCAAGAGAGCAGTGATGTGCTGTTGGCGGCCTCAGCCCGGTGGGTCCGTTGGCTGGGTCTGGGGTGTTTGCGGACGGTAGTCGTCGTGTAATGTTGTGCAAGACTATGTGTGTTTTTGTTTTGTTGTTGCAATATAGTGAAGTTTGTGCGGTTTGTTGTGCTGTAGATTTTGGTTGTGTTTGGTTTGGAGTTTGAGAAGTGTATGCAGAAAGGGAAATTGTTAGTAGGGTTGGTTAGTTTGCGTCTCTATCCTGAATTCAGGCGCTCGGCTTGCGCAGTCTCCCCTGGTGCGGCTCTGTCCTGATCTGGGTCCGACTGGCATACAAGTTTCCTTACTCCTCTGCCCCCACCTCTAACATGCTCTCTCATAGCTCCCCTTATCCTCCCTTCATACTACTGTGGCCAGTGCACCTGCCAATGTCAACCTCTCAGGTAGAGTGGTGATTGCCAATATCTCGACAATTCCACACCACTGTGGTACCTGGCGGTAACTAAGGGACGGGCGAAAGTGTTGGTGGGATTGTCTGGGGGAGTTGGCTCAGTCTTCAGGCGTGCCGCCTGTGTTCCAGTCTATCCGGTGTTTCCCATCCAGGTGCCGTGGGAGCTACCCTCTCGGGTCGGGGATGTCCATGTGACATGCCCTAGAGCATAGAGTTGTTTCAAGTTCAGAGACTACTTTGGCTAGCAAGTTGTAGTTCTTCTTTGTATGTTGTTACTGTTTATTTGTATAAAGGCTGCTCTGGCTTTTAGTATAGTAAGAGAAAGCATAATACGAGCCTCTGGGTCTTGACCTAGAATTGAGATGTGTTGCCCCCTTTTTCATTCCGAAGTTGCATTCCATATTGTAAATCCAAATGCAATATCACTTGATAGGTTTAGTTATTATGGCTGAAGCACTTAGCTGCTTACGTTGATTCCAGTTTAAAAATTGTTCCCTGAGGACCTTGTCACGAATCCAATAATGTAAAAGAATTTCTGATGTTTGTTAATCTGCTTAGAATCACATGCTGTGCATAGGTCCGACATCCAGTGGTCACTGCGGAGTATTGCATTTTGTTTTTCGTAGTCGAAAAGGGGACGTCGACAAGGCGTGTCTGAAACACTATCCCTATAGTGACGTGCGTTGTACTCACAATCCCTCACGCGTCGAGGTCCCTCAGATTGTTTTTTTCCGCCCAGCTACTGGTCGCCTTTATGCGGAGCTCCTCGAGAGACATTGCAGATTTCATCTCCTCGACCTTTGGTCATTTTCCTATTAATATATAACACATAGATCCCTCCCTCGACGCAGTTGTGAAGCTGTTTCTCCGCCGAGCAAGATCTTCGACGGAGGGGACGAGCGGAGGAGATCCTTCGGCGTTGCCGAACACGTGGCCTGGCCTCGCAGGCCAAATACAGTAGGGAGAGTGGGGTCGTGGGACATCTCTGTTTCCTTTCTGAAAATGCCTTTCCTTTTCCCCTTCCTTTCCCTTGGGGTCGTTATCACGATTTACTGCCTCGGCTATGGAGAGGACACCCTTTAGGTTTTGCCCGCGTTGCAAGGGCAAGTTCACTTGGAAGGACAAGCATTCACGGTGTAACCGCTGCTTGCCCCTCGATCACAAAGAGGAGGGTTGCACAGCTTGTCGGCTTCTTAAGCCAAAGACTCTAAAAGACCGTAGGGTCAAGAGGTGGGCGGCCTACGCTATGTCAAAGGCCGATTCCTCACCCACCCGCGCTACCACCGACAGTGACGAGGAACGTGATAACACGACCTCCGCTACGGAAGTCGTAGACCCCTCTAAAGAGCGCTCGCGCTCTTCGTCGTCTGTCCCCGGCCCCGACGGGCTCGGCTCACGCCCTGCTTATGGGGATGAACACCCCGGCGACACTGACGCACACGATACCACACATAAGCACACAACCCACGGCTCTTCTTCGTCGAAGACGAAGAAAGCATCAGCGCCCAAGGAGACGCAGGTTCCACCAGCGGCCTCCTCGGACCGTTCAGGTTCGAAGCCCCTCTCGCAACCGCAGCCGCGCCCAGCGACTGGGCTTTCGGCAAATAAGGGCGCCGCCCCCAAACCATCGGCCGGCGCGCACCAGCAGAGAGCACACGCCGCCGTAGAACGATCGACACCCGTAACGTCGAAACCACAGCCCTCCTCTGACAAACGAGTCGCAGAGAGCTTGGCGAGGATCGTTGTAGCCGACGCCCAGAAGCGTTCGCCAAAAGACACGTCGAGCGCTACGCAAAGGTCGAAAGACACGCCGAAAAAGCCCGAAGAAAGACAGGGACTACCCCCTTCAGTCGGGGGGACCCCCAGCACACCGGAAGGCTTTTCGGAAGGCGACGGGACACTTTCCTCGACGTTATGGGAGAGGTCGAGCCGTTTTCAGGCGGAAGACACTAATTTTCCCCCGCTAGACCGCTCAGGGGTACCCCATGAGACCATGGAAAGGCTCCATCTCTGCATGGAGAGAATGGAGAGGTTTATGAAGACCCAGAACCCTCCCACTCCCAAGAGAACAAGAGAAGGGCCTCAGGAGGACCCCAAGGCTAAATATCCGAGACTATTCAATCCCCAGCAGGACACAGCCTCAGATTTCCATAATGTATATGACCTCACTGGTGAGGAACAATACTTGGAGGAGGAGGATGAATTTGTGGACGATGAAGAGGGACAGAACCAGGAGGAAGGTCTGGAAGACAGCCCAGACATGGTAGGAGAAGGCTTCGGAGAAAATCCAGAAGAAGGGCCTTCACATCCCTGGCAATCCCCATCAGTATATTTGGACACTGATGTCCTGAACCTAAATCCTCCTGACAATTCACCTGTTAGGAACACGTCTCCCATAGACGATCAGCCCACATTCAATGCCCTGTTGCGCAGAGCAGCAGCACATTTCGAACTGGACACTGGGTAGATCTCTCCTGAAATAGACTTTGTGGAAAGAGTAATTAAGGAGAAACCCCCGGTCAGCCAGACCATTCCCCTCCTCGCTTCAGTGAAGAGAAGAATCATCCCTTCGCTATCCACGCCCGCACTAATCAGAGGAGTTAATCCAAGAATTGAAAAACTTTTCACTCCTTCACCCTCAGACCCGCTGTACATCAGGGGACATTCTATTCCTGACTCCCTTGTAGTAACTAATACAAGGAAGAGGGCAGGGGTGCCGCTGTCCACCAGCGAGGCACCACCTGACAAGGAGGACAAGAGATTATATGCCCTTGGAAAGAGAGTCACATCCTCGGCTGCCTTTTCTGCAAGAATTGCGAACAATTCTTTGCTAGCTAGCTACGCAGATGCGCAGTGGGCCAAACTGCGCAAAGACGCTGAAGAAGCGCCGGAACCACTACGGACACGTCTGCTATCAACTATTGGCGAAGGAACCCAGGTCAACCAGAGCATTGTGAAGAACTCTCTGGATGCTGCAGAGACAGCGGGACGTTCCCTGGTTCAGGGAATACTCCTAAAACACCATGTATGGCTGCGTAACTCAGGGTTCAAACCGGAGACACAGGCGTCTTTAATAAATAAACCTATTGAAGACTCAAACCTCTTCGGGAAAGCAGTGGATGAGGCTCTGGAGATGGCTAAAAAAGAGTTCGATACTACCAAAACTCTTGACCAGATCTCTAAGCCCACTACCAGACGCGGCTATGGCAACAAACGCTTTTTTCGTGGCCAACGCCAACAGCAGAATCAGCAGCAACAGTACCCTGCCACCAATTACCAGACCAATAGTGGGCAGTGCAGCCAAAGAGGCCAGCGCCGTGGCAAGGGGAGAGGTCGGGGGTCCACCCCCAGAGGCTCCCAAGCCCCCAACAACACCAAGTGACGCGAAGATTCGCGTCCCCTCCCATGCAACACCGGTCAGGGGCCGGCTAACATCCTTTCTTCCAGCATGGGAGGGAATAACGTCAGACCGCTGGGTACTTTCCACCGTAGCCCACGGATACTGCATCGAATTCAACGGCTCCCCAACATACAGACCCCCGAGGGGACGACGCATGACACCAGAACACCTTGCCATCCTTCTCCAAGAAGTAGAACAACTGCTGGAAAAAGGAGCCATAGATGGCGTGCCTCTATCTCAGGTAACGGAAGGTATTTATTCAGTGTACTTCCTTGTACCCAAAAAGGATCTAACCATGCGCCCTGTATTAGATCTGCGCCCAGCGAACAAGTTTGTCAAACCCCAGAAGTTTCGTATGGTGACCTTACAGGAAGTGATCAACCTGCTATCACAAGGAGATTACATGACAACACTAGACATGAAAGATGCATACTTTCATATTTTAATGTTGCCAGCGCACAGAAAATACCTCAGGTTCATGATAGAGGGCAAACACTACCAGTTCAGAGTGCTACCCTTCGGCATAGCATCTGCACCAAGGGTATTCACGAAGGTACTGGCAGTGGCAGCGGCCCACCTGCGCAGGTTGTCCATCCCAGTTTACCCTTACCTCGACGACTGGCTCTTACGAAACATGCTTCTCCAATACCCAAAAGACTGTAGACCTTTTGTTCCAGCTGGGCTTCTCCATCAACGAAAAGAAGTCCAGCCTAGACCCCAGCCAGATCAAATAATTCCTAGGGGCTCTAATTCAAACAAAGGACGGCCTCGTCTTCCCCTCCAACGAGAGGGTCCAAAACATACTGTTTCAGATCCCTCAATATGTGGCCGGTCGAGAGGTGACGGTACGCAGAATGCCGTACCGTCACCTCCTTCTCTGCCTTTCCCCTTTTTTCTGCTGACGAGGTTTTGAGACAAGTCCGATCTATGAAAGTTTCGTCAAAACAGGTCCACCCCTGTTCCTCCAAAACTATCAAGGACCACATCGACTCCTTGGCTCCTGCCCTGGCTGACTTCTGCAATCGCTCCTTCGCCTCTGGAGTCTTCCCATCCCCCCTCAAGCACTCCCTTGTGCACCCCCTTCTTAAGAAACCCCCTTCCGACCCCTCCTGCCCAGCTAACTATCGCCCAATCTCTATCACTCCCTTCCTGGGCAAGCTCCTGGAGAAACTGGCCATCTCCCAGCTTAATCTCCATGCTGAATCTGTTGGTAGTCTTCATGACCATCAGTCTGACTTCAGAGCTGCCAGAAGCACGGAAACTGCTCTCCTGAACATCCGTGACGACCTGCTCTCAAACCTTGACTCTAATACCCCTTGTGTTCTCATTTTACTCGATCTCTCTTATGCCTTTGACACTGTCAACCACACCATCCTGCTCAACCGTCTCCGTGATAACCTGGGTATCACTGGTCAGGCTCTGGCGTGGCTGCCCTCCTTCCTCTCCAATCGACCCTCCCAGGTCCAACTGGGGTCCTTCCTCTCTGACATCTTTTTCTCTACCTGTGGTGTCCCCCAGGGATCTAACCTCTCCCCCTGGCTGTTCAACCAGTATCTGGCACTTCTTGCTCACCGCATCGCTGCTCTCTGTCCCAACTTTCAGTGCTACGCGGATGATACCCAGCTCATTTTCAGGCTACCCTCGGCCTCCTCTTCCCCTTCCCTCATCTCTGACTGTCTTTCTGCTATCCATGAATGGTGTGCCACCAACGACCTCTGCCTTAATGCCAGTAAGACTGAGATTCTACTCATCGGCACACCCACTCCCTCCTTCCCTGCAGCTCTCTGGCCGGCCTCCCTTGGCCCTCTTCCTGCTCCTACCTGCAAGGCAAAAAACCACGGGGTCATCTTCGACTCCGCACTCTCTTTCTCTCCTCACATATCTGACGTCTCTAAGAAGTCAAACTACCAGCTACACCTCCTCAGAGGTATCCTTCCTTTCCTCTCCTTCCCCCAGAAGCTCACTGTCTCTAGAGCCCTGGTTCTCTTGAAGCTGGACTACTGTAACAGCCTCTATCTAAATCTTCCTGCATCTACTCTCCGCCCTTTGCAACTCATCCAGAACAGGACTGCAAGATTTGTCCTTGGCCTCAAGCCCAGGGACCGTATCTCTCCAGGACTGAAATCACTACACTGGCTCCCAGTGGCTGCGAGGATTAAGTTCAAAACCCTCTGCATTGTCCACAAGGCCTTCTGGGGCCTTGGGCCAAAATACCTTCAACTCTCTCTTCCTAAATATCTTCCTTCTCGAGCTCTTCGCTCATCCACCTCCAACTCCCTCAGGGTCAACCGCTTCTCCAAGCAACGAGCTGGGGGTAGATCTCTCTCCGCAGCAGGGGCCTCCCTCTGGAACAGCCTTCCTGCCTCCCTGAAACTTGAGAACCATCTCCGGTTCCGGAAGCACCTCAAAACCTACCTCTTTGCCTCTGCTTTCTCTCCATCTCTCCCCTGCTAAAATCATTGAACCTGCACTGAATCTGCAACTGGGCCACTCACCGATCTCGGTCCTTGGCCCAGCAACTCTTCCCTGCACTGCCTACCTGCACTACGGGACTGTCTCTGTATCCTACAGCCCCTCCTCCCGGCACTTACCTTGCACTTGCCACCAGCTGGCCCTATTTTTAACTTGTATGTACTGCACTTTCCCCTCTACCCTTGCACTTTTCCCTTTCCCCTCTACCCTTGCACTTGCGCGATCTGAATGACACTTGGCCTAGTAGGATCGTTGTCCGTCTCCCCTTGTACCCCCCCCTTGCCTCGTCGCGCCTTGAAACACTTGTGTATAGGCGCGTTACAAATGCCATATCATATATCATATCATATCATATCATACCTTAAAGTATCGCAAGTGGATTGGACTCCGGGACAGGAGGTCCTCGTGATGGAGCCTACCAAGCCTCGAGCTTTGGCAGATAAATGGACTGTACCCTTTAGGATAATCTCCAAGATGGGCGAGGTCAATTATCTGGTTGAAATGGGAGTCTCTGGGGTAGCCCCTAAAGTATTCCATGTTACCAGTCTCAAGCCTTTCCACAGGCGAGCAGGAATCTCATGTCTCTTGCTAGCTTCCGAGCAAGAAGAGGATAAGAGTGAGCCCCTTCCTGATTTGCTGCATAGCAACCCTCAGGATGGCTCAGTGGAGGGAGTGCATCTCTCTCCCGATCTGACGACAGAGCAGCTGAAGGCCTGCAGGACTTTGCTCGGGCAGTATGCCTCTCTTTTTTCACTGACATCAGGCCTTAAACTGTGGTTTAGGCACGAAATTGACACTGGTGATAGCGTGCCTGTCAAAAGCAGGTGCTACCGTATGTCAGATACAGTTAAGAACCACATCCAGGCTGAGGTCGCCAAGATGTTGGATCTGGGTGTTATTGAACCCTCAACCAGTCCCTGGTCCAGTCCAGTGGTGCTTGTCCCCAAGGCAAGTTCCCAGGCAGGTACCAAGGATTGGAGGTTCTGTGTGGACTACTGAGGAGTCAATGCCGTCACCAAAACTGACGCGCACCCATTGCCCAGGGCTGATGAGCTTGTGGACACCATAGGTGCTGCCAAATTTGTAAGCACCTTTGACCTTACCTCAGGCTATTGGCAAATAGCTCTGACGGACCATGCTAAGGGAAAGACGGCATTCTCAACACCTGAGGGACTCTACCAGTTTAGGGTCATGCCTTTTGGGTTGAAGAATGCCCCTGCCACTTTCCAGAGCTTGGTCAATCATGCGCTCAGTGGGCTGGAGGCCTTTTGTGTGGCCTACTTAAACGACATAGCCGTTGACCTGGGACGAGCATTTGACACATCTGGATAAGGTGTTGCAGGCCTTGAAAAGGGCTAACCTCACTATCAAGGCCACCAAGTGCCAGAGAGCTCAGGGGAAAGTCACGTATCTTGGTCATGAGGTGGGAGGGGGTCGAATCCAACCTCTCTCCAGTAAAGTACAGGATATACTTGACTGGGAGACTCCCACTACTCCAACCCAGGTGAGAGCCTTTTTGGGCCTGAGTGGGTATTATCGCAATTTCATGGCAGACTATGGAACCATAGTTGCACCACTGACAGCTCTGACTTCGCCCAAAAAACCTAGGAAGGTTAATTGGACTGAAGACTGTCAGAGGGCCTTTGATGGCTTGAAAGAGTCTGTGTAGGGCCTCCGTGTTGTGTGCACCTGATTACACCAAGCCCTTTATCGTTCAAACTGACGCCTGCGACACCGGAATTGGAGCTGTCTTGTCCCAGTTAGATGACAAAGGAAGAGAACATCCAATCATATTCATCAGTAGACAACTTAAGGGTAGGGAACTAAGGTGGGCTAATGTTGAAAAGGAATGTTTAGTATAGTTTGGAGCCTTAGGCGTTTTAGGCCCTACCTTACCGGGTCTACCTTCAAGGTCCAAACAGATCATAAGCCCCTGAAGTGGCTTATGCAGATGAAGGGTGAGAACCCGAAGCTGCTCAGGTGGTCCATTAGCCTGCAAGGGCTAGACTTCACTATAGAGCATAGACCAGGGAAGAGGCACGATAATGCAGATGGCCTTTGCAGAAGGTATGTTGACCGTCTGAATGAGGGTGTCTATCTCGTTGGAGATTAGGCACCCACCCTAACCTCAGTCTGGGGGGGAGGCCACTGTGATGCTGGCAATACATCGGAGAGACAGTGCCTCCGTATCCTTGTCCTTTACTGCTTTTTATTGTGTTCTGTTGTTTTTTCCACGCAGGAGTTCATGTGGGACTCCTGGCGGTGCAGCTCTCGCTTTTGGTTTTGGTGAACCGACCCATGGGATACCGCTATGGCACCCATGGGTTGGGTTACAACCCTGTGCCCCTACTGTATGTTTTTGGGCACCTGTGTGTGGCCCCCAGAGCAGGGTACGGGCTGGTGGCAGCTCCGTGCTGAGCGTCCTCCATTTTGGGATGCCCAGGCCCTGTCATTGGAATCAGTAGATTCCTGATGGAGACAAGATGGCCCCTGTTGCCTCTTGCCTTCCATCGCCTGTTACCTTGATCTTCACTAAGTCCTCGGAAGCCCTGACTCTGTCCCTTCCCCCTGACTGGCTGTTGGGTGGAAGTTCCATATATGGTAGTGTGCAGAAGTGCTGACCAGACTGGCTGGAGCCTTCCCAACGACCGTATGTTGTGGGTTCACCTGTGGGTGGGACCTGGGTGAATGGAGTGTGTGACAAATATGCACTTCTTGTTGTGGATGTCTGGTTTCTGGTGTTTGACACAATGGGCCTCATTACACTGTAGGCAGTAGTGGATTACCGGCACCGGTAAGGGCACCGGTGCCGGTAATCCCCTACCGCCCTACTACGAAGTCCCACAGCGGGTCCCGTCCTTAACGTGTGGTCTGCCCAGGCGTTATGAACGGGTCCCGCTGAGGGACCTCAGAGCTAATAACGGTACCGCAAATTGCGGTACCGTTATTAGTTCCTTCCCCATTCCCATTGAGCCCTATGGGGGCTCAAATGGGAATGGGAAATGGTTCCCAGAATGGGGATTTACCGGTCCTGCAAAGGTCAGAATGGAGAGGTAAATCCCTATTCCGGGAACCCGGACTCCGACAGCGGTAGGGGGTAGCCATGGTGCTAATAGCGCCATGGCTACCGCCTACCGTGTAATGAGGCCCAATGGCTGAGACAGCCCTGCCCGAAACTGGTATGAATGCAGTGTGTAGTGTTGAATGGCGTGGTACTTGTCTGAATCCACATTCTGTGTTGTGAGTGTCTGGATGGAGAAGAATGGCCTGAATGCACTGTGCGCCTGATTGGCTGACAGACTGCTGAATGCCCTTCGTAGTGATCGGATGCTAGAGTGTGACCCAGCTGAATGAATGGGAGATCAACAGTATATCTGGGGACCTCTCACTGCTAGGAATCATGTTCAGAAGTGTTCAGGGCTGAAGTCCAAACTACGAAGAGTAACTGGAGTGAAACTGATGCTTGACCTTGAAGCCCTGCTGGAAGAGAAGAATTGCTGTTGCTCTCCTTCATCGATCTGAAAGCTGCTGTGTCTCCAAGGACTGAGCCAGAGAGGACCTGGTAAGGGGCCCTCTTCCCGAGCTACGAGGGACCATTGTGCACCAGCTGATTTGCCAAAGCCACCTGGTATACAAACCTACGACAGGCTGCCGACCGGAGACGGGGACTGCCGCAGAATCCCAAAGAGAAGCGCCCGGACTGTTGTCCGTCACCGTCAACGACCGCCGTCGCCGACCGGAGCCGTTGTGCTCCGGTTGCCTACGAACTTTAGATTCACGGACGCGCTCGTCCGCACAGCCACCCGCCTTATCCTGCTGGAGAAGGCCAGGCCACCGACGCACCGAGGAGCATCCACCGGTGGGTTTCCTGCCACCCAAAGACCACAGAGACGCCGACGACTGGACGCTCTTGCTGGGCCACAGTTCTTCAAACTCTTTGCAGTCCAGAACTATCGACATCGAAGTACCCTGCATGCCTCTTCCTTGCAGGACGTTTACACTTCCCCATTGACGAGCACCGCTAGGAAAGAAGCCTTCACTTCACCACCGCAGTTCACCCTGTTCTCCGTCGGACGTTCGACGACCCCTGACTCCTGCCTTAAAGGGAGGGCACTCAAGATGGGCCGTCGATTCCCCGACGAGGAACGCTACAATGCCAGGTACTTTGGGGTTGCATAACTATTGGAATGTTTCTTGTGAACAATATATGGACTGGGCTTGTGATATATCTTTATTCTACAGGTTAACCAGGTGGGGGGAATCTCCACACAGAGCTGTGTCTAGTGGTAGGGGCAGTATTCTGCTAATTGTTCGAACCAACTGCTTACCTCTTATATCTATTGTTGGTTTCCATTACAAACTGATTTGTGTGCCATTTAACCGTACAGTTGATGCATTTTAAAGAGATCTAATAGTAATTGTGGTACCACATAGAACTGTATATTTGCCATTATAGATAATCGAGTACAAAGTGAGTTATCATGATATTGTACATAACCTTGAATATTAATTATATAAAGACTGTGTTTTAACTAATACAGTGTACGGACATTCCTTTGTGGGTTCTTGGGGACTACACTGCACTTAAGAACCAGCCCGCATCACCTCCTGAGAAGCTAGGCTTTGATTGGTTCTCCATTGCTACCGTAATAGAGAATCTTGGCTGGGGTCCTCTGTGCCTCTCCTCTACCATACAGAGAGCAGAAGTACAGACACCCCCCTCCGGTCCTTTACAACAGGTAAGTGGGCCCCTGCCCATACGGACATTTGGGCATAATGCAATGCACGTGAAAGATGATCCTGCTAGAAACGGAGAGCCAGTGTAGGGCTTTCCTAGCCGGGGCCACATGGTCCAATCTATGCAAGCCCTCCACAATCAAACAGCATTATTTTGAATAACCTGCAGGCGAGTAAGATCACCTTTGGCAATACCTAGCAGAAGACTGGAACAATAGTCCAATTTTGCCCCTATAATGGCACGTGCAATGGTAGCACAGTTGGTAGTATGCAAAAAGGGGTGGAACTGGGCAAGCAATTTCAGATGATACGAGGTGCTGGAGACAAGGCTGTTAACTTGGACTTTCTTGTAAGCTCTTGATCTAGAATGACCCCTAGAGTCTTACCCTTAGACTGAGTATTAATGGTACAGCCTGCCACATTAAAAAGCCGAAATTCAGGGCTACGTTTACGCAGTTGTGGGTTAGTGCCCAGAGCCATCAGTTCTGGTTTGGCGTCATTGAGCGCAAGCTTATTATCCCGCACCCATGATTGAAACCGATCATAGACTTCAGAGTAGTGGAGTCGATTACATAATTCCCTGTGAGAGGAACAAGACCTGTTTCGTCTGCATAATTAGCATAAATAATGCCTGCTTCATCCAGCTGTTCAGAGGGAGCATAAAGATATTAAAAAGTGTAGGCGACACAAACAAGCCCTGCGGAACCCCACGTTACAGTGAACTCCTCTGCCCTAGCCTCATTAGCCTCCATTAAAAAAAGACCCTGGCCATACGATCTGTAAGAAAGGACTTCAACCACTCCGTAGCTGATGAGGAGAAATGAGCTCTGCTACATAGTCTATCCGCCAATATGGTATGAGCCACTAAATCAAAAGCTTCAGATAGATCTAGTAGCACAAGCATAGCTGTTTTAAATATGTTTGTTTTCAGAGTAGTTTTGATTCGGTGCTATGAGCATGTCTGAACCCGGATTGGTTCTGACCCAGGATGTCATGTTCCAAAAGAAACTCCTCAATTTGTAAATGAGCTACAATATCAAGTATTTTAGTTAAGTAGGCAATATTAGTAATGCGCTAGTAATTACCTGGGCAAAACAGAAAGGTGATGGCTGGAAGGTTTTGAATAAATCATAACCACTGGCAAAGCTCTGGGCAACCCTCCAGACCATCGTTTTTCAGCCTGCCAAGCCATTACAGAAGGGGAAAAACCATATGCAAATCAGGCTTGGTCCTACCCCAAAAGGGGCAGTCCAGCCCGAACTGCTAGGTCACATCCCTTCTGCACGAGACCACAAGCATCCCCAGACATGTTTCAGCCTTGTTGGGCGTCATCAGTGAGGAGTAGCTTGGGTCTCTAGGCCCGGCAGACTCGGGACCCACGTCTGGGCATACCCGTCCCACTCGGGGTGACTTTAGCAAAACAGAAAGGTGATGGCTGGAAGGTTTTGAATAAATCATAACCACTGGCAAAGCTCTGGGCAACCCTCCAGACCATCGTTTTTCAGCCTGCCAAGCCATTACAGAAGGGGAAAAACCATATGCAAATCAGGCTTGGTCCTACCCCAAAAGGGGCAGTCCAGCCCGAACTGCTAGGTCACATCCCTTCTGCACGAGACCACAAGCATCCCCAGACATGTTTCAGCCTTGTTGGGCGTCATCAGTGAGGAGTAGCTTGGGTCTCTAGGCCCGGCAGACTCGGGACCCACGTCTGGGCATACCCGTCCCACTCGGGGTGACTTTAGCAAAACAGAAAGGTGATGGCTGGAAGGTTTTGAATAAATCATAACCACTGGCAAAGCTCTGGGCAACCCTCCAGACCATCGTTTTTCAGCCTGCCAAGCCATTACAGAAGGGGAAAAACCATATGCAAATCAGGCTTGGTCCTACCCCAAAAGGGGCAGTCCAGCCCGAACTGCTAGGTCACATCCCTTCTGCACGAGACCACAAGCATCCCCAGACATGTTTCAGCCTTGTTGGGCGTCATCAGTGAGGAGTAGCTTGGGTCTCTAGGCCCGGCAGACTCGGGACCCACGTCTGGGCATACCTGTCCCACTCGGGGTGACTTTAGCAAAACAGAAAGGTGATGGCTGGAAGGTTTTGAATAAATCATAACCACTGGCAAAGCTCTGGGCAACCCTCCAGACCATCGTTTTTCAGCCTGCCAAGCCATTACAGAAGGGGAAAAACCATATGCAAATCAGGCTTGGTCCTACCCCAAAAGGGGCAGTCCAGCCCGAACTGCTAGGTCACATCCCTTCTGCACGAGACCACAAGCATCCCCAGACATGTTTCAGCCTTGTTGGGCGTCATCAGTGAGGAGTAGCTTGGGTCTCTAGGCCCGGCAGACTCGGGACCCACGTCTGGGCATACCCGTCCCACTCGGGGTGACTTTAGCAAAACAGAAAGGTGATGGCTGGAAGGTTTTGAATAAATCATAACCACTGGCAAAGCTCTGGGCAACCCTCCAGACCATCGTTTTTCAGCCTGCCAAGCCATTACAGAAGGGGAAAAACCATATGCAAATCAGGCTTGGTCCTACCGCAAAAGGGGCAGTCCAGCCCGAACTGCTAGGTCACATCCCTTCTGCACGAGACCACAAGCATCCCCAGACATGTTTCAGCCTTGTTGGGCGTCATCAGTGAGGAGTAGCTTGGGTCTCTAGGCCCGGCAGACTCGGGACCCACGTCTGGGCATACCCGTCCCACTCGGGGTGACTTTAGCAAAACAGAAAGGTGATGGCTGGAAGGTTTACCTGGGACGCTGGGATCCAGGGAGGGTTGTTTAATCACGGGAGAGATCCACGCTTATTTCGCAAATTTCGGAACACAGGTTTCCCTGAATGAGGCATTCACGAATTAGGTAATCAAAGGGATTAACTTTGGGCACATGATTTGACTGTGATGGCGGAGCAGATGTCCCCTTTGCAGTTTGTGGACTTGAACTTCCTTAAGATCTCTGCTAGGTCATGCTCAGATATTGGGTGAAACTTAAATTCCGGATGGATCACATTAATGCTTGGGGGCACTATATTATCCTGACCTCTGTCTCCTACACTGCCTTTAGAAGTAATGTTTTCCTGCATATTTTTGAGTTTTTCCGTTAGGGCATCTTGGATGGTCATGCACCATTTGGCGTCTTTGATCATCTCCGACGGAGAGAGACGGGTCTTCCAGCTCTTTGAGAATTCTAAAAAGCTCCTTAAAGATGGAAGCTGCTCCCGAGATTCTGTGATCATACAAGTTTTTCTTTGCGTCAGATATGGCTGTCTTATGTGAGTAGATAGGAATACATTTTGTGCACAGTTTACGTGGATGCCTTCTAAGTTATCCCTCCCGATGGCACTGTGTTCTTTCAAACAGAAAGACGTAGGTTTGTTGCATGATAATGGTCCTTGTGATGCTTTATATCAAGGGAGGGATTCTGAGTGCCATTATTAATTAGTGCTTGTTCAAGTATGAAAACAGTATTTGCCAAGGCCTGATCTGTTAATGGCACTGATCTCTGTAGGGAGACAAACAGGTTCTACAATTGACTGTTGCGATGAAAGGTCCCCAAAAGAAAAACCCATGACACGTCTCCCATTGACAGCATGCCTATGACACCTTCTTCTACACCTCCACAACCTTGTGTATTTGGCCTAGGGACCCCAACAACCCTGATACCTCCTTACACCCTATACCCCAGTTGCACACGGTGATAGCACAGATCCCTCCTGCCCTATGGTTCTGTAGTAGGGGAGTAGAGCACAGGTGGGATGTTGCACCAGCTATCCACTGAGAGTTATTACTGCGTAGGATGTGCTGGCCATTGCTAGCCTTTACAAACCCTGGCTGGTTTCAAACATGTTGTCAGTTTAGACATTTGGTTAAACAAAAGAATGATATGCAAATGGATATTTCCCTTCTGTGAAAGGTACAGTGAGCTAAAGTGTGGCTGCGGACTCTCGAGTGGGTACCTTCCCAAAGAACAGGTCATTTAGCCGTGTTCATTCTCGCAGAGGGGCGCCTATGGACTATTTTTTCATTGTTTAAGGGATTTAGGATTAGTCACCCTAAGTTTCCTAGGGTTATCCAGGAGTGGACCCCTTGCTCACTGTGCTCAGAGAGGCACAGCTCCACCTCACTGATGAGGCCCAACAAGGCTGAAAGACGTGTATGGGGTTGCTGTTGGTACTGTTGTTCAGAAGGGAATTGCCATAGCATTTCGCTGCTGGACTGCCCATGTGGACGTGACAAAGACTGATATGCAAATGGTTATTTCCCTTCTGTGAAAGGTACAGTGAGCTAAAGTGTGGCTGCGGACTCTCGAGTGGGTACCTTCCCAAAGAACAGGTCATTTAGCCGTGTTCGTTCTCGCAGAGGGGCGCCTATAGACTATTTTTTCATAGACATTTGGTTAGTTTCAAACAGTGTCAGCAAACGTTTACTTCGATGGGTCAGGCATTGAGGAATACATGTCTCCTAATCTGAGGACTATGTTTCGGTCTTTTGTTCATTCAAGGTTCAAAGGGGATTCCATCTAGCACTGCAAGTGTAAGATCAATGCATTCTGAGGATCTAGCAATGGCATGCCTGCCCCCCATTGTGCTCTTTCGCTCCTTAGTCAGGCAAGTTTCTGTGGCTCTGATAGACATGGCAAATAACTGTGCCCTCCCTCTCGACTGAACAATCAAGCCTTCATTCGTATTTATATTTGTAACTAAATTCATGTTGATGTAAATAACGAACAAAACCATAAAACTGTATGTGTTCTGTATGTAACTATTAGTGTTGAGGGACGAAATCGCGTCACTTGACATTACTAAACATCTGGGGTGCAGTAAGCAACCTCTGGCCATAATTATCCGATTTTTGAGACTGGGTGCATCTCCTGTACCCCACACCCTTTTCCACAACATTTGACAGAATATTCCTACCCTAACCAGAGACATTAGGTAATACAAATATCTCCCAAAAGCCCATCGCACCAGACAGTTTTGTTAATGGTGCAAGTTGTAGGCTAAAGCGTCTGAAAGACACAGGCCAAGTAAAACCACTCTTTTGTGGCAAATAACTACACATGAAAAGATGCAGTATGATGCAGCCAGAAAACCGTCCGCCGCACCATACCCCTGGAAGCCCCTTTAACGAGAAAGACCACACGTCCTGCCTACAATAGCCACTGTGCGGTCAAGGTAGCAGAACAAGCACTGGCGATGCCAACAGTTTGGGCTTTTGTTTTTTACAGTCCACTGCTTCCATTTTTCTTCAGGCCTGAGAATCGTTATGAAGTTCCCCCTTTTCAGACCCCCCCAAAGACAACACTGATTGAAGACAGTTTAGCAACAAACATCCTTCCTGCCGTCCTTATCACAGGCAGGAAATCCATGTCATTCTCTAATGCTGGCTACATGGTTCTCTATGAGTTAACCGGTGCTGCTGAGGGAATGACAGACAGCTGTGCTGGCCTGATTGATGTTTCGAATTGGTCATTACCTCCACGTCCACTCTTCCTCGTCACAGTACTTACTTCATGAGGCCCCTGCCTCCGACACAGGACCTTCTTCTATTTCTTTAAATCCCTATAACTCCTCCCCCACATCTACGTCACTCAGTTTAATTTTTCCTGCCTCTGGCAGGTTGGACTTTTTCTTCCTGATGCGGGGCACCGGGGAGCACCGATTGCAGGTCCCCTGGGGGGGGGATGTGTGGCGGGGCCTTGGGCTCCCTCGGGTGCGGCGCTGCTCCTGGTCCCCCTGCGGGTTTGGGGTCCCGGTTCAGCGGGATTGCCTTGCTTGGTTCTTTGCTGGGCTCCGGGCCGCAGCGTGGGCATTGTGTCCCGGGTCCTGCTGGGCCCGGGGGAAGGTAAGGAGAGTAGAGGGGGCTCTGTGCTTGCTGTTTTTCTCCTCTCCTGCTGGTATGGCCATCTTGGTGTCCCATTCATGCCGGCTCCTTGGTGTGCCTTACGGAGGCAGGTGCCTTGCCCGGTTGTGTTTTGCAAGTTTGTAGGCCGGCGCGAGGACAACACGGCCCGGGTCCTGCAGGGCCCAGGATGCGGTAAGGAGTTGGGGCCTTTGTGAATGTTTGTGCCCTGATTCTCCTGCCATTGGGACCGTGCAACGACATGACTCCTGTTCGATGCGGCGTTGCCTAGGGGATTGTTTTGTTTGGTTTTTCCCTCTTGGTTGGTGCCTTCTGCAGGGGTACCCATTGGCTCAACAGGTGGAGAATGGGGCTGCCAGCTACATGATGCAGGGCTCAAGCCACCTCTCAGTCCTGTGCTGTGTATACAGGTGGCGAGTTAGTAGTGTGTTTGTGTCTGTGCTAGCCATGGACGCAGGCACCTTGTCCTGTCCTCTTCCTCTGAACTGCGCGGGGGATGCACGAAAGAGATGGATTTGCTTTCCCTTGTCCGGCATGGAATTATGGAACTTGCTAATGCATCATGGAAGTAACGGCCATGCAAGGGGTTACCAGTGTCTCTTCTTTTAGGGCCTAGGTCCTCTGGTGCTGACATGTTGCTTTCTCGCCTCCTCTCAGAAATGTGGAAGTAACATGGCAGATTGTGGCACATGTCTGTGCTTAAAGAGGTTCTCTGAGCCCCTGGTGCCGGTGGAGTGGGCTGTTCCTTCTGCGAGTTTTCCGGTATAGGCATACCCCAGGTATGGGGTTGCCTTTGGTGTCTGCTAGCCGGGATGGCTTGCATTGCCCCGCTTGCTGACAGTACTCTGCCCATTAACGTCAGCCTGGTGGCTCCTCTGTCGGCTGAGGGGGCCATGGTCTGCTGGACTATCGGGCTGTCCTGTATCTTCCGTTTGATAGGTCCGATCTTTTGGGGGGCTGACAAGCATGCTGTTATATTGCGGCGCAGGCCTGCTTCAACGTCCTGTGATTTTACTCTGATGCAAATGCAGTGACTGGCGGTTTTCCCTGGCTCCTCATCTCCATCTTCTCTGAGGTGTATGGGACCAGTGGGGTTCGGCTTCCTGGTTACTGGGCTCCTTCCGGAGGGGGTTACCAGTTGCCATTCCTGTCTCCTCCTGTCCAGGTTTGCATGGTTAGTACTTTGGTACCCAGCTCACGGACCAAGTAGTTGGCCATGGGATCCGTTCTCTCCGAATTGTTGTTCTGCGTTACCGTCTTGCCTGTTCATCTCCCTGTTCGATGTCAAGTTTTCAACTCACATGTGTTCCTGGTGCCTATGCCTTCTAGGATGTGTCACCTGCTTATGTGTCTCGAGGCCCTGCACTGCTTCATCCGGACGGAACGCTTCACCTTGGAGGCTTTGCAGAACGTACTCTGGATGTTGTGCAGGGCGGATTGGATGAGATCACAGCGTTTTCAGTTCCGAGTGCTCCTGTCCAGGGTGCGATCGGCTACCGGAGTGTTCTCCATGCTGGTGACTCCCCTGGTGGTGCATATGTATCTGCAGGGAGTGCACATTTTTTCCCTACCTGGACGATTGGTTGGTCGAGGAGTTCTGTTGGCAGCCTGTCCTGCCTCATCTCCCTTTAGTCTGCCAGGCATTGCAGGACTGGGGTTTGATAGTGAACTGGTGGAATACTCAGCTGGAGCCTTCTCAGGATCTAGTTTTCATTGGGGCACTGGATTGCCCCTGGATGGAGAGGGTGTTCCTGTCCCTAGAGAGGGTCCGTCGCTTTCTGACTGTTCTGGGCAGGGTTCTTAGAAAGCAGTGTGCCTCGGCTCGCCTGTTGCTGAAGTTATGGGGCACGTGGCGTCTTGCGTGTTTTCTAGTTCCTTGGGCCCATCTTCAGTTACGTCCCCTGGTGTTTTATCCTCTCTCCCACTGGCTCCCGACGTCTCAGCTTTCGAAGCTTTGATTTCAGTGTCCCTAGCGCTGCGGGTCTCCCTGCTATGGTGGCTGGGGGTTCCAAATCTACAAGCTGAGGTGTCCATGGTCCTTCCTCCTGTGGCCTCTCTTACTACCGTTGCCAGCGGAATGGGTTGGGCTGGTCTACATTGGGGGTCCTCTCAGCTCAAGGGCTGTGAGATCTGGGGAGAGCCGTCGATCGTCCAATTGGCGAGAGTTGTGTGTCATTCTCTGAGATCTGGTGTACTTCGAGGGGTTGCTGGACGGTCGGGCGATTTTGGTCCGAACGGACAATACAACGGCCTTGGCATATGTCAACCGCCAAAGGAGTTCTGGGCGCTCCTTGAATGCTCTGGCAGCTCTGATAGGCACCTGGGGGAATCGCATCTGATGTCTCTGGTGGCCTCACATATCAAGGGGGTGGACAATGTTCGAGCAGATCTTCTCAGACGCCATTTTCACTCCTCTGCGGAACTGGTCCTGTCGGCCCAGGTCTTTGCAGAGATCTGTGTCAGATTCTGGACCCCTGTTCTAGACCTGTTTGCATCCCTGGCTTCAGCAAAAGTTCCCCTCTTCTGCTCTCGGTTTCAGGCCGAGGGGGGATTTGGAGGGTGGACGCCCTCTCTGTACAATGGCCTTGGGGTTTCCTTTATGCCTTTCCGCCAATTCCCCTTCTGCCCCGGGTGGTTCAACACATCACAGTGTACAGGGTGACTGTGTTGTTGTTAGCTCCGTTCTGGTCCCGACGGTGTTGGTTCCCCCTCTGTTGGAGCTTTGGTCCCAGGAACCTTGGCTGGTTCCGAAGTGGCCTTGTCCCCTTCAAGGGGATCTGCGGTTGGAAGTCCGCCGGATGCAATGGGCAGTGTGGCTATTGCACGGTCTAGGCTTATTTCTCAGGGGTTCTTGGGCCCGTAGTCGAATCCATAATGAATGCTCTTAGACCTTCCACTCTGAAGGCGTACGGCAGGCATTGGGGCCATTTCCCAGACTGGTATGGGTGGTCTGGGATCCCTCCCCTGCGTTCTGGCCTCCCTGCTATCCTTCAATTCCTCCAGGAGGGGGTTTGACAAGGGCCTGGCGGTTTTTCCACGCTTTGCTCTCAGTGGGCCTCCATTAAATTCCTTTGGGGGACTCTGATGGTCACTTGAATGGTGAGGTGTTGGTGGAGAAGTTGCTCCGGGGTTTTTCTTCTTCCTGTCCTTGTTCTTATAAGGGGCTTCCCCCTTGGGATCTCTCTCTTGTTTTACGGTTCCTTCAAGGGCCTCCTTTTGAGCCCATTTCCGAGATTGATATCAAATAACTTACACTGAAATCTGCCTTTCTTATTGCCATCACTTCTGCCCGTAGGCTTGGGGAGATTGGGGCTCTGTTATGTCACCCTCTTTTCCTGAGGGTGCTGCCGGACTCGGTGGTGCTGAGGTGTGGTCCGAAGTTTCTCCCTAAGGTTGTTTCTCGGTTTTCACACCTCTCAGGATCTGGTTCTCCCTACCTTCTTTCATGATGTGAAAACGCCAGAGAAGGTGGCTTGGCATAACATTGATGTCCGGCGGGCAGTGTTGGAGTTTTTGGCTAGGTTTGCCCTTTTCAACCGATCTGATAGTCTTCTGATTGCTTTTGGTCCGGCTGGGGCTGGGCGTAAGGCATCTGTGGTTTCCATTTGCCGGTGGTTCCATGTTGTGGTCTCCATGGCCTATGTGGCTTTTGGCCTGCCTTTGCCTGCGCATGTTCAGGGGCAGTCCACCAGGGGTTTGGCGTCTTCCTGGACCGATGCAAGGAGGGTTTCTCTGCAAGAGATTTGTATGGCTGCTGCCTGGGCTGGTCTAAGCACTTTCATCAACTCCTATGGGTTGA
Organism: Ambystoma mexicanum; assembly: GCF_040938575.1. Lineage (NCBI taxonomy): Eukaryota > Metazoa > Chordata > Amphibia > Caudata > Ambystomatidae > Ambystoma > Ambystoma mexicanum. The sequence continues at coordinate 454,593,155 of NC_090940.1, forward strand.
GTTTCTCCCACTCTGGGGTTGGTTCGTTCAGGGTTGGAGTTTTGTCTGTGAGGTTGTGAATTAAGAGTTATTGTGGGTGTGTGTTTTGCTGCACTGTTTTTGGCTATGTGTGTCATTGGGACATTTTCCCCGTTGCTGCTTTGGTATACCTCATGAGGTAAGTACTGGGACGGGGAAGAGTGGACGTGGAGGTAATGCTCTGATTACTTAACGGTAATTGTCATTACTCCTAGTCCTATTCTTCCTCGTCACAGTACTGATGACCCTCCCTGCGGGGAAGGTCCCATGCTCCGGCTAGGTAATATGAAACTGAGTGTTGAGGATGTGGGGGAGGAGTTATAGGGATTTAAAGAAATAGAAGGTCCTGTGTCGGAGGCAGGGGCCTCATGAGGTAAGTACTGTGACGATGAAGAGTAGGACTAGGAGTAATGAAGATTACTGGTAAGTAATCAGAGCATGAATAAGTACGATCCACGCAGCGGGCTGTGGGACATCTGTTTGTGCTTAACATGAATGCTGACAGTGCGCATTAGCAGGACAGTGATCGTGGTCCCCACGAGCATGCCCGGACTGTGCAGTCAGTGCACGGTACAGTGCATTTGGAGTGTAGGCAACGTCTTCTGTGCAACCGCACACTGCTTTCCCTGAGCATGCAAAGTTAACATGTGCACTACTGCACACATTATGTGCATATGGGTATGTGTTGGTATGCTAAGGTACATGTATGCGGTGCTGTCTATTACCTAAAAGGTGCCATGATAAACAGAGCCCTCGGCATTTGAACTACACGTTAACTGTGTTATGTAGTGTGGATGCTGTAGGCGCATGCGCGGCCCATAACGAGGCTCGCACATGCGCGTGGTTAATAAAGGAAGTCCCGGCCAGCAGTTGCGGCGGGGACCGTGTGCAGGCAACATGTGTCCCATGTGCGTTCCTTCGTATGAATGCAGGCGCGTGTGTAAATGCATGCGGGTGCCCAGGGGGTCACTTGTACCCACAACACTGGTGACGAAGAGCGGCGACGACGGGGAAAGTGGCATTTATCTGACTATTGCAGTGTTGGAGAAAGCGTTTTCCTCGCATCGTCGTGCACCTACTCACTTGGCCGGCGGCCATCTTAAATGATACACGGATCGCAGCGGTAGCGGCCCACGCAGGTGCTCGTGCGCCAGCTGTGATCCACATTCTACAGAACAATTCTTGGACACTCCATGGCCCTTTCTGGTTGAAGGGCCGTGGCTGCAGAAAAAAAAAAAAGAAATTCAGTATGGTGTGACAGCTGAAGGCATCACTCACACCTGCTGCTGACACATCACCCCTACATCCTGTGGTTTTTGGTGTCTGGGCACCCATCCTGAGGCTGGAAGGTCAGTGAAAGCGGTCAGGGAGTGATCTGACCAGGATACCCTCAACCCAATCACTATCATGGGTGAGGAGGGGGAAGAAGAGGGAGCCCCTGCGCCTGTCCCATGTAGACTGCACAGCACCCTGGCACCCATGCCTGAATTTGACACCACAGGCCCACCATCGAAGCTGGGGCCGAAATGGCTACTGTGGGTGAAGAAGTTAGAAATGTTTTTCAGAGCATCAGGAGAGACGGATGATGATGCGAAAGTAGCCACAATGGTGTATTCAGCTGGCACGGAGGTCCACAGGATTTATGACTCACTAAACCTTCAGGTGGTCACCTATGATGCAGTGAAGCAGGCCCTCCAAGACCATTTCCTCCCCATGGCCAATGTCGATTTCGACAGATTTGTGATGTGTGCGGAGAAGCAGCGAGGTGAGGCATCACTGGACCAGTTCTGTGCACGGTTGAGGCACCTCGCAAGTACCTGCAGGTGGGTGAATGAGGAGGAGATGGTGCGGAACCAGCTGATCCAGGGGTGCAGCTCGGGGAAGCTGAGAAGGCAGGTGCTGAGGGAGCCAGGCCTGACGCTGCAGCAGATCCTCGACACAGGGAGAGCGTTCGAACTGGCGGAGTCCAGAGGGCCGAAAATGGACACTGCTATGCACCCGGGGAAGGGTGAAGATGCTTTTGCCATTGGGCGTTCCACTCCAGGTAGGGCGCGCTGGGCACCCAGGAGGGTGGACAATCCCTCTGCTCCTGGAACTCCGCAGTCATGTCCTTACTGCCGGTATGACTTGCCTCATGCTGGGGAGTGCCCGGCAAAGACTAGGATCTGTGGACGGTGCGGCACACCAGGACACTATGCAAGGGTGTGCAGGGCCTCTACCCCAGTGAAGGCATCAAGAGGGCCAGCAAGGTCAGGCCGAAGTAATGCCCAGCGAGTGAGGGGTGTGTCGTCGGTTGAGCAAGGCATACAAGACCTAGACATTGCCGAGGAGGAAGAAGATGAGGAGGAAATCATTTTCATATCAAGTATTGCTACAGGGTCCAGGCTCAGCAGGCAACCGACGTGCACAGTGAACATTGGTGATGTGCCCACCCCCGTTTTGATTGACACAGGAGCATCTGTCTGTGTGCTGGCAGCCGAACATTATAAGGCTCTCCCAGCCCCTCCCAAGCTGGAAAACTCCAAAGCCCGGATATACTCTTACGGTGGCGATACGCCGCTGCCAATTCAGGGAGTGTTTGTAGCTCCGGTGTCACCTGGGCCCAATCAAATCAAGGTGAGGTTCTTTGTGACGAATGTGAGCCCGCACTCCCTACTGAGTTGTGCTGCTTCCGAAACCCTTGACATTGTACATTTCACGCTGGCTGTATATCACACTGACATCGATCGCCTGCTGCAACGGTTTGATGGCATCTTTCAAGGGGTCAGGAAGCTGAAGGGCGACCCCATCAGACTTCACATTGACGGGTCTGTGAGGCCACAGCCCTCAAGCATCGAAGAGTCCCCTTCCACCTGAGGGCACAGGTGGAGAAGGAACTTCAGTCGCTCATTGACTTGGACATTATTGAGAGAGTGGAGGGCCCAACCCTGTGGGTCTCCCCAATTGTTGTGGCACCCAAGCCCAAACAGCCAGGGGCTGTCCGCATCTGCGTGGACATGAGGCTGCCCAATACTGCCATTAAGAGGGAGCGTCACCTCACACCCACGCTGGATGATATCGTGGGTGAGCTGCAGGGAGCGAAGATTTTCTCCAAGCTTGATCTGAGGTCTGGCTTCCATCAGCTGGAACTCCACCCAGAGTCGAGGTGTACCACCACGTTCACGACTCACGAGGGGCTGTACCAGTTTAAAAGGCTCAGTTTTGGTGTTTCATCAGCGGCTGAAGTTTTTCAGAACGCTACCCAGTGGAGCCCTGGCGGGACTGAAAGGTGTGATCAACATGTCGGACGACATCCTGGTTTTCGCACAATCGGAGGCTGAGCACCTGAAGAGGTTGGAACGGGCTTTGGAGAGACTCAGGAGTTTGGGGCTGACCCTGCACCGAAAGAAAGGTGAGTTTCTCAAGGCCAGGATTGAGTTCTTCGGGTTTGTGTTCCATGCAGGGGGCATCTCGCCCGACCCGAAGAAGGTCAGAGACATACGTGAGGCGGCCCTGCCAGAGTCACCAGCCGAGATGAGAAGCTTCCTCGGCATGGTGAACTATTGTGGATGGTTCATTCGCGACCTGGCGTCTATGTCTGAGCCGTTGCGGGCCCTGAGGAGGAACGACTGTGATGCTGGAAATGCATCAGAGGGACAGGGCCTTCGTATCCTTGTCCTTTACTGCCTTTTTATCATGTGTTCTGTAGTGTTTTCCACGCAGGAGTTCATGTGGGACTCCTGGCGGTGCAGCTCTCTCTCTTTTGGTTTGGTGAACTGACCCATGGGATACCCTTACGGCACCCATGGGTGGGGGGTACAACCCTGTGCCCCTAGTGTATGTTTTTAGGCACCTGTCGGTGGCCCGCAGAGCAGGGTATGGGCTGGTGGCAGCTCCATGCTGAATTTGACAGGGGCGCTGAGTAGCCTCCATTTTGGGATACCCATGCCCTGCCATTGGAATCAGTTGATTCCTGATGGAAAACAAGATGGCCCCTGTGGCCTCTTACTTTCTATTACCTATTACCTTGTTTACCCAAAGTCCTGGGAAGCCCTGACTCTGTCCCTTCCCCCTGACTGGCTGTTGGGTGGAAGTTCCATAAATGGTGTTGTTGTGAAGTCCAGTCAAGACTGACTGGAGCCTTCCCAGTGACTGTATGTTGTGGGTACGCCCTGTGGGTGGGACCTGGGTGAATGGAGTGTGTGACCAATATGCACTTCTTGTTGTGGCTGTCTGGTTTCTGGTATGAGAGACAAAGACTGAGACAGCCCTGCCCGAAACTGGCTTGAATGCAGTGTGTAGTGTTGAATGGCTGGGTACTTTTCTCAATCCACATTCCTTGTTGTGAGTGTCTGAGAGGGAGGAGGATGGCCTGAATGCACTGTGTGCCTGATTGGCTGACTGACTGCATGAATGCCCTTCTATATGATTGGCTGCTGAGAGTGACCCAGCAGTGTGGATGAGAGACAAGATAGTATATCTGGGGACCTCTCACCACTGGAAATTGTTCAGAAGCTGTGTCTACACTTGAAGAGTAACTGGAACTGCTGATCCTCGACGCCCAGCTGGAAGAAGAAGACTTGCTGTTGCATTTGCTTCGACCTAATCTGAAAGCTGCCGAACTCGTCAAGGACTGATCCGAGAGAGGACCTTGTAAGGCACCCTCTTCCCATGCTCCGAGGGACCATCGAGCACCGCTAACCTTCGCCGAAGCTCCCTGGAAGTCAGACCCTCGAAAGGCTGCCGACCCGAGACGGGACCGCTGAGGAGAACGAAGCAAAGCACCTGGATTTCGCTGCTGTTGAAGTCTATTGCCGTCGACCAGGGTTCGCAGGTTTGTGTAACCGCTGGAGGCCCGTCGAAGTTGTGTTGCCCAGCCGTGGGGACCGCTTGACGCCGTGCCGCTGATGACCGGAGCCACCCGCTCATTTACCTAAGAACATTTGAATCCAAGGGCTCCCTTGTCCGCAACGTCGACCGCTTTGTCCCGCTGGAGAAAGTCGAGGACGACCAACGCGCCGAGGAGAATCTGCCGGTGGGTTTCCCGCTACCTGAAGGCCACACAAATTTGACGACTCGACGCCCTTGTTGGGCCACAGTGCTTCTGAAACTCTTTGCGCTCCTGAACAATCCATCGCTGAGGTGCCCCACACACCTCATCCTCACAGGACGTCGCTGACGAGCACCGCCTGGATCGACATCGGGGTCTCGGCACCCTTGAACTTCTCGTCGATGCCAAGTTCACCATCTTCGACGCCTCTCAACGATCCGTGGCTTCTGCTTTAAAGGGAGTCACTCAAGAAGGATCTGTCGACGCGTCTTCGAAGAATTCTACTCCACCAGGTACATTGGGGGGGGGTAAAACATTTATAGGAGGAAATAAGACTATTGAACAATATATGGACTGGGCTTGTGCTATATATCTTTATTTTACAGGTTGCCCAGGTGGGGGGATCTCCACACAGAACTGTGTATCGGTAGGGGCCAGTATTCTGCCTATTATTTCAACCATTTTACGTTCCTTCCTATCTCTATTGCTGGTTTCTGCGTAATTGATCTGTGTGACATTTTAACCGTACAGTTGATGCACCTTAATGAGATTCGATAACATTAGTGGTACCACTTTAGAATTGTATATATTCATCATTGTTGAGTACAAAGTGCGTTATTTTGATTGTGTACATACCCTTGATTATTAATTATATAAAGACTGTGTTTTCAGTAATACAGTGTGTGGACATTCCTTTGTGAGGGTTCGGGGACTACCCTGTACTTACGAACCAGACTGCATCGCCTCCTGAGAAGCTAGGCCTTGATTGCTCGACTACGTTACCAATAATAGAGAATCTTGGCTGGGGTCCTCTGTGCCTCTCCTCTACCATATAGAGAGCGGAAGTACAGACACCCCCCTCCAGTCTTTACAACGACGTTGCATGGACGTGGACATCGAAGGAGCAGAGGGCGTTCGCCGAGATCAAAAATGCCTTATCAGGCCAAGAGACCATGGCATATTTTAACCCAGACAGGGAATCGGAGATAGTGGTGGATGCCAGCCCGGTGGGGTTGGGGGCGGTACTCATGCAGGCAGATCCGCAAGGGATCATGCATCCTATCACCTATGCCAGTAAGGCACTCACAGAGACAGAAAGACGATATTCACAAATTGAGCTTGAGGCTCTGGCTATCCTGTGGGGCTGCAAACTCTTCAAGATTTATATCCTGGGTGAGCCCGTGGTTGTGATAACACCACAAGCCACTGATTCCGATTATGGCGAGCGCCTCCTCCAAACCTCCGCCTCGCATCGAAAGATGGATGCTGTCGCTTATTGAATATGGAGTCAAGCTGCAGTATCGCCCTGACACCCACAACCCTGCAGACTATCTGTCCAGACATCCGGGGGCAGGGCGCCCTCGAGACTCTGCCGAGGTGGTGGACTGTATTGAAATGGTGCAGAATGTGGTGGAGGCAGCCTTGCCAGTGGCCCTGGCGCACCAGGAGATTGCGGATGCGTCAAATGTGGATGAGGTATTCCTGGTCATCAAGGAAGCCATGGACAGCGGGGAGTGGCGTGAAGTGCTCATGAACAATGCCAGGAGAGGGATCGGGGCACAAAGAGATCCCCGAGCACTGTGGAAGGTGCGCAACGAGCTGTCGGTTGCTGACGATGGCCTTCTGCTGAGAGGGCGCCAAATCGTCATCCCGCGAGCCTTGGTGATGAAAGTGCTGCAGCTCGCCCATCAGGGCCACCAGGGAATGGCGAAAACGAAAGCAAGTCTAAGACTGAAGGTGTGGTTCCTGGACCTGGAGAGCAGGGTGGACGAGTTTGTGCGCTCGTGCGTACCATGCCAGGCGGCCAGCTCAGTGGAAAGAGGGCCACCCATCCAAGCAATGGAAAGAAGTGAACAACCATGGGGGACGGTGCATGCCGACTTTGGCTCCACGGGCAGAGGGCTGTACTTTCTTGCAGTTGTCGACCAGTGGTCGCGCTATCCCGAGGTGGAGCTGGTAGAATCCACGGCCAGTGACCACACCATTCTGGCCCTGGAGAAGATGTTCGCCACACGCGGTTTCCCCACCGAGCTTTGTTCTGACAACGGCCTGGCATTCCAGGGGCAACAGTTTGCCCAGTACTGTGAGGAGAGGGGGATTAAACAACGGAAAGTTACCCCGCTCTTGCACAGGGCGAATGGGGAGGTCGAGCGCTTCATGCGTACACTCAACAAGATCTCAGAATCTCGCTGGATGGGGGAGGGGAATTACGATGAAACCTCTTTGATTTTCTGCGAGAGTACCGCACAACCCCTCATCAGTCCACCGGGGTCGCGCCGGCCGAGGCCCTGTTCAAGCGGTGCCCCAGAGGACTGCTACTGGAAGTGGAGTGGTGCCGTCCTGAGGTGATTGACAATAACCGTGTACGTGTAGAAAGGGGTGTCAAGAACGAGCGGGAAAGTGCCCGCCGGAACCTGCCCGAGAAGTCGATTGCGGTAGGGGACACTGTTCTGGTCCGGAATCGGAGGCCGGAGGGGAAGCTGTCCCTTCCGTACGAGGCCCAGCCGCTGGGAGTGACTCATGTCAAAGGGTCCATGGTCACCGCGGCTAATGCCTCTGTGGTGGCCCAACACTATAGAGGAATCCCAATAAATATACAGAGACGAGTAGAAGAAGAACTCCTCTAACTTCTCAATGCAGATATCATTGAGCCGGCAGAATGGCCCACCCCGTGGGTGTCCCCCATCGTACTGGTACCAAAGAAAAATTCTGCAGACATCTGCATATGCGTAGATATGCATCGACCGAATGAAGCCATACTACGGGAACGCCAACAAGCCCCCCGGCATCACAGATATGGTAGGTGGCGCCACTATATTCTCCAAGTTAGATCTCAACAAGGGGTACCACCAACTAGAATTGAAGAAGAACTCCAGATACATCACCACTTTTGTCACCCACCTGGGGTTATACAGGTACAAGTGCCTTAGTTTCGGGATCTCCTCAGCAGCCGAAGTTTTTCAATGCGAAATCCGCAACGTCACAAAACACATACCAAATTGCTTGAATTACAGCAATGGCATTTTAGTTTTCGGACCAGACCAGGAACAGCACAACAACACACACACTCGAGTCTGCATGGCCCTCGAAGAGGCTCACCTCCCATTAAACAAATACAAATGTGAATTCAGAAAGCAAAACACCTCAGACCTGCGCTCATTCCTTGGACTTGCCAGTTACTGCACCCAATACATAAAAGACTTCGTCTCAGTGAATGAACCCCTCAAAGCACTGACAAAGCAAAACAAGGATTTCACATGAACCGAGGACTGTCAACAGGCATTCCCGTCAATCAAACAGTGGATATCAGATACAAAGAAAATGGACAACTTCAACTCCAAAAGGGAGACAGAGTTGGTTGTAGACGCCACCCCGGTAGGTTTTCAGCGCCATTCTGATGCAAATAGATGCCAAAGACAACCACACCAGACATCTTGTGTCATATGCTAGCAGGGGCCTCTCAAAGACGGAACAGGCCTACTCGCAGGCAGAAAAAGAAGGGTAGGCAGTAGTGTGGGCCTGTGAACACTTCCACCTCTTCTTATATGGCAAACCATTTGCGGTGGTCACTGACTATCAGGCACTACTATTCATTTATGGAAATCCACAGGCAAAGATGCCACCAAGAATTGCCAGATGGGCATTGAGGTTACAGGACTACAGTTTCAACATAATACACCGACATGGCAAGGATCAAAACCCAGCAGACTTCATGTCACGCTACCCCTGCAAGGAACCCCAGCCTACCCTCTCCATCGCAGATCAGTACATTCATTATATCGTGCATGAGAAGACGCCGAAAGGCCTGGACCCACATCAGATTGCACAAGAATCAGAAAATGATCAAGGACTACAGGTCATCTTTCGATGCTTTGAAACAGGACACTGGCAGGGAAAGCAGACGGGACAGAGCACCTGTGAAGAAACAAAGCAAGACATTAGCTGTTTACTAGCTGTCAAGGGTGAATTAACAAAGACAGATGAATTACTAGTACTTAAAGGAGCGAAAATTGTAATTCCCTGATTGCTACGTCTCAAGGTGCTAGAATTAGGGAATCTGGTCATTGCATCTAATGCCATTCCATCTAATGCCATTCCATCTAATTTTTTCCATCTAAAAAATATGCATCAAATGCATGTTTATGGGGGGTAAAGGGTTCATTTTAGTTCAGGAGGATTTTAAAGGGTAAAAATTTGGTGTTGCGGGGCGCAATCACCCCCAAAAAAGAAAGAAAAATGCATTTAATGCAATTTTTTTAGATGGAACAAATTCGATGCAAATGCATTTAGATCCAAGGAATTCGATGCAATGACCATAAACCAGAATTAGCACATGAGGGCCACAGAGGCATAGTATCCACAAAAAGAATGCTCAGGCAAAAGGTATGGTTTCCCCACCTAGACTCCAAGGTGGAAAGCCTCCTCAAGCACTGCCCCATTTGTGCAGTCATCAACCCACAAATGCGACCATAACCCCTGTGTATGACAGAGCTTCCAGAGAAAGGCTGGGACAAAATTGCAGTAGATTTCTATGTGGCCACTGGTAGGAGGTGAATATATCATAGTAGCAGTAGATGAATATTCCTTGTTTCCCAGATTTACATCTGGTACCGTCCACCTCTGCATTCCACACCATCCCAGCACTTGACAGAATGTTGGCCACGTATGGCATCCCCAAGATCCTGAAATCAGTCAATGGACCCCCATTCACGGGACAAGATTTCAAAGTGTTCTCAGAATACATGGTTTCATACATAGAAGAATCACACCCTTGTGGCCGTAAGCGAACGGCACAGTGGAGCGTTTCATGAGTAACATAAAGAGGAATGTACAAATCGCCCGGCTGGCTGGGGAGCCTGTAGAGAAGATATAATACCAACTGCTACGAGACTATCGAAACATCCTGCACAGCACCACTGGAAAGACTCCGTCGGAGGTAATGTTTGGCAGAAACATACGGACCAGGCTACCCCACTCAACCAGTCCAGTGGAAAGATATCAGAAAGATGGTGAAATGAGGGAATATGACTCAAGGAGCAAGGAAACAATGAAAAGACAAGCGGATGAAGACAGAAGAGCCAGAGACAATGACCTGGAACCTGGGGACATTGTCATACTGCGACAACCGCAAATAAAAAAAAACATGGCAGCTTTCGATGAAGAGCCCCTGACAGTGACTCACACAAAAGGGTCCCTCATCACAGCAGAAGGTGAAAGAAGAAGTATCACCCAAAACTCCTCACACTTTAAAAGCATGCCAGGGATCATTCAGTCCAGTACACGCGCATAAGACACCACTACGCCAGGGTGGGATCCGTCATATGAAGGTGATGGTGAGGAGTCATGTGAAGAGAGGGCCCCATCAGGTCCGGAGGACAATGAGAACCGCAGGTCCCCGAGAACAGCCAGGCCCCAGAGAGCTTGAAATCGACCTCAGAAACGAATTGAGGAAATTAACTAGATACGTCTTTGTGTTTAGTATCGTTAGTATCACGTCACCTCCAAAGGACTACGACATCACGTAGCAAGGGACACAAAGCCATGGGAAGGGGAGGGGCGGGCGGCAGGAAGTTTCTGTTACAGTTGGGAGTTAGATGAATAAAGAAGTGTGCATTCATCCTCCCGTCTCTACCTTATCTTTAATGCAGAATGCATGAATGAGGCTGTGTGGGTTTGCTTGCTAACCGCACCAAATCCTGATTGCACAAGGTATAACACTGCAGTGCGCTCAGTGCGCACAAGAGATAACAGCAGGCCGGCTCCCTGAGGATGCAGAATGCACGTTCACTATCGTATAGAGCGTGTGCTCAACACCGGTGGAGTCTGGTTAATACTGCGATAAGTGACTAGGGCCATGGGGATTCTCTCGCCCAGTTTATTTGAGCAGTGAATGTTATCTGTGGAACACGAGTCTGCGTCGATGAAGTAGGCGTAGCTGGGTTTCTAATGGGGATACAGGGTAGGTGAGAGTTGTGCATGAGATAGACAGGGGTACGGATCACGTTTGGAGGGAGATCAGGAAGAGAGGGAAATCGAGTCAGAGTTAGGGGGGAGGATGTGAGACATCCAGTGCATGGGCCAGAAAGGGAAGGGGCAGGAGTGATGCTGGTGCAGACTGCAAAGAGGATCTAAAACTCCTGCGCGCCCCAAGCTCTCCAGAGGGACCGGTGCTGAGCAGAGAGCTCCTGGCAGTTCCTGTGCCGGGGGATCATCTTCCTCTCCTCAGTGTGGTGGCTAAGCCCATTCGCTTGCACGCATGCACTCATACAATGAGACACCAAACACATGTCTGCAGCTTATGAGGTCCCGGCGGCAACTGCCGCACGGACCATCTTTATTCGCATCGCGCATGCGCGGCCAGGAACGAGGCTCGCGCATACGCGCCTTTACTTAAAGACATAACACTCAGGAGGGAAGCATTGACTGGGATAAAAAGTCCTGCAAACCTTCTGCATCCAAGACTTTAAAAAAGGTAATTTCTTTGCTATTTTTATACTGCAAATCTGTTTGATAGTGGTCACTGCACCGTAGGTATCATAAGAGCCCAGCGTACAATTCCTCCTTTTAGCTTCTTTTGACTGAGCCACCCCCAGCAAACCGGGAGAGGAGGGAGTGAAAGCAGGAAGATATCCCTAGTATGAACCCGAGGGAATGAGACAAAGCTGTGGGCTCCTCCCATGAACAGCGAGCACCATTCGAAGCCTCCCCCTTCTCCATGCTGTGCCAGTAGAAAACAAAATGTGCACTTTTGAATCGGGATCTATGCATGTAAAAAGAAAAGAAACACAAGAAATATTTGTATATAAGTTAAAAATAGGTTTAATCTGTTTTTTAACATTAGTGTCCTTGTCAAATCCTATCTTACATATATTTGAAATTAGCTCTGCATATTAACGGATTATGTAAATAGAAAAAATGAAGTGATCGCCTCAGAATGTATCATTTTATTTGGAGGATGCATGGCACATTTCCCATTCAAAGATGGCCGCTAGTTTCGGCTTGTTTCCAGAGAGCTTCCTTAGAGACAGTCATCCAAGATAGCCGCGACCATGTAAGAGCGCAGAGCTAAAAGAGTTACCTAGATGGGCAGGAATGGGTGGGTTTAGCCATAGGGATTAGCATGGCTAGGGGCAGCGAATGGGAGGGATCAATAACCAAACACCAAAATACACTTTGTGTCCCCCCTCAAATGCAATTCGTGTGTGCCCCTTGACACAAGCCCTTCTTCCTATGTACACATAAATCAGTATTTTAATCCAATAGATTGGGCTATTATAATATTATAATAGCCCAAACTAAAAATGGAGTTGCTTATCAGAATTTGGGCAGCTCATGTGCAGACAATTGTTTGCACATTCAAGGTGAACAGTACTAGTGAAGTTTCCATTGGCAGCTGCAAAGTAACATCGAGTGGTACACCTCGTCAGCAGGCATTACAATACTGCATCATAGGCAGTAGGATAGTGCATATGTAGATGAGGCAAAACCTGTATGAGTGTTCTTTACAAGGGTGCTCTGTACTGTACTGTACTCTAGCCTATGAAAATGGAAGCAGAGTTTATAACTCCTGGCACATTACACGATGGAAGGATTACTGGAGCGGGAATGCCATTTCTTTCTGGTCCAATATCAGTGACGTGTAAAATGATATTACAGCCATGTTCACTTCACGCCAAGTTACAGAGTTACATGATCAGCACGTACGTGAACATAAAAATGAGGATAGCCCAGTTCTTTCCTCAGCAAAATGAAATATGCAAGTGATGGAGCAGAACATGACACGATAGTGTATTTTATAGTAATCCAGGCCACTCTCAATTTTATTAATTTGCACTTGTGCCAGAAGCAAAGTAATACTGCATAAATTGCCCTTGTGGCACACCATGGACACAAATATTGCATGCTGAATGTGGGAGACCTTCCGATTATGAGCACAGTTGCATTGTTTCATACACACAACACCGAAGGAATCCTGTAAATATGCTTGCCACTCCCTGTGTGTTGTCCCACCAGTCTATCTAGTATCCATATCACTTCATCCCGCGTCTACACCTACACATAGCTCTCAACCATTTGTGTCGCAAAGGCGGGTGAAATCACCCGATTTTGTTTTTGGCGGGTGAGACGCCCATTGGAATGAATGGGCGTGCAGGAGGCTTGGCGGGTGAGTCTGCCCTTTATGAGGCGGGTGACACCCGCCAAAAGCGTGTGAGTTGAGAGCTATGCCTACACGGGAACTCTCCCCACGTTCTGCTGGATGAAGTTGGCATCATGGCTCTTATCTACAGACGTGTTAATGCACAAATAATGACTGTAGTCTTCAAAAGGGCTCCTTTAAATGCTAATAGATTAGGTAATTACTTTAACGAGTATCTGGTTGTGCACAGATACCAGCTTGCTGTCTTAATAAAAGGGCCACTTGACCTACGCATCCCGGGTAGTCAGAAATCCCCCTTCTGAAAATGTTTTGATCAACACCCTGCAGAGGCCATACCAGGCTCTTTGCAGGAGTTTAACACAATTACACCTCACCGGGTTCTTCCAGTTAATATTAGAATAGCATGTGAGAAACACATCACAGCAGCAACACAGAGCACAGAGACAGCAATGACCAATGAAATGGGACTTGCTATGACCTCATGAAAATGAAGCATGTGGGTGGAACAGCTCTTACGGTTAATTGTAAGCCATTCTATACAGTAAGAGATCACATTTGCTCCTCCTTTTCAGAGCCTCTCTGTAATTGATCCCTTATTTCATATCTTTCTTTTTTTGGGGTATTCGACCCATCTGTTTGCAAAAACTAGCACTGATTTCCATCAATCAGTACCTCTGCTAGTTTTGTTGGACAATCATCCATGTGCTTGGGTGTAGCTAGCTACAGCTAGCCACTGGTAATGTCACTGGGGAAGCTCCACAGTCGCCTGACCTTCCAGTTCTCTACATTATAGGACCTGTTGTCCTAAATAAATCACATGATAGATATTTAAAAAGTCTGCTTGACGGTGATAGTCTGCCCCTCCCTTAGATTTTCTCTATATATAGTAGCGTGGGCACATTTCTTTGATCCCTAAATGGACTGCCTGAAGCCTACACATGCACCGGCAGCAGCAGAGGTCTTTGGTTGCTAACGCTGAAAGGCTTATTGGTTCCCAAAATAAAATATAAAATAAAAAGTATGTTATGTTAATTTATACTGCACTCAGCTGCCATTTGCATGGTCTCCAGGTGCTCATGAAGGCGCTGTAAGAAAAGGGGCTAGGGTTGGTTAGTGAGGGAGAGAGGGATAGGGTAGAATTAGTGCTTTGAATGAGTCGGAGTGTTCTTGGTGTTCCTGGTTTTCTGGGGGCATGGAGGAGGAGTTCCAAGGAGTGATGGTATATGGAGGTGTTGGACGTGGAATAGCCTTGTGAACAGTCCTGTGCATATGAAAGCGCTGGAAAAACGTCTGTTGGTTAAGCGGTGCTGTGACTACTAGTGCAACCTGTAATCTGCATTTGAGCTGACTAAGGATATTGGACTGGTTTATTTAGAAGTAAGTCGGCGCTTAACCACCCATAGTCCTACAGTCTCACAGCCTCACAGTGAGAACGGTTGGTTTGTGAAACAGAAGAGGCTCACCCAGTGCGGCAAAACCCTGTATCGACTCCTTTATTTACTGAATATGGATTATATTTTTTCATAGTTTGGCCTACGGGTCACTTTGAAGTGAGATATCTGATTTGGAGAAATTGATGCTACCTACGCTCAAGTCATCGAGGGTGGTTTTCTTCTTTCCTTTGTTTTGGTCAAGGCACAGCTAACTGTTAACAAGCTGTTCAAAATTGTGAGTCCAGCCAGCATTGAAGGCATTGGACAAATAAGATAATGATAATTTGTAAATACATTTTTTACTATAAGCGCTGTGCTCTAATACTTCTCTGAAGATCGAGAATATGTCACACATATATAATTTGAGAAGTGGACTGTTGGCGGACGATCTAAGGGCACCTGAATTGGACGATTCAGTCCCAGTCTCTGATCCTGTCATAAACAAACACTGAAATTGTGTCTAAGTCACGTAAGATCAAGGGAAGAAGCAAGAAAAAAATGGAAAACCTAGAGGTTGTTGAGAAGGAGGATATTTTAAAAAACAAGCAGGAACAGAACACGTAGCACCAGAAGGCACAAAAGGTTGCTACAATGCAGTTTGTATATGCAATCAATTTACCTTCAATTGTTGGAAGGAGAAATCAATGCAAAAAATTAAGAAAATTAAAGAATGTGGAGCAGCAGATAGAGAATGAAAATGGTTCCCCAGTAGTAGTTAATTGTTCTAAGATTGGTGTAAAAGGCAAGAGCCCAGAGAAAAGGCTGACTAAGAATAGTCCAGTAATCATGAGGGCCAGTGTGGGGATGCAAACAGAGAAACCGTAAGATCCAATAAAGTTGGCCCCGATATTTCTGCGGCCAAAACACATCTATCGGGTTCTTTAGTTCCTAACCAATCGACATTAAACATTGAATTAGCTGGGGGAGCACGTGCAGGAGTAGATTCAGGTCCACAAAGGAAGGAAGAGGGTCCTTTGATTGCAAAGCTAAGTGAAGACTCACAATCTAGTAACTGGAAAGTGACCTGTACTGGAATGGGAGATATGGTAAGGTCAAACCAGTAACTACAGTCAAGGAAATGGAATGTGTCTTGTACACAAACTGAAGACGTGGGAAGAAATGAAATCATAGAAGTGTGTAATTAAAACTCATTACAGGAATTACAACTAGTATTTAAAGGTAGGAAGAGGGGGGAAAAGGCAGGTAATAGATCTTGGGAAAATCTTCCAACTATTCAACCATTTGCAATCTCGAAGGTGTGGATAAAAAGTCTGAAGGGAGACAAACTATCAAAACCTTTAAATCGGAGCGCATTCTAGCCATCTTTAGAGAAGTGGATGACCTGTTTCTCTTCTCCTCCCGGGACATAGAGTACTTTCACTTTCCCCACGATAAATGTACATATATTGTGGAAATTGGTCTAAAGACTAGGCTTGGGGCCAACACTGTTCTAGTTGCCAGTCTGGATTTATTTAAGCAAAGATATGAGATATCTGCAGAACCTTTCCATGACAGCTGTGAGATAGCCAATGGAGAAAATGTGTATTCGACAGGAAGGAATATCTCCAGGGGGTCAATTAGTAATAACAATAATAGTAGTCCTTTGCTAGAAAATGAGCAAATGAGACTAAGAATCAGCAACTCAATAAAAAAGAAAATGTTTGGGCTTTAGTACAAGAAATACTCTCTCAGATCTTTCAGAAACATGGCCTCTCTGACGAGTCCCTTTAGTTGATCAGGAATTTAAACTGATTGATTGGAACACGAGGGGTTCCAGTTCGTTTAAATATAAGACAGAGAGGAAATAATTAACCAATATGACATAATAGCTCTCCAGGAGACATGGTTAACCTCTAGTTTTAAATTTTTTACATTCTCACAATCCCCCCCCGTTATTGTGGAGCAATTGGCCCAGGGACATGGTAAAGGGCGGTCTGCAGGAGGCCTCCTGATTGCCTCTCGAAATTCCTTCTTATCAAAATTGGTATATAGTAAAACTCCAGGTATTTTGGCAATAAAAGCAGATTTATGGTGCAAAAATGTTAGTTTTGCTCTGGTCCTGTCAGATTTCTTACTTTTATTGGCAGATTTGTTATTACAAATCGAGGTGATGTATGGTTCAGTGAGCATAATCTTAACAGGTGATTTGAACTCTGTGTTTTAGATATAGAGTGAATGGGGCCTGTTTGAGAGAACCAACGCCCAATGGTAAACAATGGCACTCTTTTCTTACTGATTGGAATCTACATATGGCAAGTGGGAATATAGCGGGCATGTGCCTCCAGCTTTTTCATGGATGAGAGGAGTGTCTAGTTCGACCATTGAATATTTATTTCTGTGAAAAGATATGTTTGAAAGATGTACCCATTTCTGTGTGTAAACAAAGGGAAGCATTGATCACAACATGCTTGTTTGGGCTTTTGTTTATCCAATTCAATATCGGCAAAAGAGTGAGACGCGGTATATCACAGGAGAAGTGGATGAGATCCCAGAGACCTTTGTGGGCTATGTTAAATCAAGCCCCCTCTCCCCTCTTCTGTCTCCCGTATTACCAGCCACTTAAACTCCCCATATGGTATCTCACATAAGAACCCAAACCCTACTAGATTGGAAAACCACATCTCCCAGAAACCCTCTGCTTTCTATCCGACCACTGTCCATCATTCCTCTCCACCTCCTTCTGATTATTCTTTTTCGAACCCCCAGCATATTTGGACGAAATACTACCGGTCCCAAAATCCCTTGTGTTCTTTCCAACGATCCCCTTTTCCTGATTATTGTTGTCCGGATTCTCCATCACAAACCACCTATCCTTCTGAAAATCCAATTACGAGGGGTACTATCCCATATAACACTTCTTACCCTTCCGACCCTGTAGGACACTTGGAAACTCTACCTTCTTCTTTTTCTGACATGAATGTTTTTTCAAATCAAACCATATTGCTGTTTACCTGAGAGGTTCCAACCCGAGGGTCAGGTAAAGTCAGGCAATTCAGTCATATGTGAGGGTCGAGCAAAAGCCCCAGGCAGTCGAAAGACTTTGGTTCTTGAATTGGTATAAAAGCAAGTGAAATGAATCCCGAAACCTTGTGATATATATAAAAGAGAAAAATGATATGAAATGATAGTTTATTTATAAAGCACCTATACACAGTGTGTTCCAAAGCACTTCAAGGCAAGGGAGGGAACAAGGGAAAATACAATGACATTCTTACAGGCCATGAACAGTAAGGATGTGAAATTAACTATCATACTTGGCCTGACGACATTTGAGATAGTGCTGGAATGGAGGGGGACAGATAGACGAGGTTGCTATCATACTAGGTCCAGGGACAGTTCTGATAGAGTAAGTGCATCGAAGAAAGTAAGGGGAGGGGAGGAGACAGGAAAAGGGAGAAAGGAAGAGAAGAGAACAGAGAGTAAGCAGTCAAAAAGAGTGGAGAAGCAAGAGGGGAGAGTGAATACAATTGCAGAAGTAGTAGTAACAAATAAGGTTGCAAGCCAGGATACAAGATGAAGATGGGAACAGCATGATTCAGGGCCGCCATGAGTACAAGATGCAAAGGAAGTTCAGCATGAGAGTTGAGAAAGAGTGACACACCGTGAAACAATGAAGTCCATAAAAGTCAAGTCCAGCATTGGCCACAAGACAGTGATGGTCAAACCAGAATGTATCAGGACAGACTCCTGCAGAAGTAGGCTGGAGAGGGAGGAGGGGGTGAGGGGGGTGGGAGCAGGATAGAAGAATCAAGCAAAACAGGCAACACCTTTGTGCGAGAATTGTGGGGGGCACAGAGGGGGGCGAGGATGGCCTGTGGGAACAAAGGGAGTTAAACACATGTTGATGCATGCTTACCTGCTGTCTGAGCAGGGGTTCGGCCCTGGGTCCTCTGAAAGTAAAGAGGAGTGAGCCACTATCACCCTGCTCGAGGGCCACAGTAAACCCGGTGAAGGGAGGCTAAGAATCGAGAGGGATCGGAGCCCGGCAGAGGGGATCCAAGGGTGAAAAGGTGTCGCCCCAACATTTGAGAAAAGGAAAAGCAGAAACTAAAGAATGGCAATAGTGAACCCGGTGGAGGGATGCCGAAGACAAAGCAATCCCCCCGACCCCCCCGAGTACTGACAGTCAAAAGGGGTCCGAGCCTGGCCGATGGAGATCCAGGAGCGAAGCTGTCATCAAAAGATTTGTGGAAAACGGTACGTGAAGGGTCAGCCCAGAAGAGGGGGAACCAGGGGTGAAACCATCACCCATACTGAGTTTTGGAAACAAACGTTCATTTGGTAAAGGAGTTTTTGTTTTATTGTTTGAACACTTCAGGCCCGAAGGCAAGAGACTTTCTAAGGAAACAAGACTTGGCCATCGACATCCTGAGGACTGCCATTAGAACTGTTGTCTCGTGCTGGAGAAGTTCGGGACTGTACTGTGCTCCAAGCTCCCACCTTACCCCGTAATAAAACTTGGTGAAGGGAGACCCAAGCCACTGCATCCTAACTTATCATTTAAGAACACTTCTTTCTTTCTTGAAATGTAACCCCCACACTTTGTATTTAGCAGCAGTAGGATTTTGTTAGTCTAGGCCTTTTTTGTTATTTCACTTGACATCACCAGGACTGCCTTATTTTCATTTGATGGTCGACACCGGTCCCCATCTTGGATTTAGGTTTATATTAGGCATTATTCCAGCACGTATACTGTTTTCATTGTTGAATAAACACTCTTGAACTGTGATCACTTGTTTCTGCCTTACTTGTGTCACCATGAGTTTCTTACAGTGATCAACCAAATTTGAAGTATATGCATACGTTTAATGAAAACACATGGTGTAGGAAAAGAGAGTTGATGAGAGACATCCGGGTGTTAAAATATAAATCCCTGCCTTGAAAAGAATACATGACAGAAGTGAGAAAACTGTGATCGGAGTATAAGAACTGGTCAAAGTCCCAAAAGCACCTGCGTCTAAAGAAGGATGGAGAAAAGATGATGAGGGCAGTTGGCTGAGCTAACTCCAGGAATTTCTGGTCACTCCTTTACTCTATGGTACCTAGCCAATGTAATGTAAAGAGTAATGTAATACAGGATGCAGTTTGGCAAGAACATTATACCCAGATTCAGGCTTTCTAAGGCTGGCGGTAGAAGCTTTCCTGTGAAAGCAGCTACACTTTGAACTCCCTGCCACACCCTCTGAGAGAAGATCAACCTTACTTGAATTTTAGACAAAACTACATTAATTTGCTCAAATCCACTGATCTTTAGGTTTGATTGCTGTACTATTTATACTTAGGTCATGTATCTGTATATTCCCTCAAAGTACTTCTTGACACATGTCTGCTGTATTTATGTATCCTTCCTGTTCACAACCTGTATATATGTTTTATCTTTGCCTGTACTCTGTAACTTAAGCTTTGCACTTTCTTTTTGTTGCGCCCTCATACCTCTGGGTCTGGTGCGCATTAGAAATTAATAAACAAACAAACAAATCTCCTGTCCCTATATAGATTATACTCTTCGTTTACTGGGGAACACTTGAAGAAAGCGAAATGGGAGCTGAATATTACAAGGGATATTATAGAAGATCTGATAAATCCTTCTCCTCCAGGACTGCAGGGCCCAATGGGCTAACCAATCAAATACTAAAATCGGACACTGTATTATGGTCAAGAACATTATTATTCCTTTTCAATGAAGTAGTGAAGACTATGTATATACCAGAGTCGTGGCGCAGAGCCATAACTGTCCCGTTCTACAAGAAGGGAGTCTTGGTAGATGCAGTAAACTATCGCCCAATCTCACTTATGGATGCACATAGTAAAATCTTTTCTGGGATAATATTGAGAGAACTGGAGCTCTGGGCGGAGAAGGGAAGTATTTTGTTCAAGCACCAAACAGGTGTTCGAAGGGGTTTCTCAACCTCTTTGAATGGCTTATTTATGAGTACTGTATCTAGTAAATCATTTTTTAAGGGAAGCCCTACCTTGTTTGGGGCATGGATCGACTTGTCAGAAGCTTTTGGTACAGTAAATAGAGGTCACTTGTAGTGCAGGTTAAGAAAATGGGGATTGTCCTTATCACTCTTGGAAGTCATAGTAGAGCTCTCACATGCAGGTAAGGTTGGACATGCAGGAAAGTCTGACTGATCTGATTCCCACTGGGAGGGGGGTGAGGCAGGAATGCATAATTGCTCCCTGCCTCTTTAACCTCTACCTGGCAGACTTAGCAGACACCCTGGATGAGTGTGGTTTGGTGAGTCTGAATATAGGAATATAGGAGAGGATATGATATGATAAGTCATTTATAACGCACCTGTACACAAGTGTTTCTAGGCACAACAAGACAAGGGAGGGAGAAAGGGGGAGGCAAGACAAACCATTTTACTAGGCCTTGTGTCATTCCAAGATATGCGCCCGGATGCCTTTGGACCTGGTGCGCTATACAAATAAAATAAATGCAAATAAAGATTGCGCGATTGCGAGAACGTGAAGAGCAAGGTGTAAGGGGGGGGAGAAGTGCCAGGGAGAGGGAAGGGGAATCGGAGCAGCAATGCTCTGAGTGAGTGCAGCACAGGACAGTGCGGCTGCAGGTAAGTGCAGCACAGGGCAGCGTGGCTCTGAGTAAGTGCAAGAAGGCACGGACTGTATACATTACCGTTACAGCCCCTAAGTGCGTGGAAAGGCCGGTGGCAGTGCAGCGGCAACTGATCAAGGGAGAGCCTAGTACCCACTGAGACTCTGAGGGTAGCCAAAGAGCCAGTTGCTGCAGCAGCAAGGTAGCTCAGGTAGGTCAGCAGGGGAGGGAGATAGAAAGCAGCGGAGAAGAGGAACGTTCTGAGCTGCTTCCGGAACTTCAGGTGGTCCGGCTAAAGTTCGAGAGGGGCAGGGAGACCATTTTAGAGGGAGGCACCTGCAGAGGAGACAGATCAACCCCCCAACCCCAATTCTATGCCTGGACAAGCATCTTACCCTTAGAGCGTTGGAGGTAGCTGAGCGAAGGGATCGAGAAGGAGGTATTTAGGAACAGCGTTAGATGTAGTGCGGGCCCCGGCCCCAGAAAGCCTTGTGGATAATGCAAAGGGTCTTGAACTTGATCCTTTCAGCCACTGGGAGCCAGTGGAGAGATTATAGGGCTGGAGAGATACAGTGCCTGTGCTTGAGGCCAAGGATAAGTCTTGCAGTCCTGTTCTGGATTTGTTGCAGAGGGCAGAAAGTAGTGGAAGGCAGATTGAGAAAGAGGCTGTTGCAGTAGTCCAGCCTAGAGAGAACCGCGGCTCTGGAGACATTGAGCTTCTGGGGGAAGGTGAGAAAGTGAAGAGTACCTTTGAGGAGGAACAGCTAGTAGTAGGACTTCTTGGCGATGTCCGAGATGTGAGGAGAGAAAGAGAGAGTGGGTTTGAAGATGGCACCAATGTTTATTGCCTCACAGGAAGGCAAAGGAAGAGGGCCCAAGGAGGGCATCCCGAGTGAGCTAGGGAAAACGGGAGCAGGAGTCCCAATAAGAAGGATCTCGTTTTACTGGCATTAAGGCAGATATTGTTGGAGACGCACCAATCCTGAATTGCGGATAGACAGTCAGGAATGAGCGAGAGAGGGAAGGAGGCTGAGGGGTGCCTGAAGGAGAGTTGTGTCATCTGCATAACACTGAAAGTTGGAGAAGATAGAAATCTGGTGGGCCAAAGGGGTCAAGTAGAGGTTGAAAAACCAGTTTGAGAGGATAAAGCCCTGGGGAACACCACAGGTGGAGATAGAAGCAGTGGAGAGAAAGGAACCAAGTTGGACCTGGGAGGGGCGGTCCAAGAGGAAGAAGGTCAACTGTTGCAGGGCCTGACCCGTGATTCCCAGGTTCTCAGTCTATTAATCAGGATGGCATGGCTGACTGTGTCAAAGGCAGAGGAAAGGTGGATGAGGACAGAAGGAATGCTGGAATCAAGGTTGGAGAGAAGATCTTCACAAGTGTTCAGGAGAGCAGTTTCCGTGGCTCTGGCAGCTCTGAAGCCAGACTGATGGTCATGGAGACAACCAACAGATTCCGTGTCGAGACTAAGCTGGGAGATGGCTAGCTTTTCCAGGAGTTTTCCCAGGAAAGGGGTGATAGAAATCGGGCGATAGTTTGACGGACAGGTAGGATCGACAGATGGCTTTTTGAGGAGGGGGTCACAAGGCAGTGCTTGAGGAGAGAGGAGAAAGTTCCAGTGATGAGTCATTCCAGAAATCGGCCAAGGCTAGAACAAGGGTGTCAATATGTCCCTTGATGGTTCTGGAGGAACAGGGGAGCACCTGTTAGGACAACACTTTCACAGATCGGACGGGTCTGGAAACCATGTCAGGTGTTGTCAGAGAGAAAGAGGAGAAACGAGGAGGAGAGGGAGAGTTGGCCAGAGGGGGGTCAAGAGAGGAAGAGGAAGAGGCGATAGAGGACAGGGAGTCCTGAGTTTTAGTGGTGACGTGAGAGGCCAGAGCCGTACAGAGGCCCTGGGAGGGAACAGGAGAGATAGAGACTGCAGCAGAATTGGCCAGCTCCTTGCAGATTTTAAAGAGTTCAGCCATGTTGTTAGAAGCCACAGAGACACAGGCTTGAATGAGGGCTCTCTTCTTGGACAGGACAGAGTGTCTGCATTGCCTTTGGAGCAGGCGGCAGGCCAGTTTGTCCGAAGATGCGCCCGAAACACTTCACTTGCTCTCAGCCACCATGCACTTTAGGACGTCGAGGCTGAAGTCATACCAAGAGTTGCACTTGGAGGTAGGCTCCAGCCGGATTCTCATGACATGTGCAAGTCTGGCCAGAGTGTTGGAGATAGAAAGATGGACATTTAGAGGGCTGTGTCGGAGTGTGAGTCAGCCGCAGGATTAGCAAGAACAGAGAAAGTAGAGGCAAAGGAATCTACTGATGCACGCCTCATGGGCCGAATGACCGCAAAGTTAGGTGACAGTTGTAAGGAACTCATGGTGTCAACAGTAAAGACAGACACAAGTGATCACAGTTCAAGGGTGTTTATTGAACTATAAATGCAGGGTGGAAGAACGCCTAACCTAAACCTAAGATTGGAGCAAGCGTCGACCATAAAATGAAAAATAAGGCAGTCCTAGTGGCGGTGTGTCAAATAATAAGCACAGCACACGCTTGAGGTTTCCCAGCATGAGCCGACAGTTTGGTTTCAGCTATCAGGTTTTTTCGATGGCCAAGTCTCTCTTCAATAAAAAGTCTCTTCCCTTCGAGACCTGATTTATCCAACAAACAAACACAAAGTACAGCTCCAAATATACTGTGGGTGATGGCTTCACCCCTTCCGGGCATAGACCCTTCACAAAAAAAATCATATTCAGCAAATCGACTAAACAGTTCCTTTTTTTAATGAACTTTGGGTGAGAACTTTCCACTCCAGATCTCCCTCTTTCGGGCTCAGACCCCTTTCAGACGTTCGGCTCCCTCCTTCGGGTTCACTGTGGCTTTTTCTTACTTTCACGAATCTTTAAGTTTTTTAAACAGTTCTTCGGCCTTCACCCCTTTTTGTCGGCTTACCTCACGCCAACTTTTACAGACAGTTTACTGTGGACACCCCTTGGTCGGGTCCACTTCGATTAACACACTGTTCATAGGGACTTCAGACCTCACCCCTTTTCATTATCATCCCTCTGCCGGGTTCACACTTGCCAACTTCAACACACTGTGCATATGCTCATTCCACCAAGTGGGACTCATTTCCCTTATCTTCGCAATCATCTGTCCGTCAAAGATTTTTGACAGTTCAGAGGATTTAACAAGACCCATGCATGACCACTTTGACCTCTTCTCGCCTCTTCCCAAGGTCTTCTGGTTACTGTAGTTTCTACCATTGGGTAATCGCCCAGAGATTCCTGCCTGAACACCCACATGGTGCTGGATTCCTCTGTTGCTGGTTTTCCTGATCTTTTCTAAGCTTTTCAAAGGTTCCAATTAGCTGTTGCCTGTTTTTCGTTCAACACAGTTCACTTTCTCTTCAACTCTCCCCTCGACTCACCAGCTGTGATGAACCGCTTGGCTTTCCATCTGTTTGAAGTCAAGGTTGGTACCACTGCGACAAGTGTTACTCCCGGCATGGTAATCAGCAGAGGAGGGTCTCATATACCATTGACATCTGCTGCAACCTACGCTGGCCTTCGTTCACGCTCTTATGTTTCCGTCTGCTGAGGTTTCACGGGCCTTGATCAGAAAGGGCAAGGTCACTTCTCTCCTTGTCACCCTCTCGGTATTCGCCGTCTTTCGCCTCCTCCTGAACTGCCCTGCTGAGTAAGCTCTCACATTGTGCAGTCTGCCTTCCTTCGCTTGTGCTGCACCTTTTATCCCTGTGGTGAAAAGGAAGGGCCGTCAGGTGCGTGAGATTTTGGTCAATTGCATGACTTTGTCTGACCCATGGGATGGGATGTGTCAGGAAAACAGTTTTATTAGTCTGTTGTTTATCATTGTTTGGGGAATTGTTTGGGTTGGAAACTGGTGGTGGTAGAGATTCCAGGTATCCTACACAATAGGAGGGGGAAACAGTGTTGTACGGAATTATAGCCTTTGAATGAGGGGTTTTGGTCAATTCAGAAGGGCAAGATTTGTAGGTGGTGTGGAACAAGGGGGAATGACCAGGATTATGTCGGGAAAATAAACGGGGGGGATTGTGAGAATTGTAGTGTTTGGTCCACATAGACTGGGAGTGTGACAAACCATATTCAGTGGGACGTGGGGAAGAATGACTGGGAGTGTTCGGATAGGAAATCGAAAACCAGGAATTCTGGGAGTTGTAGTTTTTAAGTGGAACAGGGTTTAGGCTCCTAGGGGATTTGCCAGATATGGAGGGGTTACTGGATTTGGGTAAGGGAAATTCTGTGGGTGGAAGGGAGGTAGATGTGGAACAACCTATAGAGGTCTCAGGGACTTCTTCCTCGCCTTTGTCCCTAGTGTAATACCACGTCTCACCTTGGATATTCCCCCAAACATAACCCTGGGCTCCCCTACCCAAGTGATCCTCCCTCGTCCACCCCTAGGGTTGGGATCTGAGAGCGCCAGTCCGTCCCTGGCCACCTGAATAAGGGATTCTCGAGGTCTACTTGGGAGAATACCCTCAGGTTTCTCACAGTGATAACAGTGGCGGCCGCTTTCATAGGGCGGGGGGGCTTTGCCGCCCCACTGAGTGCCCAGGGCGTGTACAAAACCGCTGTGCTTGTGCAGGACTGATTCAGAAGTTCTGAATCTGTTCTGCATGATGGCATGGTGGCCGCACACGCCAAAACTAAAACAGAACATATCAGCAACTCCAGAAGGGAGCTTCATTGGCTGAAAATCGAAGATAGGGTGCATTTCAAAACCTTAACCATCGTTCACAGATGCATCTACGGAAAGGCACCAACCTACTTAAAAACTAGGATCAAACCATACGTTCCTAATAGAACACTGAGATCATCCCAACTTGTTAAAATTGCTACGTCTCCTCACAAACTCAAAAGTGGCTTAGGTAGAGCCTTTCCAACCCTTGCAGCCAACCTTTGGAACAACCTACCAGACCACCTTAGACTGGAAACCAACTACTCACGTTTTCGCAAACAGGTAAAAACCCATATCTTCAAATAAACGGCCATCACGGCATATACCTCAGTTAGCTTAATTCTATGTGACTGTCCCGTCTGCTCTGTCTAATCACTATCTGTTCCGTCCGTTCTCGTGTCCTTGTTTCTGCGCCCCGAGGCTCGCGAGCTACCGGCGCAATATAAATATTAAATAAATAAATGCTGAACTGTACCAGTACATAGTGTATTTCAATAAAATCATTATGTGCAGCTTGGTTGTGTTCTCTCTGCAATGTGCGGGCTGACACAGGGGCGCGTTCCTTTTTACGTTTCTTTCAACATTAAAAATGAATGGAGCTTGTAGCTCCACACATTCTACGTAACCCCCAGCATATTTAAGATGCTGGCGGGGCGCTAGAGTGGTGGCCCCGCCAGTAATGATCTGTGTGCAAACAGCGCACCGGATTCTGTAACCACCTTAGGCTCAGGCACATAGCACCAGTTATTTATGAATGTCATTGGCTGTTTAGCAGCCAATTACATTTGAGTGGGTGGGTGGGGGTCATAGGCGCATGGGCGTGGTGTGTGAGTTCTTCTCACTTTGAATGCTGCAAGCTACCCAGAGAGAACAGGGCCCACCATGTGCACTGGCCTGTACCTGTTGCTTTCCCCCCGCCGGTAAGTAAATACTTACTGTTCACTTGTGTTGTGCATGGCATCGGCTCAGGCTCTCACCCCCACTGCTATAGTAGGAGCACTTGGGTGAGATAGAGCCTGAGCCATGCTATTAGCAGTGGGCCGCGGCAAGGTGAGGCATGCTGTCCCGGGCCCCGCATTGACGCTCGACCCAGGCTCTCACCCAAGTGCTACTAGCTAATAGCACTGGGTGAGAGCCTGAGCCATGCTACTACAACACCATATGTTAGTCCATCTGATGGATTGGATGGATGGATACTCTCTGACTCAGAGTATCCATCCAATCTGGACACACACAGTGACGGACAGTCACGGACCAGAGAGCCGCGCTGCAGGGCCAAGCAAAATCCCCCAGCTTGTCGCTGTGGCCACCGTCACTGACGGTGACCACCACAGTGCCGGTGCCAAGCTGGGGGATTTTGCTTGGCCGTGCTGTGCAAATGTTCATATGGGCCCTTTGTGTTGCTCACTTTAACTTGCACAGATTTGCGGTAATTGGTGCGAGTTTTTTTAGTTGGAAATGTTCGATGCATATTATGAAAGTCTCTGCCACTCATACAAGAAATGTTTTTGCAACCTGAGCACATTAACGACCTGCAGAGCTACAGCCGTTGTATCTTTAGGGCGAAACTGAGGGTATTGTCCAGATGTCGCAGATGATAGTTTCATTTCTTGGGTGTGAGAACACAACCATTTCCCCTCTGCTACTGCAATTGGCCACAGCTGATTTTGTATGGTGTGGTCGGCTGTGTAGAAGGCAGTAGAGAGGTTAACTAGAATAAGGAAATATGCATGTCTCTTACTTTTTGGAGGTAAATAATTTGCTGCAAGATATTGAGTGCCATTATGGCAGTGGCTCGAAATGCCAATGCACATTTAAAGGCCTCGCTAAGCTTAAGACCTCTGAAACTTGGTTAATTGTTTTTGCTTTGATACCTGTCCAACCAACACATTTTCTGTGTTTCCTACTACACCCAATATCACTTTCCCAATGTTTCTGTGCAACCTTTAACATGCTGCAATGTTTCTTAGTCACTCTTCCTCTTGTATTTCTTGGTCGTGTTTTTTTAAATTGTTTTATTGTCCTCATTATACGTAGCTCCCAGCACCATGATTACTGCTTTGGCACAGTGCTGTACCATCCTCACTGCAAATTCATGGCACCACTATTCAGTGGCACACTGCCACTACATCCCCAAATACTGTGTTTGTTTGATGTAAAATGCTGCTCTTGAATGATTGATGTCTTGCCTGTGTGCTGGTAAGTGACATGCTGATTGAGGCAGGGCAGGGATGTGACTAAGTGTACCCGAGAGTCAGTTGGAATGGTGCATTTCAGCACCTACGGCATACCAGGTTGTTCAAAAGTGATTCCTGACCTCTTCAATCTACTTTTAAAATCTCTTCCTTCCTTCCAATGCGGTTTCCTGTGTGTCTGTCTGCTTAGCTGGGACTTGGGAAACTGGCAGTGCTTGAATGTCCGGCCTGATCCGATTCTAGGACTAGCTCAGTACTCAGGAGCAGAAAGATCCTTCTTTCTGGGAATGTATTCATTTGTTATGAAAAATGAAAATACATATAGAATTTATTGCACAAGTCCCTGAGACCTAGAGGGAAATGTGATTGTGTAAATTGGACAGGTCCATGATGAAACTTAAAATCGGGCTCAGCTGGGATCTGTCTCCCTTTGATCTCACCAGGGAGTTGGTCAAATTGTTCACCAAAGTGTCTAACGCATTACCAGCTGTATGTCCACTTATGATGAACAAGGCTGTACTAGTTTAAGCATTGACCTCTTTGATCCCCTTGGAATATATTGAAGCTTCAAGCTGTTTTGTGATTTCGTTATGCATACACCATAGTACCAGCTTTTCTCATCACAAGCTGCTGGAAAATACACCATCACACTTGCAAACGTACGAATAATGTTCCACCATTAGTATGTAAAACCTAATGTCTTTTATGTCATGACTGTAGGTTTGGACAGTAAATTGCAAATTTTGGAAGCCATATTTCCTTGATGTGGGTTGGGCTCGCTCGCTGCGCTCGCTCTCTCCCAAATTCTGCAGAGTAATTTATGCCCCACCACCTTTCAAAGTCACCAGCCACCACTGAGTGATACACTGAGAAGTGTAAAAGCGGACATTAATCAGCAGTCATTGATGGTGGTGGACCTGCAAGGTAAATGCCCAAGTGGAGACCTTGAACCAGAGCATAAAATCATTAATGCAGGTTCATCATCACAATGGAGTTGGGGCAGTAGTGGATAACGGGGCCCACGAGAACATGGTTCTAATTGTCCATGATACCTCGTTATCTGAATCCATGTGGGAAGAATGAATGCGTTTAGCACAAATTTTAGAGGAACAGTTTACAAAGAATGAGGAGTTTGTCCCACGAACTCAGATCCTGTCCGAAACAAACACTGAAATTTTGTCTAAGTCACGTAAGATCAAGGGAAGAAGCAAGGAAAAAAAGGAAAAACCTAGAGGTTGGGGAGAAGGAGGGTATTTTAAAAACCAAGCAGGAACAGAAAACGAAGCACCAGAAGGCACAGAAGGCTACTACAATGCAGTTTGTATATGCAATCAATTTACCTTCAATTGTTGGAAGCAGGAATAAATGCAAACAATTAAATAAATTAAAGAATGTGGAGCAGCAGACATACCATGTTCCCCAGTAGTAGTTAATTGTTCTAAGATTGGTGTAAAAGGCAAGAGCCCAGAGGAAAGGCTGACTAAGAATAGTCCAGTAATCATGAGGGCCAGTGTGGGGATGCAAACAGAGAAACCGTAAGATCTTATAAAGTTGGCCCTGATATTTCTGCGGGGCAAAAAACATCTATCGGGTTCTTTAGTCCCTAACCAATCGACATTAAGCATTGGATTAGCTGGGGGCGAAAGTGCAGGAGAAGATTCAGGTCCACAAAGGAAGGAGGAGGGTCCTTTCATGGCAAAGCTAAGTGAGGACTCACAATCTAGTAACTGGAAAGTGACCTGTACTGAAACGTGAGATATGGTAAGGTGAAACCAGGAACTGCAGCAGAGGCGTTGCTAGGGGGAGGGCTAAGGGGGCTATAGCCCCTGGTCTTTTGGTTGTAGCCCCGGATAGAATCTCAGGAGCTACAGCCG
The DNA here is from genome assembly GCF_040938575.1 of Ambystoma mexicanum. Taxonomy (NCBI): domain Eukaryota; kingdom Metazoa; phylum Chordata; class Amphibia; order Caudata; family Ambystomatidae; genus Ambystoma; species Ambystoma mexicanum. The sequence goes on from NC_090940.1 coordinate 454,623,140, forward strand.
AAAGGCTAGCTAGCCCCAAGTCTCAACAGTTCTGACATCAGAGTAGCCCCAGGTCTTTTCCAGACCTAGCAACACCCCTGAACTGCAGTCAAGGAAATGGAATGTGTCTTCTACAGAAACTGAAGACATGGGAAGAAATGAAATAATAGAAGTGTGTAATCAAAATTAATTGCTGTCTCAAGGAATTACAACTAGTATTTAAACATTGGAAGAGTGGGGAATAGCAGGCAATAGGTCTGGGAAAAATCTTCCAAGATTCAGTGAATTAATAAGAAAGAACATGTTTGGGCTTTAGTACCAGAAATACTCTCTCAGATCTTTCAGAAACGTGGAGAGTCCCTTTAGTTGATCAGGAATTTAAACTGATTGATTGGAACACGAGGTGTTCCTGTTAGTTTAAAAATAAGACAGAGAAGAAATATTTAACCATTATGACATAATAGCTTTCCAGGAGATATGGTTAATCTCTAGTTTTAAAGTGGATGGGTTTACAGTTGTGGAGCAATTGGTAAAGGGTGAAATTCCATGTTATCAAAACTGGAACTGGTATATAGTAAAACTACAGGTATTTTGGTGATAAAAGCAGATTTTTGGTGCAAAAATGTTGGTTTTGCTCTGGTAGTAATTCATATATACTGGAACCTCTTGAGCTCCGTCCTATCGGATTTCTTACTTTTATTGGCAGATTTGTTATTACGAATCGAGGTGATGTATGGCTCAGTGAGCATAATCCTAACAGGTGATTTGAACTCTGTGTGTTAGATATATAGTGAATGGGGCCTGTTTGAGAGAACCCACGCCCAATGGTAAACAATGGAACTCTTTTCTTACTGATTGGAATCTACATATGGCAAATGGGAATATAGTGGGGATGTGCCTCCAGCATTAACCTGGATGAGAGGAGTGTTTAGTTTGACCTTGATTATTTATTTCTGTCAAAATATATGTTTGAAAGATGTACCCATTTCTGTGTATAAGCAAAGGGAAGCAGTGATCACAACATGCTTGTTGGGGCTTTTGTTTATCCAATTCAAAATCGACAAAAGTCAGATGGGGAACCTAAGTGTGAATAACGTAAGAAATAGATTGGTAAAGTTTTGTGGAGGTGGTGTTAAATTGAACCATAGTTTGTTGAGAACCATTGCTACCTCAGCGGAAACTGAATTAAGATCTATTTGTTATCCTCTGACTTTTGTGGAATTCTTGTGGAGTGCTAACCCGCCAAAAACATTGGGTGGTGTGAGAAACCTAAGTGTGTTCTCCCAGTAAGACCACGAGAATCCCTTATTCAGGTGGCCAGGACATGGCCATCAATGTTGGATCCAGTGCCTTGGGGTGGACTAGTGGGGGAGGATCACCTGCATAAGAGTACCCTGGGTTATGCTAGGGGGAATACCCAAGGTGAGACGCAGTATGTCACAGGAGAAGGGGATGAGGAGGATGAGATCCCTGAGACCTTTGTGGGCTATGTTACATCTAGCCCCCTCTCCCCTCTTCTGTCTCCTGTATTACCAGCCACTAAAAACTCCCCATATGGTATCTCACATAAGAACCCAAACCCTACTAGATTGATGACATCTCCCAGAAAACCTCTGCTTTCTGTCTGATCACTGTCCATCATTCCTCTCCACATCCTTCGGATTATTCTTTTCCGAACCTCCATCATATTTGGACGAAATACTACCGGTCCCCAAATCCCTTGTGTTCCTTCCAACAATCTCCTTTTCCTGATTATTGTTGTCCGGATTCTCCATCACAAACTACCTATCCTTCTGAAAACCCAATTATGAGGGGTACTATCCCAAATGACACTTCTTATCCTTGCGACCCTGTAGGACACTTGGAACCTGTACCTTCTTCTTTTTCTGACATGAATGTTTTTTCAAACCGAACCATAATGCAGTTTACCTGACAGGTTCCAACCCGAGGGTCAGGTAAAGTCAGGCAATTGACTGAAATCACACACACCTGATGGCCCTTCCTTTTCCCCACAGGGATAAAAGATGGAGCAGAAGAGTGAAGTACGAGCAAGGTGGATATGGCAGACGAAATAACAAGACGGCTACCAAGCGGCAGTTCAAGAGAAGGAGAAAGGTGGCGGGAAGCGAGAGGGTGGCAAGGAATGACCTTCCCCTTTTCGTCCCCCAGGACCTTTGTGGAAGAGAATCTAAGACCGCAAACAATAGAACAAGTGTCCTGCTGCGGATGTCAATGGTACCCAGGGCAAGCCTATGCTGATAAGGCGGAGCAAAGGAGGCTCCTGTGCCCGTGGTACCGGACTTGACTCCAAAGAAGCCGAAAGCCAGCCGGGGAGTGGAGGGGAGGATCGATAAGCACCGTACTGTTTTGAGTGAGAAACGCAAAGTGGCACCTTTTAAAATGGAGCTAATGGACTGTGATTGGTCTGTAAAAAGTGGGAAGGGGAAAACCAGCAGCAGAGGGAAACCGACACCACGTGGGTGTCCACTAAAGAGACTCTGGTCGAGCCTCATATTAAGAAACTACAGAAACCAGAAGGCCATAGGACTGCTGCCAAAGGAACGCAAAGTGGTCATATGTGAGGGTCGAGCAAAAGCCCCATACAGTCGAAAGACTTTGGTTCTTGAATTGGTATGAAAGCAAGTGAAATGAATCCCGAAACCTTGTGATATATATAAAAGAGAAAATTGATATGATATGATAGTTTATTTATCTAGCCCCTATACACAATGTGTTTCAAAGCGCTTCAAGGCAAGGGAGGGAACAAGGGAAAATACATTGACATTCTTACGGGCCATGAACAGTAAGGATGTGACATTAACTATCGTACTCGGGCTGACGACATTTCAGAAAGAGTGGAGAAGCAAGAGGGGAGAGAAGAATACAATTGCAGAAGTAGTAGTAACACATAATGTTGCAAGCCAGGATGCAAGATGAAGATGCGAACAGGAAGATTCAGTGCCACCATGAGTACAAGATGCAAAGGAAGTTCAGCATGAGAGTTGAGAAAGGGTGATGCACCGTAAAACAATGAAGTCCATAAAAGTCAAGTCCAGCATTGGCCACAAGACAGTGATGGTCAAACCAGAATGTATCAGGACAGACTCCTGCAGAAGTAGGCTGGAAGAGGGCAGGGGGAGGGGGAGCAGGGTAGAAGAATCAAGCAAAACAGGCCGCACCTGTGTGCGTGAAGGGTGGGGGGCACAGAGGGGGTGGGGATGGGCTGTGGGGACAGAGGGAGTAAACGCATGTTGGTGCATGCTTACCTGCTGTCTGAGCAGGGTTTCGGCCCTGGGTCCTCCTGAAAGTAAAGATGAGTGAGCCACTATCACCCTGCTCGAGGGCCACAGTAAACCCGGTGAAGGGAGGCTAAGAATCGAGAGGGATCGGAGCCCGGCAGAGGGGATCCAAGGGTGAAAAGTTGTCACCCCAACATTTGAGAAAAGGAAAAGCAGAAACTAAAGAACGGCAAAAGTGAACTCGGTGGAGGGATGCCGAAGACTAAGCTATCCCCCCCGAACCCCCAGAGTACTGACAGTCAAAAGGGGTCCGAGCCTGGCCGATGGAGATCCAGGGGCGAAGCTGTCATCAAAAGATTTGTTGAAAACGATACGTGAAGGGTCAGCACAGAAGAGAAGGAACCAGGGGCGAAGTCGTCACTCTAGCAGAAATTGTGAAAATGTGATACAAAATGGATCAGCCCAGAAAAGGGGACCCAGGGGTGGAACCATCACCCAAATTGAGTTTTGAAAACAAACTTTAATTTGCTAAAGGAACTTTTGTTTTATTGTTTGAACACTTCAGGCCCGTAGACAAGAGACTTTCTAAGGAAACGAGACTTGGCCATCGATGTCATGAGAACTGCCATTAGAACAGTCGTCTCGTGCTGGATATGTTCAGGACTGTACTGTGCTCCAAGCTCCCACCTTATCCCGTGCTAAAACGTGCTGAAGGGATACCCAAGCCACCGCATTCTGACTTAGCATTTAAGAACACTTCTTTCTTTCTTGAAACTTAATCCCCACACCGTTTGTGTTTAGCGGCAATAGGTTTTTCTTAGTCTAGGCCTTTTTTAATTTTACTTGACATCACTAGGACTGCCTTATTTTCATTTGATGGTCGACACCTGTCCCCATCTTAGACTTAGGTTTAGATTTGGCGTTTTTCCAACACGTACTACTGTTTTCATTGTTCAATGAACACCCTTGAACTGTGATCACTTGTTTCCGCCTTACTTGTGTCACTATGAGTTTCTCACAGTGGTCAACCAAAGTTGAAGTATATGCATACATTTGATGGAAAGACGTGGTGTAGGAAACGAGAGTTGATGAGAGACATCTGGATGTTAAAATATAAATCCCTGCCTTGAAAAGAATACGTGACAGAAGTGAGAAAACTATGATTAGAGTATAAGAACTGGTCAAAGTCCCAGGCAGTTGGCCGAGCTAACTCCAGGAATTTCTGGTCACTCATTAACTCTATGGGCCTTAGCCAATGTAATGTAAAGAGTAATGTAATGTAAAGAGTAATGTAATACAGGATGCAGTTTGGCAGGAACATCTGCTGTCTCTATATAGATTATGCTCTTAGTTTACTGGGTAACCCTTGAAGAAAGAAAAATGGGAGCATCCTCCTCCTCCAGGGATGCAGGGCCCAATGGTCTAACCAATAAAATATTAAAATTGGACACTGAAATTATGGTGAAGAACGTTATTATTCCTTTTCAATGAAGTAGTGAAGACTATGTATATACCCGAGTCGTGGCGCAGAGCCATAATTGTCCCGATCTACAAGAAGGGAGACTGGATAGATGCAGTAAACTATCACCCAATCTCACTTCTGGATGTACATAGTAAAATCTTTTCTGGGATAATATTGAGAGAACCGGAGCTCTGGGGGGAGAAAGGAGGTATTTTATTCAAGCACCAAACAGGTGTTCAAAGGGGTTTCTCAACCTCTTTGAATGGCCTAGTTATGAGTACAGTATCCAGTAAATCATTTTTGAAGGGAGGCCCTACCTTGTTTGGGGCATGGATCGACTTGTCACAAGCTTTTGGTACAGTAAATAGTGGTCACTTGTGGTGCAAGTTCAGAAAATGGGGATTGCCCTTATCGCTTTGGCAATCATAGTAGAGTTCTCACATGCAGGTAAGGTTGGACATGCAGGGAAGTCTAACTGATCCGATTCCCACTGGGAGGGGGGTGAGGCAGGAATGCATAATTGCTCCTTGCCTCTTTACCCTCTACCTGGCAGACTTGGCAGATACCCTGGATGAGTGCGGTTTGGTGAGTCTGAAAATAGGACAGGCGAGGATATAACGCGCATGTACACAAGTGTTTCAAGGCACGACAAGACAAGGCATGGAGGAAAGGGGGGGAGGGCAAGACAAACAATCTTACTAGGCCTTGTGTCATTCAGATTGTGCGATTGCGAGAATGAGAAGAGCAAGGGGAAAGGGGGGAAGAAGTGCCAGGGAGAGGGAAGGAGAATCAGAGCAGCAATGCTCTGAGTGAGTGCAGCACTGGACTGTGCGGCTCCAGGTAAGTGCAGCACAGGGCAATGTGGCTCTGAGTAAGTGCAAGAAGGCACAGATTGTGTAAGTTACAGCCCCTAAGTGCGTGGAAGGGCCGGTGGCAGTGCAGGGGCAACTGACCAAAAGAGAGCCTGGTACCCAATGAAACTCTGAGGGTAGCCAAACAGCCAGTTAGTGTGGCAGCCAGGTAGCTCGGGTAGGTCAGCAGGGCAGGGAGAGAGAGGAAGCAGAGGAGAAGAGGAAAGTTTCGAGCTGCTTCCGGAACTTCTGTTAGTCTGGCTAAAGTTTGAGAGAGGCAGGGAGGCCATTTCCGAGGGAGGCACCTGCAGAGGAGACAGATCTACCCCCCACACCCCTCTCTTTGCCTGGAGAAGCATCTTACCCTTAGAGAGTTGGAGGTAGCTGAGCGAAGGGATTGAAAAGGAAGGTATTTAGGAACAGAGCGTTGGATGGAGTGCAGAAAGCCATGTGGACAATGCAAAGGGTCTTGAACTTGATCCTTGCAGCCACCGGGATCCAGTGGAGAGATTTCAGGGCTGGAGCGATACAATCCTTGTGCTTGAGACCAAGGATAAGTCTTGCAGTCCTGTTCTGGATTTGTTGCAGAGGGCAGAGAGTAGTGCAAGGCAGATTGAGAAAGAGGCTGTTGCAGTAGTCCAGCCTAGTGAGAACCAGGGCGTTGGAGACAGTGAGCTTCTGGGGGAATGTGAGAAAGGGAAGAGTACCTTTTGAGGAGGTGCAGCTAGTAGTGGGACTTCTTGGCGATGTCAGAGATGTGAAGGGAGAAAGAAAGAGTTGGTTCGAAGCGGCACCAAGGTTTTTTTGCCTCACAGGAAGGCAAAGGAAGAAGGCCCAAGGAGGACATCCAGATTGAGAGTGGGAAAGCGGGAGCAGGAATCCCAATAAGAAGGATCTCCGTTTTACTGGCATTAAGGCAGATATTGTTGGAGACGCATCTATCCTGAATCGCCCATAGACAGTCAGGAATGAGCGAGAAGGGAAGGAGGCTGAGGGGAGCCTGAAGGAGAGCCGAGTGTCATCCGCATAACACTGAAAGTTTGGGAGCGTAGAAATCAGGTGGGCCAAAGGGGTCAAGAAGAGGTTGAAAAACCAGGTTCAGAGGATAAAGCCCTGGCGATCACCACAGGTGGAGAGAGAGGTGGCGGAGAGAAAGGAACCAAATTGGACCTGGGAGGGGCGGTCCAAGAGGAAGGAGGTCAACCCTTGCAGGGCCTGACCCATGATTCCCAGGTTCTCACATAGTCTATTAATCAGGATGGCGTGGCTGACCGTGTCAAAGGCAGAGGAAAGATCAAGAAGGATGAGGACAGAAGGAATGCTGGAATCAAAGTTGGAGAGAAGATCTTCACAGGTGTTTAGGAGAGCAGTTTCCGTGGCTCTGGCAGCTCTGAAGCCAGACTGATGGTCATGGAGACAACCAACAGATTTAGTCTTGAAAGTAAGCGTGTAGATGGCTAGCTTTTCCTGGAGTTTTCCCAGGAAAGGGGTAATAGAAATCAGGCGATAGTTTGCCGGACAGGTAGGATCGGCAGATGGCTTTTTGAGGAGGGGGTCACAAGGCAGTGCTTGAGGAGAGAGGAGAAAATTCCAGTGATGAAAGAGTGATTAAAGAAATCGGCCAAGGCTGGAGCAAGGGTGTCAATATGGTCCTTGCTGGTTCTGGAGGGACAGGGGAGCATCTGTTTGGACAACACTTTCATAGATCAGACTGGTCTAGAAACCATGTCAGGTGTTGTAAGAGAGAAAGAGGAGAAAGGTGGAGGAAAGGGAAAGTGGGCCAGAGGGGGGGCAAGAGAGAAAGAGAGAGAGGAAGAAGAGCTAGGGTACAGGAAGTCCTGAGTTTTAGTGGTGAAGTGAGAGGCCAGAGCCGTACAGAGGCCCTGGGAGGGAGCACAAGAGATAGAGACTGCAGCAGAATTGGCCAGCTCCTTGCAGATGTTAAAGTGTTCAGTCATGCTGTTAGAAGACACAACGACACGGCTTGAATGAGGGCTCTCTTCTTGGACAGGACAGAGAGTCTGTATTGCCTTTGGAGCAGGCGGCAGGCCAGTTTGCCCGAAGATGCGCCCGAAGCCCTTCACTTCCTCTCAGCCACCCTGCACTTGTGTTTCAGGACGGCGAGGTTGGAGTCATACCAAGAGTTGCACTTGGAGGTAGGCTTCCGGCGGATTCTCATGACATGGGCAAGTCTGTTCAGAGTGTTGGAGATAGAAAGATGCAGATTAGAGAGGGATGTGTCAGAGTGTGAGTCAGCAGCAGGAGTAGGAGGAGCAGAGAAAGTAGAGGCAAAGGAATCCACTGACACATGCTTCATGGGCCGAATGACAACAAAGGTAGGTGACAGTTTTAAGGAACTCATGGTGGCAACAGTAAAGACAGACACAAGTGATCACAGTTCAAGGATGTTTATTGAACAATAAATGCAGGGTGGAAAACACCTTAACTAAACCTAAATCTAAGATGGGAGCAAGCGTTGACCATCAAATGAAAAATAACCTAGTCCTAGTGGTGTTGTCAAAAATAAAAGGGCATATGCTAAGAGAAACCTGTTGCCAATTTCTTACAGCTAATTATAGAAAGAAGAAGAAACGAACAAACAAAAAGTCCTTTTCCACAGTTCACGTTGGGTGATCGCTTCACACTTGTGTTACCCTCTGCCGGGCACTGACCCCTCACCTTTCGTATTCAACCGATCAATCAAATAGTTCCTTTCTCAATGAAATTTTGGTGATAGCTTTTCACCCCTGGATCTCCCTTGACCTTAATATCTTACAGTACTTCAGGCTTCATTCCTGATTGTCGGCTTCCCTCTTCCAGGTTCACTCTTGCCAACTTTTGGTTGTCGGTTTCCCTCTACCGAGTCACTCTCACCGACCTTTGGTTGTCTGCTTCCCTCTGCCGGGTTCACTCTCGCCGATGGTTATAGACAGTTCATCATGGGACTTAAGACTTCACCCCCGTTCACTCTTGCTAATCTTTCTGAGATACAGTTCATGTATTAACGGTCACCATGCAGGATTCACTTCCCTTAGCTTTCTCAATCATCTGCCGGTCAAAGACTTTCGACGTTACAGAGGATTTTACAAGAGCCCTGTATGACTACTTTGACCCATTTTCACTTCTTCCCAAGGACTTCTGGTTACGGTAGTCTTACCTCTATCGGGTAGTCAACCAGAGTCTCCTGCTTGAGCACCCACGTGGTGCCTGCCTCCTCTGTGTTGCTAAGTAGCAGCCACGGAAAAGGAGGACGCGGACACGGGAATCGTGGAACACTTCTTTATTCGCCTCTCTCCTTCTAAGTACTGGCGCTCCCGCGTCTTACCCATAATCCCCTCTTTCCCCGGCCTTACACCGTAACATGGCTCCGCCCCCACAACAGTGGGGGCAGCACTCTTTAACCCTTGAGTGCTCGGTAACATCACCCCCGAACAATATATTCAAACATCAAATCAACATTCTTCAACAAGTCTCATGGGTTTTCTTACGATTCTCCGTGGCCTCTCCTCTTGGTCACCTGCCTCTTGCGGTTCCGTGGTTCTCGCTTCTCCGCTTGTCTCTCCTGGATCTCCTCCTGGCGGGATCCACAGGTCGTCCCGCGGTTCTCGTGGTTCTGGAGAGGTCGACCGCTGAAACGGGTCTGTTCCTTCTCGTCTGGTGTAGTGCCTGAATTGTTGACAGTTCCTGGTGACAGATCTGCTTTGATCCTCGGCCGTCACCATCGTGCCTTTCACGACGGTTACTCTCATGGGGCTTGGAGCAAACCACAAATCTGTCTTTCTGGGCGTTGGTTGCTGGACGAGTACTTCGCCCCCAATGTGGAAATCTTGTACTACCGCGTGGCGGCGAGCATCTGTCTCTCGTCTTGCTCTCTCCTTGGCTTCCGCGTCCCTTCGGAGTATGTCTATGTCAGGCAGCTCCTCATCAGATGGGTTGCACGGTATACGGGTTCGCACTTTGTATCGAAACATTAGCTCGGCAGGTGTCCTGTTGGTGGCTTCGTGAGGAGTGTTTCTGTAGTCCCGTAGGAGTCGGCACAGTGCCTGGTGTGGATCGACTGCTTCTATTCTGGCTCTTTGTCTTGTCTTCTTGATCAACGCCATAAAACGTTTCGCCATCCCATTCGCTTGTGGGTGATGAGGAGTTATCTTCATGTGTGCAAATCCCAGGTGTTCTGCTAGTGTTCCAAACTCGTGTCCACTGAACGGGGGCCCGTTGTCGGACTTGACTGTTTTGGGGATCCCCCACTCGCTGAACACTTCCTCTATTGCCGCTGCTACTTGAGGGAATGCGGTGGTGGTGACTGTTTTGACGATCGGGAAACGTGAGCGTTCGTCTATTATGAGCAGGAGGTAGTCACCCTCCTCCGTGGGCCCGTAGAAGTCCATGGCTACACGCTCCCACGGCCGTTCAGGTATCTGTGTGTGTTGGAGCGGGGGTGGATGTTCCGCAGGAGCCGTGCACTGGCAGGCATGGCAGTTCTTCACCCATTCTTCTACCGCTGCGTCTAGAAACGGGAACCAGATATGGCACCTCAACTGTCTTTTGGTGTTCCCGCTCCTCTGTGTCCCTCATGGGCCTTGCTGACTACTTCGTTCCTGAGCGTGGCGGGGATGACGACTCTGCAGCCTCTGAGGAGGATGTTGTTGTCCTTGACGGCCAGTTCACTCTGTATCCTGGCCAGCCTTTCAATTTCCTGTTTGCACACCCCTGGGTGTGCCAGCATTGCCCTGTGGTGATCTCTCCATTTGTTGGTCAGTGTGAGGCTGATGGCGAGAGCCATGGTGGGGTCGGCCGCTGATGCAGCTGCAACTCTCTCCAGGGATAGTGCCGGTGGTAGCGAGTTGGATGCAATGTATTGTACGTAGGCGATGTCTCCTTCGCGGGTTAGTGGAGCCCCGACTGGGTGTCGTGATAGGTAGTCCGCGGGGTTGAGGTCACCCCCGGGTCGATGCACAATGTCGTAGTCGTATTCTTGTAAACGGATTCCCCACTGCTCCATTCTCGGGGGCATCTTGGTGTGCGGGTTGCCAAAGAGCGATAGCAAGGCCTGGTGGTCCGTAATCAGCGTAAACTTTTTCCCGATAATGAAGTCGTGGAAATGTTCGCACGCCCAGACGGCGGCTAGACTCTCTTTTTCCGCCTGGGAGTAAGCCAGTTCTGGGGTGGATATGGCTCTGCTTGCATAGCGACCACGTGTCTCGGGTGGACGTCCACCCCGCTGGTCTGGGCTAGGATGGCCCCAAGGCCCACTGGGCTAGCGTCCACCACTATTTCAGTGTGCCAAGAAAGATTGAAATACGCCAGGCGATGTGCTTCCATCAGGGCACGTTTGATGTTGGAAAATGCCTGGTGGCACGCAGGGGTCCATTCGAAGATTGTATCCTTCTGAAGGAGCTTCCGCAGAGGGTCGGTAAGGGACGCATAGTGTGGTATGTACCTCGCACAGTAGCCAGCCATGCCGAGGAACGAGCGAACATCTGCAGCCTGCCGCGGTTCATCCAAGTTGGTAATGGTGTCAACCTTGTCGGGATCCGGCAACATTCCTTCGCTGGAGAAGATGTGTCCGAAAAATTTCAGCTTTGTCTTGCTGAAACGGCACTTGGCGATGTTGAGAGTGAGGCCCGCTTCCTGGAGGGCTGCACACACGGCGAGTAGAGCCTTGTCATGAGACTCCTTAGATGATCCAAAAACGAGGATGTCGTCACTGTAGTTCAGTGTGCCCCTAATGGGTCTGATCACCTGCCGGATGGCCTCCTGGAAAATTTCCGCGGCTGATGAGATTCCAAAGTTCAATCGCCGGTACCTGTAGAGACCGTCGTGGGTCGCAAACGTCGTGATGGGCCTGGACTCCGGATGTAGCTCTAGTTGATGGTATCCTTGGTTGAGGTCGAGTTTGGAGAACATCCGAGCGTTGTTCAGTTGCACAATCATGTCCTCGATGCACGGGCCCGGATGTCTCTCACGCTGGATGGCAGTGTTTGCCACCCTCATGTCCACGCACAAACGGATCTTCCCTCCTTCTTTGGGTACAACCACGAGCGGGGAGACCCATGGTGTCGGGCCTGTGGCTGGTTCAATGATTCCATCAGCCAGCAGCTGTTGAAGAGTGTCCGACACAGCCGTTTGCAGGTGAAATCCTACTCTCCGAGGATGTTGTGGTACTGGCCTCACTGATGTGTCGACGTGGAGCCGGATGGTAGGAGCCTTGAGTTTGCCTAGCCCTGTGCAGAGGTTGGGGAATTGCCTCGTGATGTCAGACTGTGTGACCAGGTTCTGCAGCTGGTGGCATGCGATGGAGCCAACTGTGTTTCTCGTGATTGTGCTTTCGGAGGTCGCTGTGATGGAGTCTCCCGGCCTCACGTGTATTTCAATCAAGCCCAGGCGGGATGCCGTGTGATAGCTGAGTAGGCATCGGCTTCTGGCAAGTGACCGGATAATGTGTATTGTTGTGTCGACTTTCCGGCCATTTAGGAGAAGGCGTTGTGTGAAACATCCTACCGTCGGTAGGGGGGTGGTAGCTCCCCACTGAAATATCCTTGAGCGAGAGTGTTCGAGTGCTGGTGGGTCCGGTAGTGCGGCACAGTCCTGCTCGCCCATGATGTTGACGGTAGTGCCGGAATCAATCATGAACTGGAATTGTCTGTTTCCCATTTTGATGGGGATTTTTGGGGCTTCTCTGGCCTCTTCAGTGTCAAGTACGAGGTTGACAAACTCGTCATGGTCATAGAGGTCATATGGCATGTCATATGCGACTCCCTGCTCCTCCTGGTAGAAAGTCTCAGGCCCATATTCCTCTGGTGGATGATCATATTCGTCCGTGAAGTATCTTGTTCGGTGAGCTTGCTCCGGCTGTAGTGGATATCCCGGTGTTTGGTATTCGTCGATGGCCCGGACGTATCTCCTTTGCCCCTGGCCTTGTTGGTAGTATCTGGGTTGAAAGTATCGTGGGGGTGGTGGACGGAAAATCGGCCTGGCAGGCGTTTGGGGTCTCGCAGGGGGAAATGGTATGCCTTCCCGGCATACTGAGTGAAAATGTCCTTCTCTTCCGCAGTTCGTGCATCGCTGTGATAGAGCCGGACATGAGCCTGCATGCGGGAAGGACATCCCACAACGATAACACTGTCTCTGTTGGCGAGGAGTTTGGATGGTTTGAGTTCTGTATGACTGCGGCCCTCGGTCCCCTGGGCGAGCTGGTTGAATAGTTGCGACCAGTTCCGCTGCGTCCTGCTTGGTGTTACTCGGGTTTCCCATGGATGTGGCTTGGGCATCAACCCTTTCATGTATGCGGGCGAGTTCGCTCACTTCCTGGATGGTGAGGGGTTTCTTCAGGAGCTGTTTTTTGAGAGCCGGGGATAGACAGCCTTCGATGACCCTTAATCTTATGGCTTCCTCCAACGAGAAAGCGTCAAATTGGCAATTTGCGCCTTTCACTCTTAGGCGGGTTATGAATTCGTCAACTGTCTCCTGTGGCATTTGGGTTCATTTATTGAAAAGATAGCGTTCATAGTCACGGTTAACTTCTATGATGAGGAGTCTATCTAGAGCATTGATCAAGTCCTTGAACGTATTCTGTTCAGCTGCAGGGATGGTCTTGGCCACCGTCTTTATCTCACCCCCTACCAGGTTGAGGAAAATGTCCCTAATATTGGGGGAATTACCATCACCAGACCCCCTGACGTAGTGCTGGAAATCTTCCATCCAGTCAGTCCATCTGGGCCCCTTCGTGGCTTGTGGAGTCATGGTGAAAGGCTGTGGAAGTCGCAGCTGAATTGGCTGTACGATATGGGCTGGTGTAGGCGACCCAGGGTTGGACCCTGAGGCAGATGCTGGCGTGCTCATGGTGCCAGGAGCTGGGTTCAGCACTTGTGTATGGATCAGTTATGCTGAGAGAGCGTGGCCTGCCTGGTGTGGAGAGGGATGGCACACATCCCTGCTTCAAACTTGCCAAAATGTCCTTAATGGTATTTAATTATATATATATATATTTTTTTTCGTGTGGGCGTGGGCGGGCTATGCCAGCACGCCGCGCAGTGGAAAGCTAACGCTCCCCTGGGCGGTTCCTGGGGGCGCTCGTCGCAGTGCGGTGAAAACAGGCGGGCCTCCCACGTTCAGCGTCGTGATATGGCGCAGCTGCCAGAGTACCTGGGGGGCGGTCTGCAGTTGCTGGCCGTGTAGGAGGTTAACAGGCAGAGGGAGGCGCAGGAACGTCCTCAAACGCGCTTGCAACGCGGAGGCGGCAGGAGATCAAACGGAGGAGAACCGGCGGACTGCCGACAATGCCGTGGACGCGCTCGTAGCGCAGGAAGTGGCGGAAAGCCACAGGAGGACGGCGGACTGCCGAAGAAGGACTCCGTGGGCGCACGGGGATGGTCCTCGTCGCCAGTGTTGCTAAGTAGCGGCCACGGAAAAAGAGGACGCGGACACGGGAATCGTGGAACACTTCTTTATTCGCCTCTCTCCTTCTAAGTACTGGCGCTCCCGCGCCTTACCCATAATCCCCTCTTTCCCCGGCCTTACACCGTAACATGGCTCCGCCCCCACAACGGTGGGGGCAGCACTCTTTAACCCTTGAGTGCTCGGTAACACTCTGCCGCTGGCTTTCCCCTTCTTTTTTCAATCGTATCTTTAGTTCTTTCAAAGTTCATATTAGCCGTTGGCTACTTTTCTTTCAAGACAGTTTGGTTTCTTATCAATTCTCCGCTCGACTCATCAGCTCTGATGAACTGCTTGCCTTTCTTTATTCTTGGAGTCAAGGTCGGTACCTCCGAGACCAGCGTCTTTCTCCGGCCTGGTTATCAGCGAAGGAGGGCCTCACGTACCCTAGACATCTGCTGCAACACACGCTTGATATTGTTCGCAATCTTATACTTTCTGCTGAGGTTTCACGGGTCTTGGTTAGAAAGGGCAATGTTGCTTCTCTCCTTGTCACCCTCTCTGTCTGCGCCGTCTTTCTCCTCCTTTTGAACTGCCGTGCTGAGTTAGCTCTCACGTTGTGCGGTCTTCCTTGCTCATCTTGTGCCCTGGTGCTCCACCTTTTACCCTTGTGGGGAAGGGAAAAGGGCCATGAGGTGTGTGTGGTACTGGTCAATTGACTGACTTTGCCTGACCCTTGTATTGGACATGTGAGGTAAATGGCTCTGGTGTTAGTCTGTTGTCTTCCGTGTTGTGTGAAAGTGTTTGTGTCGGAAAAGGGGATGGCAGTGTTTTGGAATATCCTATGTGGTAGGATGGGGAAAAGGTGTTGAAAGGAGGGGGATACCGAGTCTCGCCCGTCTGTGTTCAACTCCCACTCCCCAACGACCCCCCCATCCAGGTGATCCTCAATCACTAGTCCACCCCCAGGAACTGCATACAATAGTGATGGCCGTGTCCTGGCCACCTGGATGACAGATCCCCAGGGACTAGCCAGGGAGACACCTTCAGGTTTCTCACACAGTGCAGGGGTGGGCTTTGCCTGAAAGATCGAGAGTTTCAGGTGAGAGGAAAGTAGAAAGTGGTCAGTCCAAGAAAGAGGAGTGGTGAGAGGGTTAGAAAGGGGGATTTCTCAGGAGATGAAAACATCCACAGTATGTCCGGCAGAGAGTGTCGGACCAGAGGGCAGAATGGAGAGAGAGGGCATGTCGGAGAGGTTGTGGGTCCAGAGGAGGGATTAGAAGCATCCAGGTGGATGTTGACGTCTCAGAGGAGGAAAAGTTGAGAGGTAGAGGTAAGTAGATAAGAGGAGAGGTCAGTCCACTTTGAGAGGAAGAGGGCAACCTGGCCAGGTGTCCTGTAGATAGTTGCCACAGTCAGACAGAGGTCAGGAGAGATAGAGAGCCTGCAGATCAGGCATTCAGAGGCAGAGTAGGCCAGCGTAGGAATGGCAGAAGCAGAGAGCCATTCAGGAAAGATCAGAGCTACGCCACCTCCGGGTCGATTGGTTCTGGGCTCTGAGGGGATCTTGTAGCCGTCAGGGAGAAGAGTGTCAAAACCTGTGACAGAACTGACAGTAAACCATGTCTCGGTAAGAGTGGGGACATCCAGGTCAAGTTCTTTGAGGAGGTGACAGATGTCAGAGGAGTGTTTGACAGCAGAGCGAGAATTGAGAGCTGCAACTTGGAGCAGGTTGACACATTTAAAAGACTTACGGGAAGGGGTCCATGCTTCAGGTGCACACAGCGGAAGTGGAAGAGGTGCCAGAGAGTGAGCAGAGGTGGCAGCAAGAGGTGGCAGAGGAGCCAGCAGGGTTCTAGTAGGAGTAGCAGGAGAAGGAAGGAAGTTGATGAGATGCGGGAGACGCCTATCGAACAGGAGGCGATTGGGCTGACGGCCCTGGGCCAAGATGGTGCCATTCAAATAGACAATAATGATGACCTTGGAGGAGTGGAAGGAGGCCAAGAGAGCCTCCCACTGAGTGCCATCATTAATGGGAGAGGAAGAGATAGGAGTGAGGGACAAGACCATATGAAAGGTCCATAATTCAGGTGAAGGAACGACAAAGAGGATGTCAGTGAGAGTCTGTCTGGTGGAACCGCTGATGTAGGTATCGGCGACAGGGAGGCCTGGCTTGGAGACTAGGATGTCCCTCTTGAACTTCTTCCTTCCAGACTTAGTGAGCGGGATAGGATAGGAGATAGAGTAGCAGTTAGAGAAGATGGGAGAGACAGAGAGCACCATAGAGGGTGCAAAGGAGGAAGGTGGGAGGAGAAGGGTGCAAGAGAGGAGAGAGAGGGACGCACAGCCCAGCACCACACAACGCAGCATGCGCAGGGGGGTGGCACCGGGTTCACAACCAAGGTGGGAGGACACAGGAGGAGAGAACAAGTGACTCATGAGATTGCAAAGGCACCCCTTGCAGGGTGTGGGACCTAAGAAGTAGGAAAGATCCTAATGGGACATAGTTAACCGTACCACAGTTACCACAATGTGAACACCCAGATTCAACTTTCCTAAAAGGGGAAAAAGGCCTTGTTTTTTAGCGCAGCTGCAATGTAAAACACCAAGATTCAAATTTCCTAAAATGGGGGAAAAGGGCCTTGTTTTTTAACACAGCAGCAATATAAAACACCCTGATTCAACTTCCCCGATTTGTCTCAGCGGGTTGACGGCTGCAGGCTTCTGGCTTCTCCGGCAGACACTAACTGTAACTGCTACACTGGGACTGTCCTTGGCGACGGAGTCCTTTGCCAAAATTGGGTAGCTTATGCCGATGATATTGTGTTGCTTGACTACACCCTCATAGGGCTTTAGCGTTTGCTGAGTGCTCTGGGGGAGTATGCAAGGACGAATGATCTTGTGATAAATCTCTCTAAATCAAAGATCGTCAGATTTAAGAGACCTTTGAAGAGAGAGCCTCCATTTATTTTGTGGCTAAATGACCAGGTGTCACCAGAGGTTGATGAAGTCTTGTATTTGGCGTTCAAATGAAGGTCCTTTCCATCCCAGAGATATTTGAATCGAATATGGAAGGTAAACGTATGCAATTGGGTTGCCAAATAAAATAAATAAATCATGTTTACTGTACATTTTCACTGGCACCATTGTTCAAGTTTTATATCGGCACAGTAATCCCTTTCCTCATCTATGGCTTGGATGTAAATCCAGCAATAAAAACGCTGGACTGGGCAAGGATGAAAGGGAAATTATGGAAACATGTACTGATTTTGCCCCAGAGCTTGTCAATAGCCTGTTTACGGTATGAATTGAGTCTGCAGTCACTGCGATCCCACATGGAACGGAGAGTAATATCATTGTATAGACTGATTCTAGTCCCCCAGCAGAACTCTCTATATGAGGATTTGAGTGCTATGTTAGAAGAAAAGACAAATCATTTTCTATGTGGATTAAACACTTATGCCTTTAACATTTTGCAGGCCTGTGAATGTGTGGAAAATGACTTGGTATGCAATCCTATGCGTGTTAAAACCGCTTTGAAAAGAATGGATTGGATATATACTATATCTGAAATGGTTATTACAACTTTATTCCAGTCGCTGTCACTTTATGATAAACCGAAAGGCTACCTGGTAGGTTATTTGAGACGCTTTCCTAATCCTTGCTGGAGATCAGAATTCCTCCAGTTTCATCTTTATTTATTGCCAACAAGAGAGATTCAGCATGTCAGACACAAGGAACAGTATGCTGGTCATTTAAGTACATTGTGTGCGAAAGCTGGTATACAGACCCTGAGACACATGATGGATTGCCAAGGTACCTGGGAGTTGAGGGTAAACAAACTTACAAGATTTGTGGACAATGAGAGGTGGCTGTGGTGGTCTTCTTTCTGGGAAAGAATGATTTCTGGGCATGAAACTTTATTGACACTGGAAGTTTGAATTTAGGGCATTGATAATGTGGATTATGTAGTCTGTAAATACATATGAACATTTATTTTAATTGTTTTCTTTTGTCATAGCTGCGTGTGGTGTAATGTGTAAAGTCGTAATAACGACTAGAGCACAATAATAAAAAAATACAAATAGAATTTGTGCTCACCTGTTGATACCTGAGGACCAGGAGAAACTGGTGCTGTGCTTGTGTGCTTTCTGGGTGTGCTTTATGTGCACTGGACTTGTGTCCGTAAGGGTGGAGTCTAGTGTCTAAGTTGTTTGTTTGCCGGTATTGGGTTTGTAGTATGATTAGAGAGGGGTGTGAAGTTTACGTGTTTTTTGGTGGGTTGTTTCACTAGCCCTTTGTGCATGTGTAGTACGTGAGAGGTGTGAGGGTGTGGAGATGAGAAGGGGGTGGTCAGTTGGTTTCAGGGGATCTCTGGGTGGTGAGTAGTTTTATTATCTGTTCTTCCTTCTATGTTGTCATGTGTTTGCTTTGGTGCTGGTGTATGGTTTGCAGTGTGGTGCGTCTAAACTAAATCTAAACAAAGAAATCGGTACAATTCAGGTGTGGCTAGATTCAAAAGCAGCAGACGCCAAGTCAGTACGGTCTATTGTGGATATATTCAAAAGCAGAGATTTTTGTAGTGTAGTTAAATTCAAAAGCAGCGGGTTGCAATTCGAGTGTGGCTAAATTCAAAAGCAGCTGGTTGCAATTCTACTGTGACTAAATTTGAAAGCAGCGTTAACCAACTCAGTTCAATTGTAGTGTGGCTAAATTCAAAAGCAGCGGGTTGCAATCCAAGTGCGGTTGAATTCAGAGGTAGCGCTAACCAATTTATACAGCATACAAAACTCATATGTGGTGCCACGCACGTAGCAGCATAATTATAAATGTTTTTTTTTTGTTGGGTCACCCTGGTGGGTGAAATGCCAAACAGTGGTGAGATTTAATGTAACAAGTCCCCTGTTGGAATACTTTGGGAAGCACTACGCAACTGTGGCACAATAAAGTAGTGGTAAGATTCAATGAAGATGTCCCTTACATGGAAGTAGCTGTAGATGGATAGAAAAGTGTCTGGCAGGGCTATGGCGCCAGATGAACAGGGAAACAGGGATGGTTGGCACCTTGAGGAGGAACCCTTAGCCTGTGCCCTTCACGGGCTGCCCAGAAAAGGCTGCCCTGAGAGCTGTGCTTAAGAAATGGAGAGTGTGAGGAAGGAGGAAAAGGACAGAAACGAAGGAATATACACCAAAGGCAGATTCCTCTAGCAGTAATTCAGCACAAAAAATGAATTGGAAATCACACTAAAAACATAGATAAATCCCTCCAAAAGGGCACAAAACAGGCTGTAAACTCCATACCAGGTGCTGCTGATTCTTTAGAACCCCATGTTAGTTGCTGCTCTTCTGCAGAGTACCTTCCCATATTTATAGTCTCTAGTCAAGAGCCTCCTTTGTTTAAGATGGAAAACTTTACTTTGTACAATTGGGTAGATTATTATTAGCACTTTAATTTAACTTTAGGCCATTTATGGCCAAAAAAGATTTGGAGGAGATGTTCGAACTCCGCTCCGAGATGTCATATTGGTGAACAAAAAGTACTGAGAATAGTTAACTGTTTCTCCTCACATCAGGTAAAGCTGTTAGATGATTTTAAAACCTATGTGGTATCAACACTAACTAGTTCAAGGGCATCTCATACTTACCGACCTTGATCTTTCCACTGGCCAGAAAACATATATTTTGGTGTTGGCTCTAAGTAAGTGATGTATATCTATAGAAGGTGTATATCTATAGAAGGTGTACCACAACCCAATAACATCCAACTGTTATTGGCTTTAAACGACTGTGGGAAAACAATTGTAATTTTAAATGTCGACTACTCAGATACACTGGTTAGTCTACTAGCTATATTAATTACTTTCTGGCTGCCATGTTTAACAGTGCCTTAATGCTATAAACGCAATTGTCCTATGTTATATTGCAAAAGTCTTAACTGTGGAAGTAGCATGCTGTGATGAATCTAAGGATGTCGTCCCTTCTCCCTTGGGGGAGACCTTTCCCATGGGGCTAGGGTGGCGCCTCCACAGTACAATCATCCCCCTGGGGGTGGTACACCTAGGGAGGATTACATAGGAAGGGCATCCCCCCTATGGGATTAGGGATAATCATCAGAGAATGCAGTATCAATCCACTCGACCACATCCAAACCCTTTCACAAATCCTCCTGTTTCCTCCCTAGATGAAGCTAATATATATTGTTGCCAAGTCGGATCGACGTGAAACGACCGAATCCAAACGTCTGAGTCCCAAAAGTCTGTTTTAATTTTTTTTTTATTTCCCATTTGTTCGCATATATATATGTGGGGGAGACCCCCCACAGCCTCCCATCTTACCCCTATACATTTTTCATTTTTTATTAACTTTACCCCCCCACCCCACATATATATATATGCGAACAAATAGGGGTTGGACTTTTGGGCTTATTACTTTTTGCCCTTGGTAATTTCATACAATACCGCCAAGTCAGCCACATTCCTTTCACCATGTTGTTACCCAGCTAGTCATCCTAACTTGGATAACAACATTGAAAAGTCAGATAATAGTGAGCATTGCATATGTAGCTTGAAAGCTGATACTGTGACAAAGAAGATGCCCAATATATATTGTTATCAACCCAAGTTACATAACGGCGATAAAAACCCAAATGATAGAACGTTTTGTTCCTATAACTCTAAGACTGGTACTGTGACAAAGAAGATGATCAGGAGGAGAAGGAACACTTGCAAGGAATCAAGCTAGTGTAGTTTCCAGCGGGCAGTGATTGGCTACACGGAATACTACAAGCTGACGCAGGAGATCCATGGCAGTTCAAGCCCAAGCTTGGACGCTGAGGAGAAGCGAGAGAGCGAGTCATTCCCTGAAGAGGACAAGCAGGAGCCATAACTGGACTGGTCGAAGCGCAGGGAAGCTAAACAGATACAACGGCATCTTAAATATTGATATGCTAATCAGAAAACCCACGCATGTAAAAAGGATGATTTGAGCTGATGATTGGAGAGAGACAGAACTAAAAAGTGTAAATTCCACAGTGCACACC
Source organism: Ambystoma mexicanum (assembly GCF_040938575.1). Classification (NCBI taxonomy): domain Eukaryota; kingdom Metazoa; phylum Chordata; class Amphibia; order Caudata; family Ambystomatidae; genus Ambystoma; species Ambystoma mexicanum. Next base: position 454,644,085 of record NC_090940.1, read on the forward strand.
ATTTCGGAAAACCTCATTGCGTCTTTCAATATGACCCCGCCATACCTTAAAAGATTCACAAGCGTAAAACACAGAGGCCTGTTCCTCAGATTTTGATTAAATATTCTACACACACAGCCCACACTATGTAGATATGGCCTGACCTCAGGAGCTGAAAAATGTAGACTGTGAGACACTCAAGTAGAATCCTTGAATCATTTAATCTTGTTCTGGCCTTCCTTGAGATCATATAGAACCTTGTTTTTCTATGATCGATTGGCTACAAAATGTGGGCTTGACACAGAAGCCTAGTGGGAAGCCCTTTACGGGGGAAAAAATGTAGGCCTAACACATGCACTAGTGACATTTTTGGAGATCCTGGTTTTAAATAATGTCAAAGAAATGGAATTTCAAAGATGAATCGTTTTGTGAGCTGTGATTGTGATAGGCAAAGGTTTGTAATTAACTAAATGCCAAGATTTTAAAAAGCTCCAGCTGCTATACCTTTAAATCTTCCTCAATGGTCAAAGCTCAACAGGCACTCCAGATTTTTAATTGAGCTTTTGTGGCCAGGGCTGATGGTGCACCTCTTCGTGGATCCTTATAAGTTCCTCATTGAGGAAGTCTTGATCTCTTGCACAGGCCTAGTCCCATTCCAGACCTTCACCAGCTGAGCTAGATTGTGGATGTGGTTCTCCAACAGTTCCTGAATTTCAGTGATCAGAGCAGAAATTATTTTCAGCTCTCCAGTGTTTGAATCAGTTTTGGTCAGTTGTCCCCCAATGATAAGCCCAGTTGTCTTTTCCAGTCAATAAGCATCTGCCCGCTATAAACATTCTAAACTGCAAGGGATCTGTTCTTTTCATTCCACGCTGATCCTCTAGATCCCACTTTCTTTTCAGGGACATCATTATTTGCTTCTGCTGCGCTGCACCTCAGAAGCAGTTGGGAAATTCAAACACTTCCTGGACGGCATTGGAAAGGGAATAAAAAGTGATCGTTTTTAGCGAGGCAGTCACAAAAGCATACCTATATTCCAACCTATCTGTTATATTTGCTACATTATACCACAATTGCTGCCTAGGTACAGTGGTGATGCTTCCGAACTCTACTCAATACATTAAATGAGAGACAGAAGGCTGTATAACTTAACACGAAAAGTCACCTGGGCCACACGTTTGATCACACTGTAACTGTGACCCATCAGTACAAACTCTTTCTGTTATTGTATCATCCTTCCTGCTTAAGAGGGTTATCAGATAACAGAAGGGATCATTTGTAATGATCTATCACATTTTTTATGTCACAATAACCTGGTATGGCAACCAGATCATTGTTTCAGTAAAGTTTTCTTCACACATGGTCTCAGCTAGCCAAAAGCATGTGCAATGCCGAAGTCCTAATAGGAGCCGGAATATATGTTGAATGCTGCTGTCCTGGAAGCTTGCAGGCAAGTCTAGGTGCAACTCATTCTGCTACTTGTGTTAGATGGACATTGGGCAGTCTACTTCTCTCTACTATTTCCTGGAGCAAACACATTGTGTATCTAGCTACTTGTCAACCTGCTTCATCCCTGGTACAAAATCCTTTCAATGAAGTATATGAAGTCAGTATTTGCAATGGGGTGTGAAGCAGGTCCTGCCATGGCTGTAAACGTTCATCAGTCATGGCAACACAGTCACAAGGCTCCCAGTCGTGAGGTTCACTGTCCAATAGGGGGGGGGGGCAGCAGCGCTGAGTGTAGAACAGGCCAGCGTGTCAGTGTGATATGTGTTGAATTCAGCTGCAACATTTAATATTTAGTTAGTCGTGATAGGGACATATCTTTGGTCTTTGTTTTTGTTAAGCAGAAACCTGTGCAGTTCCCTTGGGGAACACTGCAAAAGATTTAAGACTACAGGTATAGCAGTAAACCCACTTGGTAGCAGTCCGCACCACCCAGATTTACCTGGTAGCTGTGGCTGAGCAGTCAGACTCCCCTCAAGAAGAGTTAGGCAGTATGTAAAGTATACACAATATGTACCCAGACACAATAGCACAAGCAAACACTGACCAGAGCTTGGTTTCAAAAGTATATAGTTATTTATTTTTTTAAGAACACATAAGTTGAAAACACTCTAGCAAAGTATAGTAAAAAACACTTCAAACACAGTTATAATGAAAGCAGTTCCGACCCTTACTCCTATCTAGACAACTCTAAGTTAACACCACATAATTAAAACAGAGGTGAGCGCTTAACGTTAGATGACACTCTAGTAGGTTCAAGAAAGGGATAAAAAGAACAGAAATGGGTTAAACACACCACTCTAAGGTCCAGAACACTTGCAATAGGCTCAAAGAAGCGCAAAGTCACAAGTGAGCAAGGGTCACTAGGCAGGGCCCACTCTTAGAGTAGCCGGAGCGAAAATGTGCCCAAGATCACACTGTTATTAGGGATTCAAAGTCTTGCAAAGAGTTAGAAAGAGTTTAGAGTGGCTTAGAAAGTTTAGCCAGGGTGTCCCAGGCACTCCCAGGGTCGAAAGCCGGGGGCTAAATCTACCCCGTACAGTCGGTAGCAAGGGAAGCCAGGCGGAACACGGTACCTTAAGCGGAAAGGATCCTCCAGCGGTGGCAGTTGTTCCAGGCAGTGGCAGCAAGGCTCGACGTCGGTCAGGGGAGAAGAAGTTCTCGCTGAAGAGCAGAAGAAGAAGGTCGTTGCACTGCCCGGGAAGAAACCAGCCGCGGAGTCCTCCGGTTAAAGGGTTGTACCGACTTTCGTGGTTGGGGTAAAAGTGGTGGGGTTCCGGTTGCCGGGGTGCTTGGCACTGGCAAGGCGGCCACGAGATACCTCGAGAAGCGAAAAGAAGGCGAAAACTGGTTGTCCCCACCAGTCAAGGGAAGGAGCCACTCCGTTAAGAGTTCTCCTCGGTCGTCGGGAAAAGTGGTGAGACGGTTCAGCAGGGCTCCACCGGGTGGTGTCGTCGAAGCAGGTCGGCTCAGCTCTTCCCTCGTCGGATTCTTGGTCCTGTGGCGACTTCTGAAGTTCCAGTCCCCAAAGCCCTGCTTTTATGCAGCAAACCCCCATTCACCCAGCCTAGCTGTCACTCAAACATGCTAAGTGGTGAGCCGGCCGGCTCACCACTTGGGCCAATCAGGACGGAGTGCGACTTGAGTTACCAAGGTAACTCAGTCCAGGGTGCCTAAATCCCCCTCCACCCCTCCTAAGTACCCCAGACAGAGTGGCACCACTTTGGAGGGCTTCTGTGGAGAAGCCCGCCAAAAGTGGAACAAAGGGCTCCACTTTGGGTCAGAGTTATAGAGGCGAACGCCAACGCCATTTTAGAATCAAGTTTTGGCAAAAAGTCCCAACCGGAGTTATAATAATAAATATATAAACCGGCGGTATGTTTAAGGCTACCGTAAATAAATAATTAAATGTGTTAGCCTAAAACAATGGGAAATCCCATAGGGAAATATTCGCGGTCGAATATAAAAAGTAGTTTCCACTGCCACCAGCCAAAACTCGATCAGGGGGGACGGAGACGTGCCCCCTCGACTAACAGACCCTGGGGCAATCGAATTGCCCCAGCCAGTACGTCCACAATATGATGGTTTGTACTGGTTCTGTTCAGGATTCAAGACTAGCAAAGTCTTTGGTGACTTTACATGCCCTGGGAGACAGTAGTCAGTCCCAGGGTATGGAGTCTATGTTGGGGAGTCCCTAGGACACCCCTGGGTCACGGCACAGAGGGTGCTGTGTAACCCACATCACAAAAATACATGAGGCCCTTTGGAGTAAAAGACCCCATAGCCCATTCAACACAAGGTTTAACCAAGAAAACACACTTCAACATGTCCAAGAGTGAGGGTAAAAGAGTCTCACTCTTGGCAGGAGAAAAAAAAAAAACCCAGAAATCCAGCAAAGCTGCTGGGGGACTCACTAGGTAGGGAAATTCAGCCTAAACAGAGAATTCTCCCTAACAGTTTTCAATAGCAAGGTGGATATGGCATGTGGCACAGCTACTTTTAACAGGGACCCTAACACTATGTTTTAACATTGTTGCACTGTGAGGGCCGCAGCTGCTACTGACCTAGGGCTCAGGGGCAAACTAGCGTAACTTTACAGTAGGGCAGTACTGTTAGGGGCCACTGGTCATTGCTTTTTGACCATGCATATATGAGGACAACTGAGGAGAATCAATTTTGTTCATGATAATACAGTGTGAATAATCAGGCAGCCTTAATACTGGTGCTTAAGGCAGTGCTCTTTTAACCACCTTAAATTATGCTTTCACTGTTTCTTCTGTATACTGTAAAGGTTCTAGGTATCCATTTTTGCCAACTGCTTTGGTTTGACAAGTTCTTCATAACCGAATATCCACACTCTGCAATATACAATAATTCCTAAAAGTGTTCTAATCTGAGTTACTGTCTGTGACGGAGCGCTCTAAAAATAGATTCTGCACATACGTTTTCTATCAACATACGTCCTGCCATAATGTAATGTCCTAAATAATGACATACTCACTAAACAATTTCAGTTTGTTTGGAAGCTTTGTCCTTTGAGAGCTAATGCAGTTATGCATTTAGGTGTACCTGAGTCTTATTTACAGGCTTTATACAAGTGGAGCACTAAAAGACATCCTCCATTTATTTTACTAGAACTGACTGCCCATGGAATTTGATATCATCCTGGTCCTTTTTCAGTTGCTGAGATATGGGTCCACAGGTTTTTGTGCACCCCTTTGTATTTGTATTTATTAACATTTATGTAGCGCTTTAAGCCAAAGCGCTTTACATAAAACAGAAAATACAATGCAAGCATTACATAACAAATTATGAATCCAAAAACTGAGAAGAGTATATAGAACAATTTATATGATATTTATGGGTTAACATGCGTAGTATGGGACCGGGCGAGAGAGGATAGAAGAGGGGTGTTAGGGTGGAGATTGAAGGTGAGATTTTAAGGAAGTACGGAAGGAGGAGTAGGAGGTGATGGAGCGGATAGGGAGAGGGAGTCTATTCCAGTGCTAAGGGGCAAGTAGTTGGAAAGAGCAGAAACGGGAGGGAGCGCAGGGTGTGGGAGGAAGAGAGAGTAAGAAGTAATCGGAAGAGCGAAGTGGGCGAGAAGGAGAGTACAAAGTGAGGAGGGAGAAAAGGTAGGGAGGAGCTAGTCCATAAAGGGATTTAAAGACAAGACAGAGGAAGTTGAATTTGAGTTGGGAGTGAAAGGAAAGCCACCCCAGAGAAGCGAGGGGGGAAGAGATAGAATCGTGAAGAGAAACAAGGCAGATAGAGTAGAGGGCAGAGTGGTAGATGGATTTCAGGGGTTAGATGTGTAGAGGGGAGACGAAAGAGGAGAGCAGTAAAAAAGTGTATAGAAGATAAGGGAGGAGATTAAGAGTTTAGTGGCGTGGAAGGTTAGGAAGGGTCGGATTTTGCGGATGTTATAGAGGTGGGAGCGACAGAAACGGGAGGTCAGAGAGATGTGGTGAGTGAGGGAAAGGTTAGAATCGATGAGTAGGCCAAGATTGCGGGCATGGTGGGAGATAGGGAGCTGGGATGGAGGAAAAAGGATGGAAGGAGATGGGGAGGGGGTGGAAGGGTGTTAGCAGGAAAGAAGAGGACTTCAGTTTTTGTCAGTATTTAAAGTAAGAAGGCGGGAGGACATCCAGGATTTGATAGCAGAGAGACAGGAAGAGAGCTTAAGATGGATGTCGGGGTGAAGGAAGAGAAGGAGAGAAAAAGCTGGGTGTCATCTGCATAGAAGTGGTGAGAGACACCAAAGGAAGAGATGATTGGAGCTAGGAGAGAACTGTAGAGTGAGAAAAGAAAGGGGCAGAGGACGGATCCTTGGGGGACACCAAAGTTTAGAGGGTAGGTAGGGGAGGTGTTGCCACCTCAGGAGACAGCAAAGGTACGATTGGAAAGATAGGAGGTGAACCAGTTGAGGACAGAATCTTTAAGACCAAAGTATGATAGAGAGTCAAGGAGTAAAGGTTGATCGCCAGTGTCAAAAGCAGCTGAGAGATCAAAAAGAATGACAATCGAGGAGTGCTTAGAGTAGCGAGCAGAGAGAAGGGAGTTGAGTACAGAGGTGAGAGCAGTTTCAGTTGAGTAGTTGGGGCGAAATCCAGATTGGGTAGATGGAAGAAGGGAGAGGTTGGAGACAAAGGAGAGTTGAGAATAGACAATGCGTTCAAGGAGTTTAGATAAGAAGGGTAAAAGAGAAATGGGACGAAAATTGGAAGTGAGGTGGGGGTTAGCTGATGGCTTTTTCAGGATTGGGATGATGGTAGCATGCTTGAAGGATGAAGGGAAGGTAGAGGTAGCTAGACAAGTGTTGAAGAAGGAGGTAAGGTAAGGTATAAGGAGAGGATACATTTAAGGTATGAGAGAGGTAGGAATGAGATCAGAGGGAGCGGCGGTAGGGTGATTTTTAGACAGGAGGGGGGGAAACCTCAGATTGACTGACAGTGGTGAAGAATGACATGGTAGAGGTTGGGGTGGAGATAAGAGGTGCTGGGGAGAGTGAGAGGGGGAGCGGAGAATGTCTTGGCGTAGAGTGAGGACTTTGTCAGAAAAGAAATTTGCAATATCGGTGACTGAGAGAGGAGAGGCAATAGAATGATCAGGGGAGAGAAGGCGAGTCAGAGTTTGGAAGATTCAGCGAGGGTGAGAAGATTGAGAGTGAAAGTGAAGAAGGTCTGAGAAGTAAGTTCATTTAGCGGAGTAAAGACAGTTGTCATAGTGGGTATGGTAGGAGAAGTAAGTGGATTGGTTGGTAGGGGGGTATTTAAAAAAACGTCGTTCAAGGCGTCTGAGGAAGCAACGTATGGATGAAAGGTGAGAGGAAAACGAGGGTTGGGCAGGTTTGCGAGAAGGGCGAAAGGGAGGGAGAGGGTAAAGCGCATCGAGATTAGGAGTGAGAGAAGAGGATAAGGTGGAAGAAGCCTCAGTAGCTGAGAGAGAGGAGAAATGAGAGAGAGGGCGGAGGGAAGAGGAGCAGGAGGCATAACAAAAAGAGGGATTAAAGTTATGTATGTTACGCCCGGAGAAAGAGGTAGAGGGTGATGGGGGGGGGGGGAAGGGGAGAGGGTGACAGTGACATGTCCATGTCCTTTGGGATATGGACATGTCCTTTGGGAGGCATGTCCGTGTATACTCAGTATCTCAAAGAGAAAAGGCAACTAAATACCTACTGTCTGGGTGTATGGGTATAGAAAAACGAGCAGAACTGAGATCTGCTACTGTGAAGTGAGCAGCTGTCTGGGGAATATAGGACTACCTTCAAGACAGGTAATAATACAGCATTAACTGCTCTAAGGCCCTGAATATATCTATTGGTATCTCATCCTGCCTTCTTAATGAGAAATATATGGGAATTACATTGACTACACATGGGACTATTATTCCTTGTTTCAGGAGTGACTGAATTACTGGTGATATGCACTCCTCAGCCTCTGGGTGCAAGGGATACTTGGGAATTCTGGGTAAGCATTTCAACTACGCTTCATTAATTTGGACTGGCGCTGCATTGCAAATACATCCTACCTCGTTGTCATACTTTGCCCAAAGAGAATCTGGATTTGCAGCTAGCAATTCAGTGAGTTCTGGCAATATATGCATATCTTTATGGTCTGTGTCAGGAATGGCATGTTGCATAGCAAAGCCATTCCCACCTCAGTGTCCCTGTTGGGGAAGTCTAGACATTTTCTTTCTGGGGTACTGCAAATGATCAATTTTTATGTTCAATTTACATAAAAGCTCTCCAAAATGTTACATACACGTTTATGGGGGCTGATGTGCTCAGCAAAACAGTTTGTTTATGAGTAATGGGTCCTAAGGTGACAGACACTGGTTCGGTAAAGATCTGTGGCATAGGTTTATTCGACATGCCTACTGCATTGTCAGTCATGGAGGACAAAGTAATCTCAAGGAAACTGTTAGAATGCATCGCTGATCTACTGAATACAGTTTGTTTTTAGCTGCTTTTGAAGCATAGGTTGCAGCCCTGAAATAAAAGCCTCGCCTACCACCTTCTTTGCTGGATCTTCTGGCTTCATTATACCAGAGTCTTGGGTAAATACTATTTTTATTCTATCCACGTTATGGGCTGGTGATTCCCCTTTGTTCTACATGCAGTTATGGATCTTCCCCCAATCTGTTTTTCTGGGGCACACTTTGGGAATTGCAAAGTCTGTTTTGGCCTGTTCCTGTGATGCTCCTATCCCTGGATAATTGATGTAACGCTCAGCTGGTATCCATGGGAACGTCACTCACCCTGTTCTGACCTCTTACGACCTCGAACCCTTCCCTGGAGGCTATTCGACTGGAGACTGGGCCTGAAACACAGGATTGGTAGAGTTTAACTCCCTATTGTCTCTGTGTGCTTGAATCCCTTCTTCCCCAGGGTCCAACCCCTTCCCTTTGATCCACAGCTCACCTTGTTTTCTTGGATAGTGTGCTCTCCGTCCTGCTTTCAGCGCAGGGGCGCATTGATTGATGCGGGCTCGTTGCTGCCTAGTTACTTCACTGACAAGAGTCCGACAGGTAAGTATAATGAGTCTTTTGAACAGTTCTCTAACTTTGTTCCTTTCCTTCCTTAGATGATGGCCGGCGACCGGGGATGGCGGCGTGCTGCTGAGATGAGTAGCGCTGAAGGTGAGTGAGAGCGCGATGCACCCCTTTCGTATTTGTATTGAACTGAGTTCTTTTTCTGTGTCTTTTAGGTGCCGCAACGTTTTCAGTGTGGATCCTGGTTATGAAGAACAAATGCGGTGAGTAAGCGCAGTATATGGTGCTTCTAGATGTTTCCACGCTAACCTGGAGTGTCTTTTCCCTCTTGCAGATGGATGAGAAGTTCCGGAGACAGAGTTCCCCCAGAGCGGCTGGGATTCAGGTAAGCGTTTGAAGCTCGTACAGTATTTAAAAATAAGCGAAGATTTGCAGAATGCTTACTAATGTCTTTTTTCTGTTCTTTTCCCTTTTCCTTAGGAAGCGGTGTGCCGGGATGGGAATGACACCGCCGAAGATGCCCGAAGAACAGAAGGAGCGATGAATGATGGGCAGAAGTGCCGCAAGGTAAGGCTGTTCCTAACGGTGTTCTTGTTCTTACAGGAGCTGAGCGCAGAAAAAAGATGCAGGCCTACTAGAGACCGATCCGAACACAGTGAGTGTCACGCTGCAGGTGCAAAAAACGCAAAGCATGTTTCTCTGCCTGGGTGTGGCTTAAATAGTCTCTGGGTATCCCAGGTGTCTCTGGGCTGAACCACACCCAAAAGACTAGACCACACATGCAGTTCTGGGAACCAAAATATGTGGGGGCATCCATCTTGTCCCCATCAATGCACTACAAGTCCAATCCCCAATGCTATCCTATGGGAGTGAGTGAGTCTGGTGCCACAAGCGCCAAGTCTGACTCCAAGTGGGTCTTTAGAGGGATGGAGAGGCCCTTGAGTGCCATGTAGGTGATCGTGGCCTGGCTCCAGCCTGACATCTTGGAGGGCTGGGGACATGAGGGGCAGGAATCATGACAGCACTCCCCCCAAGGCCCCTCTCAAGGTGGCTCTTCTGTCTGGTCCTGGTTTGGTTGGATGGTTTTGATGAAATCGTCTAAGCAAGCGAAGTGCATGTATGTACTCACAAGGCTCCCATGTTCTGTCTTGTGGACCATACCCCTTCCAATCTACTAAGTAGTATAATTTGGATCTGACGTACTTTGAATATAGGATGTCCTTGACTTCGAATTCTGGCTCCCCAGCGACTACTTCTAGCTGCGGTGGCATTGCTACCCGGGTCCCAGATTGAACAGGTTTAAGGAGAGACATGTGGAACACAGGATGAGTCTGCATGTTTGACGGCAAAGCTAGTCTGACCGCCACAGGATTTATCACGGAGGTGACGGTGAATGGACCCAGGTATCTTGGACGGAAAGTTCAGGCTCCTTTAATGGACACGTGTTTAGATGCCAGCCAGACTTTGTCTCCCACTTGGTAGTTGGGGGCCTTTGCTCGGTGTTGATCAGCAAACTTCTTTTGGCGATTCTTAGCTTGAAGTAGGTGTTCAGCTGCCCTTTTAAAGGTTTGAGAAATGGTCGTGTGCAAGGTGTTGACTGCTGGCATTTCCAGGGTTGTAGGAACGTCCAACTCAGAAGTACGTGGGCTCCTGCCATACATGGTATAAAAGGGTGTCTGCCCACTGCTATTGTGTAGGGAATTATTATAAGCATATTCAGCTATCCATAATAGGTCGAACCAGCTTCCTTCAGCTTGGTGTAACATGCAACGCAGATACTGCTCAAGCGTCTGATTTGTCCTCTCAGTTTGACCATCTGTTTGGGGATGGTGACTGGTGGATAGCCGGATGTCGATCTGGGTCAGAGAGCAGCATTTTCTCCAGACGTTAGATACGAATTGATCTGAAGGAAACCCATGGAGCCGTACAATACCTTCAAGAAATACCTTTGCCAGAGTGGAAGCATTTGGGAGCCCCTTAAGAGGAATGAAATGTGCCATTTTTTAAATTAGGTCCACGACCACAAGAATAGTGTTAAACCCTTGACTGGGTGGTAAGTCAGTAATAAAATCGAGGGACAATGTGTGCCAGGGTGCTGGTGGGATTTCCAATGGTTGTAATAGCCCAGCCGGTTTCTGCTTGGATGACTTGTTTTGAGCACACACTCCACAAGATAGGATGAATTGGATAATGTCTTTACGCCACGTGGGCCACCAATAATTTCGTTTTACCTTGGCTAAGGTTTTTAGCGATTCCGGGGTGGCCCTCAATCAAGGAATCATGATAACCGGACATGAATTGTTCTCGTAGTTCTTGGTTTGGTAAGAATAAACGATTCCTGAAGTAGGGCAACTGATCTTTTATCATGTAATGTTCTCCTTGTGCACTCCACGCTTGTAATTGCTCCGGACTCATCAGGTTTTGGTTGCTGTGATACCTAGGAGCTTGTTACTCGGTTCCATGTAATAATGTCGCCACAAAAATATCGCCATACAAAAATATTGCCGAAAAATGGTTGTTTTTTGTGGCGACATTATTGCATGGAACATGCGGGGGACACCCCCGCAACCCCCACATTTTTTTTTTTATTGTTTTTTTTTTTTTTGCCCCTATCGCCACATATATGGTCATCCAAATAATATCGGCACGACATTTTCGCAGCGATATTTTTTACGGCGACCATATATGTGGCGATATTAATACCTGATACCTGTTATTCGGGATGATTGCTATTGGGTCAGGGGTCTGATACCCTTGCTCTTCCACCGCCAAAGGGCATCAGCCTTCCCGTTTTTCACCCCTGGTCGAAATGTAATCACATAGTCGTATTCAACAAAAAAAGAGCCCAACGTAGTTGTCGTGAGGATTGGGCCTTTGACGTTTTTAGGTACTGGAGGTTCCGGTGGTCAGTTATTACGGTGATTGTGTGTCTGGCGCCCAAGAGGTAGTGCCGCCATGCCTTAAAGGCTGACTTAATGGCCAGGAGTTCTTTGTCTGTGATAGCGTAATTGAGTTCAGGGGGTGTGAATTTACACGACCACAAGGCAACAGGGTGCAACTGGCCCGTTTTGGGGTCCTTTTGTGAGAAGACGGCTCCCATAGCCATGCTTGAGCCGTCCGTTTCCACCAGGTAGGGGAGATCATGGCGAGGGTGGGGTAAGATTGGGGCATATGTGAATCTTCCTTTGAGTTCCTGGAAAGCCTCCTCGGCTTCTGTTGTCCACTGGAACTTTTTGTTGCTTTTCCTTAGTAATGACGTGATGAGATGCACGATTTGCGAAAATCCTGGGATGAACCGGCGGTAGAAGTTTGCAAAACCCAGCATACTTTGAACCCCCTTGAATGAATTTGGGGATGGCCAGTTCAGGATAGCATCTACCTTGTGTCCATTCGGATTCCATTCAGGCTGAGAATAAAGCCCAGGAATTCCACCTCGGAGACGTGGAATGAGCACTTTTCGAGCTTGGTGTAGAGCTGGTGTTGACAGAGTTTCTCCAATATGGATCTGACGTGTTTAACGTGGTCCTGCTTTGATGCAGAATATACTAGGATATCGTCGATGTACACTAGAGCACAGACATCAATCAATTCCTGTAGGACATCGTTCATGAAGTATTGAAATGCAGCAGGTGCGTAGCAAAGGCCAAAGGGCATTACTTGATATTCGTACAAGCCGTAATTGGTGCAAAAAGCGGTTTTCCATTCGTCCCCCTGTTTTACGCGAACAAGGTGATATGCCCCCCTCAGGTCTAGTTTTGTGTAGATTTGGGCATCTTTGACTTGATCAAGCAATTCAGGGATCAGTGGCAGGGGGTAGCGATTTTTTACGGTAATCTGGTTCAGTGCGCGATAGTCGATGCACATTCTCAAGTCCCCCTCCTTTTTCGGTATGAAGATAGAGGACTGGCTGCTGGAGACTTCGAGGGACGGATGAACCCGTTGGCCAGGTATTGGTCAAGATAGGCCTTCAGGTGCTGGTTTTCTGGTTCTGTGAGTGCGTAAATTCACCCACATGGGATTTGTGCGCCGGGTATCAGGTCGATTTGGCAATCGTATGGTCTATGCGGTGGCAGGGTATTAGCCTGTTCTTGCTGAAAGACATCTTGAAAGTCCTGGTATTCACTCGGTAGGGTGCTGATTGCCACAGTCACAAGCGTGGAGGTTCTGGTGTCTATTGGTTGTTTCTCTTGGCGATAACATGTGTGGGCGCAAGTCTCGGGAAAGGCCAATTCTTTTGCTCGCCAATCGATTCGAGGATTGTGAGCTACCAACCATGGCATTCCCAAAATCAACCGGAACTGTGGTGCCTTAATGAGGTCTGTTAAGACGGATTTCTGAACTCTGCCCTGGCGGCGCAGAAGTTCAGAAGGCCAACCTAATTACTTGGAACAGGGTAACCTCTGGACAAGCCAGACCAATCAGGGTAGCGATCGCGGCGGTCAAGACTAGGTCTCAAGAGGGGTGAGGGTGACTGAAAGCCGGCAATGAGCACACAAAGCAAGGACACTTACAAACTACTCCAAACAGGTGTTATATTAAAAATATATACACATTTATTCCAAGGCCTTTAAAACAATCACCGTAGCGAGAAATCACAATACAACTCTAGTAAACCAACACATACCATACCAATACAATATATATACAAATACAACAAGTCTCAAGCGTTAGATGCACAAAATGTGTAGTCCACCTAAAAGGGTAGGAAAACAGGCAGTGCGAAATAATGCTTAGACCCAGTCCGCCTTCAGAGACACCTAACTAAAAGGAAGTCCGAGCCCTACGAAGAGTGGAGCCTTGTGCACAAAAGTACCTGCACACGCTGGTGCCAACGGGCAAAAAGGGGAGTCTCTTCGAGGGAATCAGGCAGTTCAGTTTAGTGCACAAATGAAGAAGAACAGAGTTCCGCGACTCAAGCGCAGCCTCCACTGTGGGCAGAAGCAGAGCGCGAGTATGGAAAAGCGTGCTGTGTTGACACAGCGGGGAAAAGCTATGGGCTCCTGCAGGAGGGCGACCAGTTCCTAGCTATGCTACTCACCGACCCCCGATGCAAGCAGACCCAGGCTTCTCCGCGTCAGTTTCAGTCGCTGGGAGGTTCAGGAGAGCAGGGGACGTCTCGTCATGTAGATTCTGCAGCAGCAGAGTTGAGTAAAAGACGTCCCAAACAAAGTGAACCCGCACAGTTTGTTACCACAGCAGGGCAACGGAGCGGCCGTGTGTATCTGAGCCAAATGTACACTCCTCACTTCAGACCTGGGAACGCCAAGTGTACGAATCGTGTGAGAGTGACAAGGACTCGAAATACTGCACAACCTGGCGGCGGTTACAGAGCAAGACTCCTGTGTAGGCTGGTCAGTCTGCTGGATGGCCCAGAGACGCTTCCGAAGGCTTACGAGCAGGAGATGGTGAAGATGCCGAGAATAGCTGTTCCCGCTATTCCAAGGGTCGAAGTACCAGTACAGGCCTTCTGGTTCGATCAGGGGTAAAAAGGGTTTCACAAGGCGACAGCAGTGCAGAGGAGCAGTCCTTCAGCGGGTCACCAGCGATTCCTCGGTTCAGCCTCTTGGTTGCAGGATACTTGGCTCCTGTATTCCTTCGTTCGTGAGAACTCAGGAGATCGACATGGTAGTGGTGTTTCCAGCCCCCTCTTATCCACGGTTCCCTTCGCGCCAAAACGGAGGGGACCCAATGGGAGATCCGCTCATCAACACTCACACCATACGTGGACCTATCACGGACCACTGTGGTCCCAGGCATTCACACCACCCTAGACTCTCTGGCACCCAGGATGTGTATTGGGACCAGACATCCCAGCCCACATCCTGGAGGCACACACAAGGCCTGTAGAAGCCCACGAAAGCATCCGTGTTTCGCGGGAAAGTACATGCCCAAATAAGGAAGGCCCCGGGTCGGCTCGACCTGGGGAAGGTGAAGGGAGCAAGACGGTCAGCGGACAGGACAAAGGAGCCTCGTGGTCTGGCCATTTTGGGAGCCAGACCACCATTTTGGGCTAAGCACGAGAAACGCGCTTAAAACGCCAAAAGGAGCTCAAAACACAAGAAACAATCGCTGCCACCATTCCCGTCCGTGAATCACTTGCACCGATCAGTTACAATCCTAAAAGAGTATCTAGGGCCTGTAGAAGGCTAGAGACCCAAGAGAGCAGTAACTTAGCTTACAGTGCCCTCTTGTGTCATGTTGCACGAAAGCCGCAACATGATAAAAGAAACTACGGAAAACAGCATTTCCCGGTACTGACTGTTTTAAGGGCATGTCAGTTTCCCCGTAAGAATGGAGCGAAAGCCCAGAGAAGTGCGGCAGAAGGCTGCACTTCTCTGGCAAAGTCGAGAACAAGGTGAAAAACAACAGCAAAAAGTTTAGGGGTTGCCACATGGAAGGAAAATTACCTACAATTACGAAATCTTTCCTAACAAGGTCGAAAACGATAGATTCTTGGTGTCCATCCTGGCACAGAAGGGTTAAAGCTGCAGTGCATTGGGATACTGGACCAGAAGCTATTTCTGTGCCGTCGACAGTGGTAACAGTGTCGGTGGTTGATTTAGGGCGTAACGGAAGCCCCATCTTTGCCGCAAGATCCTGGTCGATGCAATTCCCAACGGCTCCACTGTCTATGTACGCTCTTATTGTTTGCATCCGAGATGGTTGTTGGTGATTGATCAAGACCACAGATAGTGCAAAATGGGAGGTCTGTAGTTCACTTTCTTCGCTCGAAAAGTGGACCCCTACACTTGCCGGGCTGCGGAGTTTTCCGATTCCTTGATGTTATCTTCCCTGTCCGTGGCCCCTACCGTCCTCATCTGTGGCTTCACAGGGCACTCTTTAAGGAAATGACCTGACCTTCCACAGTACAGACATAACTGCTGCTGTCTCCTTTTATCCCTTTCCGCTTTACTCAAGGGGGATCTGACCCCCCTGATTTGCATTGGTTCTCCTGAACCTTCTGTTGTTCGGGCAGTATTGTCCTTTGAACGCACATACATAGGGTGAGGGTCCGGTCTGGTTCGATCTGCTCTTCGGTCCTGCAACCTATGATCCAGTTGAACAACAAGGTCAATGAATTCTGAGTAGTCTTTCAGGGAGTTCACTACTTGTGCGAGAACATCCTTGAGCTCCCACCGCAACACCTGATGAAATAACGTGGTTCTCTTCTCCACTGGCCATTCTACTTCAACTACGAGTCTATTGAACGTGGCTATGTATGTTAATAGGTCTTGATTCCCTTGGCATAGGGACAGAAGTTTGTTGTCTAATGTCTGGCCATGAGTACGACAGGCGAACAGCTTTTCCATCTCCTGCTGAAAGCGCCTGAAGACATGCAGCAAAGGATCGTCTTGGGCCACAAAGGGTACAGACCAGTCCGCGGCACTACCACTCAGGTAGGATAGCACAAAAACGACCCATGATTGGTCATTCGGAAAGGCCCCTGGCCTACAAAGGAAGTGCAGGCGGCACTGGTTCATGAACGTTGCAAACCTCTTGGGATCCCCCGTAAATCGTTCGGGCGGGGCCAAGGGAACTGCCCCAGGAAGGGTTATCTGAACGGGATTGGCTGATGGCGCTGGCATCGAGGGCACGCTTCCCGGCAATGGTGCATGCCCTGCTTGTGACTGGAGAAGTTGCGGGCTTAAATCATCAGTGCGTTCTTTGGCTACTATCAGCTCTCTCCTCAGGGTGTTGGTCTCCTGCCTGGCTGCATGTACTTCGGAACGTAGCTGCCCCAACATGTGGGCTAACTGGTCGGTTTCTGACGTTTCCATGACGCCCAGGTGGATTTTGATGTGAGGCTTTGCGTTCTGTAATGCTCACCTGGTATCCACAGAGACGTCACTCAGCCTGTTCTGACCTCTTACGACCTCTAACCCTTCCCTGGAGGCTATTCGACTGGAGACTGGGCCTGAAACACAGGATTGGTAGAGTTTAACTCCCTATTGTCTGTGTGCTTGAACCCCTTTTTCCCCGGGGTCCAACCCCTTCCCTTTGATCCACAGCTCACCTTGTTTTCTTGGATAGTGTGCTCTCCGTCCTGCTTTCAGCGCAGTGGTGCATTGATTGATGCGGGCTCGTTGCTGCCTAGTTACTTCACTGGCAAGAGTCCGACAGGTAAGTATAATGAGTCTTTTGAACAGTTCTCTAACTTCGTTCCTTTCCTTCCTTAGATGATGGCCGGTGTCCGGGGATGGCGGCGTGCTGCTGAGATGAGTAGCGCTGAAGGTGAGTGAGAGCGCGATGCACCCCTTTCGTATTTGCATTGAACTGAGGTCTTTTTCTGTGTCTTTTAGGTGCCGCAACGTTTTCAGCGTGGATGCTGGTTATGAAGAACAAATGCGGTGGGTAAGCGCGGTATGCAGCGCCTCTAGATGTTTCCACGCTAACCTGGAGTGTCTTTTCCCTCTTGCAGATGGATGAGAAGTTCCGGAGACAGAGTTCCCCCAGAGCGGCTGGGATTCAGGTAAGCGTATGAAGCTCGTACAGTATTTAAAAATAAGCGAAGATTTGCAGAATGCTTACTAATGCCTTTTTTCTGTTCTTTTCCCTTTTCCTTAGGAAGCGGCGTGCCAGGATGGGAATGACACCGCCGAAGATGCCCGCAGAACAGAAGGAGCGATGAATGATGGGCAGAAGCGCCGCAAGGTAAGGCTGTTCCTAACGGTGTTCTTGTTCTTGCAGGAGCTGAGCGCAGAAGAAAGATGCAGGCCTACTGGAGACGATCCGAACACGGTGAGTGTCACGCTGCAGGTACAGAAAACGCAAAACATGTTTCTCAGCCTGGGTGTGGCTTAAATAGTCTCTGGGTATCCCAGGTGTCTCTGGGCTGAACCACACCCAAAAGACTAGACCGCACATGCCGTTCTGGGAAACGAAATATGTGGGGGCATCCATTTTGTCCCCATCAATGCACTACAAGTCCAATCCCCAATGTTATCCTATGGGAGTGAGTGAGTCTGGTGCCACAAGCACCAAGTCTGACTCCAAGTGGGTCTTTGGCGGGATGGAGAGGCCCTTGAGTGCCATGTAGGTGATCGTGGCCTGGCTCCAGCCTGACATCTTGGAGGGCTGGGTACATGAGGGGCAGGAATCATGACAATTGACCGACCATTGGCTGTGTTGAGTAACTTTGTCTGACCTTTGCAAGCATTATTACCCCCTGGGCCAATGTTACGCTCACCTGGCTCCCACAGAGGCATCGATCTGTACTGGACAGCTGCGGTCTGCCCCAATGTGACGCGTAGGGCCGAGATGACGGACTGGACTGGCCCACCTAGCTTTGTTTGCTTGGCCCATAGGAATATCCTTCTGATGGTTTGAAAAGATGAGCTCTCCATCCTGCATTGAGCGCAGGGGCGCGTTGATAAACAGTTGCTTCACTGGCACAAAGGAATCGGTGAGTTCCAGAACAATAATGACTCCAAAAAATATGCAGTTCATAAGAGTTCACATGTCTGACTTTCACTCTTGTCTGATTCCTTGCAGTTTGCAGCTTGACCCCAGCGAAGAGTTCCTCGTGGTAGCTGACGAAGTTCTCGTAAGGATTTGGCTTATCCTACACAGTTCAATAAAATAAGGCCAGCATGTAAGCTGTCTGTTCCCTTATTCAGGTGTGGCGAGAAAATATGAAGTTCGAGGAATTATGCCTCCGGCGGTAAAATTAGGTAAGTCTATTGCAGTGAGAAGAGTTCCCCTTACTGTCCCGTTGTCTCACCTTGTCGTCCTTTTGTTCTCCTTAGGGAACGGGATGCGGCGAGGATGCAATGGAGACTGCGCCGACCCTTGAAGAGGAATAGTACCCCCGGAGGTAATCAGGTAAGTCTATGGGGGTAGTTAGTATTGCCTCTGTTTATTTCCTTGTCTCACCTTTGCTGTTCTTGTGTTCCCCTTAGGTGCCAGAATGCGGCAGAACGTGCAGAAGGATGCGGTGGATCGTGAGGATGCTGCGAGGGCCGGTGAGTTCAGCGCGGCGCTGCAGCAGGCGAGGCGGCGCACGTAAATGCTTCTTTCTTCCAGTTCGAAGGTGCGGTGGATCCGGAATCCAGGAAAGGATCGAAGTTTTGCTCTTATTCTAACTTTTCTCCTTCTGTTCCTCCCTTTTTCTAGGAGCTGCAGACTCGAGGCGGGTGTGGCAGAAGATTGGATGCAGGCTTGCAGACACGGTGAGCGTTACGTTGCTGGATGCAGAATAACGCGAAGCGTGTGCTGCTCTTCGGGCATGGTTTAAATAGCCTCCAAAGTAGTCCCAGGTGAGTATTCTTCCCCAGCCCCACCCGAGTAAAAAAATAGTCCCTTCCAAGCCTCATTTGGCTTGGAGCTCTGCAGCATGGTCTGCACCAGGTAAGCTTGCAGCATGGTCTGCATCAGGTAAGTTTACTCTATGAGCCTGGCGCCTATGGCGCCAGGACTGACTCTCCATATGAGTCTAGCGCCATAGGTGCCAGGACCGCACCCAAACAGCCCCTAACAGGGTCTTTTGGGCTTGCTCAAAACAACTTGATGCCTGCTTCCGGGGTTGCTGGGCCTGGTCTGGTTCCCCGGGGGTAGGCATCATTACAGCCAATTCATATCAGGCAAAGAGGGGTTATAGCACAGGATGACTGTCTCAATCTCTTTGGTGAAACACTGGCTTCCTCCCTAATATTTGGGAGATCTTTGGACAGATTCCTGAGGTCCCCGAGGACCACTGATTATGCAGTGTCATGATGTTTTCTTCTTCCCTTAGGTGCAAGTTACATTCCCCTCTAACTATCTCAATGGGTCCTGGATAACATGTGAGTCATGTGAGAAACCAGAGGGTGTCTGACCCGCTAGCCCCTGGGGTCTCCATCTCAGGTGGCCAGGGCACGCACATTATCTTTGCCTCCAGACCCTGGGGGTGCACCAGTGCGGGAGGATCACCTGGGTTTGGGGTCTTCGGGGAGGGGAGGTGAGGCAGCCGATGGTGAGATGCAGTATTCCCCCCTTTTTTGTTTATCTAACCCATCGTATTTTTTAGGATTCTCTGAGGTCCCAACTCGCCCCCTCCCTTTTTACACAAACACTGGGCCGAGGAAGAGGGTGACTGAGAGTAACCCAGACTAACTCGCACATAGTACTGGTCATGTCCCGTTAATCGGGTCAGGCACTTGATTCTTAAGAGCATACACCTAATACCAATTAGCTCTCCTCACACAAATAAAAGGCAGAACCTAGAGACACACTCTGAGCAAGGGAGAACACAAGTACAAGCAGAACTTCCAGGGCGAAGGCAAACCTACTGGAGCCGAGCGACAGACCAAGGGACGAGAGCAGTGGGTCAAAAACCCCAAGAGTTCCCTACTGGAGGTAGTTAACTCTGACAGGCCGCGAACGGCAAATGGAGAAGGCCAGATGCCACATCAGAAGGCTGCATTGTGTTTTGTGAACGCCAGCGACCCTCCCCGGGGGTGAACGGCAGAGTTGGGGAGGCGAGGAGAAGCCTGTGGTACTAAACTTGATTTGTTATCGCAAGTGAACGCTGAACGCATGTGGATGAGACACGAGGAAGGCAGACCTTGATTGAACTTTGAAGTGAGGACAGTTGTAGTAGAATCAGCGATACTGAGTAATGGAGTGGTACGGCAAAAGGAAGTAGCCGCTCGAAAATCTTATTGAAAGCTGCATTGTATGTAACGATAAAGTGAATGAACTGCAAAAGCGAAGTAAACAAAATTAACTCCGAGAGAAGGGGAGAGTGAAAGTTGATCCTGGAACTTTGAGTCGAAGTGGTCCTGCGGAGGTCTGTAAAGAAAGCCACGCACATTTGAAAGTCTTCAACATCCGTAAGCGGTCTGAGCCCAACTGAGGGAGGCCCGAAGTGTAGTAAGCTTGGGGAAGGGCTCCCTTTGCAAGCCTTTGTTGAACTTTGTTTTGAAGAGGTCTGAACCTGGCAGAGGGGGACCTATGTGAAGTGTGTTTGGAGATGCCTGAGCCTGACAGAGGTGCACCTACGTGAACGTTTTGTTGAAACATTATTTGGAACTCAAGAAACAGAGACTTTAACGTGGAAGGCCAGGCGGGCCTCAATTTCCATTTTGGAACTGTTTGTATTGAAAACCGAGCCAGAGTGTGTCATCCTGCCTACAGGGACCGCCTTACTCTGTGTGGTCTAACCTGGGCAGGATAGTTGGTTCAACCACATTTCTTCTTTTGAACACTGAATTTTCCTTTGCATACATTTCTCCTTTTTACACTCTTTGTACAGGAAATGGGGCAGGCATTTGGTTTTTGTTAGCATAGGCCATTTTGATTTGACAGACTCCGCTAGGACTGTTTTGTTTGTTTGATGGTCAAGACTACTCCCATCTTAGTTTTAGGACAAAATAGGAGTTTTTCCAACTCCAGAATCTTCAATAAAGGTTTTACAGTCCCTTCTGTAGTTGGTACTTCCCCTTGTAAGGGAAACTTCGAACAGGGACAAAGCGGGAATCTGTGAAAACCTGGGGGTGGTCACCTGCCCTTGTAGCTACATTGGTGATTAAGATGTGGGTACTGTGCTGGGTTGAAACATCTGACAGTTGTGAAAGTCTGGGGACAGATGCTGGGTAGTCGATACAGGTTGTTGGACGAGACCCCTTGCAGATCAATTGTCTGGAACGCTCTAGTAAGTGTAGCAACATTTGAGGGTGGAAAATCTCCATGGTCTGCATGCTCAGGGTAGCGGAGGGTGGCTGCCAGTCCTGATTCTTGCCATGGTTGACCTTTATTCCTCATTTGTTGAATCTGGTTGTTCAGTCTATCATTTGAGTTTCGTATCCACTAATGTTGGATGTGTTCTGCCTTTCTGACACCTCTTCATCCCAATCCGAATAAGCTCCCAACTGTTTTGGACAAATGTTTATTTTTTTAGATTCTAAAGCGCACTTGACGTTGGCTAGTCTGTTAATATGAATGGTATCTTCCAGCAAAAACTATTTATGGTAATTTTTCTGCATCAAATCCTGCTATTCCTGTCAACATTGGCACATTCTGTTATTATAGTTTGTGTGCTTGTCACAGCAAGCTGTTTTGTTTATTTTTTCTACACCTCACACTACCTCATCGCTGCGATTTTACATTCACATATCCATATTCACCTGTATATGAGGAAAACTACACTTACCAACAGCCCTCGGAAGGAAAAAAGGGAGTTCAAAGACTCTGATAAGTGGCTCTGAGAAGGAAAAATTAAGTCACCCTCCACTCCTATCCCCTAATTCAATTCCAATTTCTAAAAGCAACAGTTAACTTGAGCGCACATTTCATACTACCACAGCCAGATAATATGACTTTCTGATTTACGAAATTTGCAAGATTCAGACCCACACTGATTTTACCAATTTTCTAATTACCAAGTGTAAGGAAGCAGGAGTAAGACTCAGACACAAGTGCATTGTGGTGGTTGGGAAAGACTTTTATTGAAATAAATGAGGGCTTGCATAAAGTCTATCTCGTCCTAACCTTAGGCGGGGTTTCCCAGGGACTTCATTTCACCAAATGGCCTGGGGTAGCGGAAGTGACACCACAGGAAACTTGACTTCTGATGGCATCACAGGAATTGATGTCATTTGACCCCACCCCCAGGTGCCATCACGGGAAGTGATGACACACACTTTCACCCCTTGACAAAACAGGAGGCGTTTATAGTAACAGAGACGGCAAAACAAGCAGAAAACAGAAAGATTTTGGATGGGCAGGAACGTATTTTATTCATTCATATTTATGTGTATATATTTTGATGCAGTCAGAGTCCCTTGTCAAATTCAGTACCCCTTGCTGCTCCC